>NW_015539929.1:1302945-1318711 GCF_001515605.1 Sinocyclocheilus anshuiensis
AAATAGTTCCGATCAAAGCCACAGCAGAACTGTTGTGTGTCTCCGAGCAACACAGCGGTGTTTCGTTACTGAATGAATCCACGTTTTTGAATGAATCGAGTGAGTCAATGATTCAGTGGCCTTTCATAAGTACAGTCACTTGCCTCTTTTCTGAATAAATCAGCCATTTGTATGAATTGGTTGAATGAATGACTCACTCATTAAAACAGACATTTGCCGCCACCTACTAGTGGTTTAGTCATATTTCAAAGTATCATTGCATTTTTTTCAATATTTATTTGTATGTTTAAAAAAAATGTGTTATAAAATTATTTATGCATTTGAAATTTTGCAGTGTAAATGCATTTATGGCTCCTCAGCTTCATCAAACTGTCTGTGTAAATGCATCTAATGCCACTTCAGATGCAGCTTCTGTTTCCTCAGCAGTGGAAAGATAAGAGTTTGCTAATTTCATTTGATTGGTAACAACTCTACAGTTTCTTATTATTCTAACTGAATTAATTGAAACAAAGTAAGAATTTGATGTGAAAGATGACATTTAATAAGGTTAGGGGGACAAAAACGACCATTTATAAACATAGTGGGAAATGACATCTGTTTTGCTACATACAGCAACTCATTTTAAGTTAACTATTTCTTCCTCTTTCCAGTCACAGAGCACTTTATTTTGAGAGTTGTTTAAGTGAGAGAAAATCTGTAACTTAGTCCAGATTGGGGGAATTGTAATGCTTAATAATTTCTTCTATTATGTAAATACTTTTTGCATTGAAATTTGCATAGATTTTTGTTTGTATATGCTGTCAATTATAGTTCTTAGAAAGAAAATCAGAATCTGCAAAAATAGGTATCGGCAGGTCACACTTCCAAAAAATCGGAATCGGCCAAGAAAATTGCAATTGGTGCATCTCTAATATTTTCTAAAAACTACTTTTAACTGCTTATAAACTACTTTTTAACTTACCATTTCATCCTAAAATGATAAGCATCTTCTTAGAGATGGTTTTAAAGTGTTGATAGCCCAACTGGCCTCGGCCATGCAAGCATTTCACTCACATTTGCGACTAAAAATAAATGTGCAAGCTGTAAAATTTATTTAGGAGCATGTGTGCGAATTAAAAAGTCCCTCTGTTTTATGAAATTTTAGCTCATAAAACGCCTTAACTATCTTAAATTAAATAACAAACATCTTAAAATTGGTGATGGAAAAAAAACAGGAATTGCTAAACAGCTTACACATGCTTTTATTAATCATCAAATATATGATTTCATTGAATATATGAGTGCTGCACATTTCATAGTCAAAACGTGGCACTGTTGCGCATTCAACAGGATCGCGGTTTCAGAGCAATCAATTAAAAACATGCATTTATGCCAAGCAATTACTTACAATGAAATTATGACAATGTTTAATTCTTGGTTTTTATATTGTAATATTTTTTAGACATGAATGAGCAGCCAGCAACGCTAAAGCATTTCAAAATAAAAGACCCGGTGTATTTTGACAATATGCATATGGTGGGAAAAAGTAAGCATCAAACAGCTACTGTTGCAGGCTAAAAACCCTCTTCAAGTTGTTGCATCTCCAAATCCACTTTTAATGATCATGAAAGCCAAAGATAAAAATAGTCACTTGCTGACCTCACTGACCATCTTGACCCAACACTGGAGTTTTAAATCAGCCACCAACATTTACATAACACCTATTTATTTTCAGCATCTCTGCCTGCCCTGATAAATATTAACGTGAACTATGCCAGTACACTAAGCCAATTATAAAATGTTACATTAATAAAAACTATAAAAGATTTGCATACAGAAATCTAAAAAGTACTTCAGCAACAGCCTGTTTTATTACAAGGGTCAGAGGATATGAATAAAGTTTCTGGTACAGGAAACCATGACTAACAAACATGACTAGAGATTTCAGAGGAAAAAAAATAAAATGCTACTAAACTGTAAAGCACGTCTTCACTAACTACTGGCAGTCCTATAAGTCATGTAACAAGTTGTGTAAAAGAGTTATGCAACAGCTGCGAGTCCCTGAAGTGCAACATTCATTTGGCGCTTGATTCATTCTCTGGTGAAGCTCCTACACAATGATATCATCATTGAGATATTTTTCATGGCATATGGATAATTAGAAAATGTGAACTGAAATTTGAAAAAAACTGCAGTGATTGTGTCCAAAATGTTCTCTGTTTTCACAGCGCTGAATGCATGCGGCGTGTTGCATTCGTAGCGTGACTGAACACAGTTCCAGCTCATGCCAACATGCCAAGCCAAAAACATGGAGCGATTAAACAAATGAAGCCTGTGATCAATTCACATTAAGAGGATCTTGTTTTATGGTATACTCTTGCAGTATTGCCCAGGCTGTTTCTACATTTTCTGCTTTCAGCAACAGACAAGCACAGGACTTGTTTATTAATCAAAGTGTTTGCATGTATGTAGGTCACAGCAGAATGTATAAATTTAGCATGTGAGCTTGGTTTTCCACTGAACTTGTTTCATTATTGCATGTATAGTGGCATATTAGTTGACAGACAGGATTTCCTGTTATTTACACCCATTCACACAATATGACGTAAAGAGATGCTCCATCATCATCATGGGAGTTTCCCCTTGGGCTACGAACTGAGTGAAACTACTCGAGGACAGGTGTTATGACGCTGCCATTGTGGTCGATGTCACATTTGATGGCAGAGATTTAACTCATAAGTCTTTTCTGATAGTGACAGAAGGAAAAAAAACAAACATTCAGTTCTAAATGCCAATAAAAAAATTCTACTTACTCATACAATCATGCATTAATGATCGCAAAATAATTAGGCTTACCAATAGTGGTCGACTGATATTGTTTTTTTGACAGCCGATGCCTATATCTTGGAAAGCAGAGTGGCCGATGGCCGATATAAAGCCGATATCATTTTATTTATTTTAATTAATGTCGCTGTCAGCGCAGTCAAAATAAAAGTAACAAACAGGAAAACATATATCGGTTGACCACTACTTACCAACACGGAGGAGAAAACATGTCCCATATCCCTCTGCTGTTAAATTCAAAGTTCAATCAAACTCTGCAGTATTTTGGCGCAAGAGTTTAGTGCAGAGCTGGGGGCAAAACTGTGTATTTTACCATTTTTTATATGCAATTAATCTTTTTGCGTAATGCCAAAATATGCCTCTGCAAATTGAACGCAATTTAATTGCGGACATTTGCTTAATAATACATTTTAGTACTGCATTAGTTTGCAATTTGATGCCAAATGTTTTTAATTTCCATTCTGTCTAAACCAATAAAAAAAAAATAACATCAAAACACATACCAAACACCATTTAGCAAATAACAGTAATAGTAAATGATAGTGCATAGTATTGTATTGTAAACAGTATTGTTACGCAAAACAGAAGCTTGATATCACTGCTAAACTGGCTTCACGACACCACATCCTCAAACTGACATGTACTTGTTTGTACGTGCACATGTACACAGGTAAAGTGCTGATAAATTTCCAAAATAATGTCCCAAACACCTTATTTGATTAGACAAGATGTTAAACCAAAATTAGGTTAACAATTAACCTTTTTATTTTCTAGACTAGACGTCACTTGCTGAATTAAAAATGCACTGCAGTGAAGTCATGTGAAAACAATGTAGCATACTGCTATTTAAAAGGTTTTATATACCACATCTCATATTATTTAATAAAAACAGTAGACAGTATACAGTGTATATTGTGCAGTAAACATCCATCACTGCTATTCACAAATGGACCACACACACAAAAAAAACCACCCGTTAGTGTGATTAAATATTGCATAATACTTCAGAATCTTGGCAATTTTACAGGGAATAACAACATCACAAAATTGCAGCATGGACATGTCAAAATGCATAATTGTTTATAACAGTCTACAATGAGTGGAAAAATTTGAAGCAGGTCCAATGACCATCACATCTTTTACTAAACGTCTAATGTTGCTCACAAAGTTGATTTTATTTTTTTATTTCTTGTAACACCGACTACAAGACAAAGCCTGTGTATTGCAAACTTATAACTTCGCTCCTGGGAAAAATCGACCCCCCCTGCTCAAAATACTATGCCCACGGATGTCAACAAAACACTGCTGGAATGAACAAACACTTCATACTCACCTTCACACGCTCCGTTCAGTCCTGATAAAACGGTCAAGAGTCGCAGGATTCGCCGTGTGTCCATCCTCACAGGACTCCCATCGCACTGAGAATGCGCAATATACAGGTATATGCTGGCCCAACATGGACATATACTAGCTTTAAAAGAAACATGAACTCCTCTACGCTTGACCCCCTTTATATTAGAAACAAGATTTTTTTTGTGACAAATTTAAACCATTTTCAGATGTTTTTTATTGTCTACACAGTAAATACATGCATCACTCCAAGATCATAGATATCATGTTGGAGAATTAACTTGAAGCCTTTATCTATAATGCATTATAAAAGTATTTTAATGCATTAATTATGCTTTGCAGTGCACCTTATAATGCATCGCATGATCTCATGAATAACTGTAACCACAGATATAAAATATTATAATACTTATCTAGTCATTGTTACACCTTGAGAAACTATAAAGCTTTTTAATTGTGGTTATAAGTATTTAAGAAAACATATAATGCATTACAACATTTTATAATGCATTATACATATAAAGGGTTATGTTTTTGCATAACTAAATTCACAAGTAGAAAAGAACTAAAGCAAATAGTGTTTTCTTCCAGATTCAAAATGAGTTCTTGGTCATCATTAACACGCCACAAGTGGCCACGGTGATCTTCACGAACCCGTTCAGTGTTGCAGTGAGCGGAGAACTGACCGTATCTTGTTCAGGACTCTTGGAGGAGAAAGCTCAAATGAGGTGCGTAAAGTGTGTCGTTTTAGTCTTTAAAGCTCTTTTCTGAGCATCAACAAATGAATCACACAAATGACTTTTTTTCAAACAGATTTTCCCAAATACTGGTTTGCCATTGGTCAGCAAACATATAGCCCCGCCCCCAAACACACACCATTGGTTGATACAATGTCTCAGGCTGGTTGGAATGCTCAAATAAACAGAATAATGTTTAGAAAGTGTCACACACTCTAAAAAATGCTGGGTTAAATACAACCCAGTGCTGGGTAAAATAGGGACAAACCCAGCAATTGGGTTGTTTTGACCCAGCGGTTGGGTTACTACCCAGAAGGTTGGGTTAAACATTTAACCCAACCGCTGGGTCAAAACAGTCCAATTGCTAGGTTTGTCCCTATTTTACCCAGCACTGGGTTGTATTTAACCCAGCATTTTTTAGAGTGCACTGTTATAATTTCCAATAAAAAAATCAATCTTTGAATCTGCATCATTAGCTTATACAGTATGAGAGAGAGTATTTTAACATCCAAAAATGACACACAGCACCCTGATATTTAATCCATACTATAGTGCATCCAGTTTTTTACTACAATAAAGCCACATTATACATCACTGTCATTAAAAAGTGATTTTTAATCAGTGTGCGAAAATAGAGCACTTTAAGTATATTATGGAAGTGAAATTCTTTCACCTGGGAAGAATCTTACACGGTTTAAAATAGATCCCATAATAAATTTAGTTCACATGCCTGATGAGTGATTCTGATGGGCGTCAAACAGTGGAGTTCATACAGTTTTCAATCAGTGGGAGGGGTTGTTTCTGAGATTTTTGACATGATTATCTTTGACATCAGTTTCACTGCTACAGTGTCTATTAGAAGTGTCAGTACACACTTGTTAGTCAGCATTTCTGACGCAGTTCTGTAATCATATGCATATCACAAAAACACATGTGAGTTCTTTTGTGTGTTAAACCTCCAGATTTACACCATGATATACACTTTAAACTCTTGTGTAAATCACTAAACCTAAACATGAGCAGCAGTAAAAGTGATGCTTGCCTGTTTTTGTTCTAAACGTTCTGTGTTTTATATTTCAGGCTTATGATTCAACCTCGAGAAACTATGAAAAAGCCCATCAATTTCACTCAGAGGATGGCGGGTGCCAAGATGCTTTCTGCTTGCTTAGTGTCAGAGAATCCTCCCACCGTCCTGCACGGATTCAAGACCACCAATGTTCAAGCATCTTAGAGTCACACACCTTTAGAAATGATAGTGAACCCTCATGAAGGGCTGCACTAATGCTTGAAGCACATTTAGAAATAATTGCTTTCTAAACATTTTTTTTAATATCACTGTGAAATCTGACTTGATTCACTGACTTGTTTTCAAGATTATTTAGGCACAAGCCTGAAAACAAAGCATTTCCATGCATTATCCATGTTTGCGATCTGTTCACATGCATTCTCCAGCAGAGGGCAGACTAGTTAAGTCATTCACAGCAAAGACTGTCAGCTTCAGTGAGAGCAAATATTTCAAATACTGACATGCTGAACAGGACATGTGACATTAAAACTGTCCTGGAAACCCTCCCCCCACCCATTGCTTTAGTGTTAAAACATAAAATTGAGCTAAAAGCTTTCATCTTAAATTCTCTCACCATTATGAGAATCGGTAACAGTGATATAGCTAAACAAATATCTAAACATTCGTAAGTGTTCAAGTGTTCTTCCTTAAGAATCAAGATGACATAAGATGCTAAGCCTTGTTTTATGAAAAAACATAAAAATTAAGTGAGTCTTGCAGAAAACAAAAAAAGAATATCCACCAAAGAGGCAAGATAAATAATTAATTTTCTCTTTGAATTCAATCTTTTTCTTAGGTTGTATGGTCATTGTGTAGAACTCCTGTGGCATTAATCATCAGTTTGTTCAGTCCAATCCTTCATCAGGTCATTTGCTATAAACTGACAATTTCATCATCATCTTCACACGCTCCAGACTCTTGCGGCTGTGTGTGTGTGTGATGCATTGCCAATGCTGGCAGGATTTCTTCATGACAGATCCTCCATGTAAAGTTATATGCAAATATATGCGCACAAGCCCCACAAACATGCACAAACAATGCATATGTCATCGTTGTGTAATGTGTAATGTGCTGAAAAGTCTTGACAAAAGTTCAATATGTCAAAAAACTATACCTCAGTTGAGTTATTATTTTACTCAACACTGTCTGCTCTCAACACAACACTGGGAGAGAGAGTCATATACTGTCTTTCACCATTTCAGATGTATGTCACACATTTTGAACTCATATTTTCAGATGTTTGTATCATAATTTTGACTTTCTATCTCAGAATTTCTTAACATCTCATAATTTTGACTTTTTGTCATGATGATTTTTTTTGTCATAATTTTGACTTTTATGTCATAATTTAAACTTGTCATAATTTAAATTTATCTTATAATTTTGACATGGTAATTTTAATTTTAATCGGTTTAAACCGTTTTTTTGTCATAATTCCATTTTATCTCAGTTCAAATTTAGTATCTCATTATTACAATTTTTACATAATTTAGACTTTTGTCAATTATTATTTTTATTTCATAACTTCATGATCTTTAATAACTATGACTTTTATGTCATGATTTAAACTTGTAATAATTTTTAATTTCTCATAATTGTGACTTAGTATCTCATAATTTCAGGGGTTTTTTTGTACAATTTTGACGTTTATCTCATAATTTAACTTTTTTGTAATAACTTTCAACTTATATGACAGTTTCTAATTTTTTAAGTTTTTAATTTCGACTCTTAATTATGACTTTCTATGTCAAAATTTAAACTTAAATATGACATTTATTTCATAAATATGATTTACCAAGCTACGAGAATACTACGAGCTACAAAATACTTTTTGCGCACAAAGATAATGACTTTTTTTTCAATAATTTCTTCTTATCCTTGTCAATTAACGTGCGTTCAGGAGAGTATCACAACACATGGTGCTGCTAACACAGGAGCTGGCGTTCTGACGTAGAACCTGGATTTGCTGTGCCTTGTTTGCAAGCAGAGGAATGCAAACACATGCATCGTTTTACTCATGACAACATGCAGCAGAGGCTGGCACAGAAGATAAGAAATTGTTGAATAAATTCATTATTTTTGTTTACTTTGTACACAAAAAGTATTCTCGTAGCTTCATAAAATTAAGGTTGAACCACTGATGTCACATGGACTATTTTAACGATGTTCTTGCTACCTTTCTGGGTAGTCAAATTTGGTCACACTTTTATTTTAAGGTCTAATTCTCGCTCACTTTTGCTTCAATAAACTCCTAATTTGCTGCTTATTAATAGGTTTATCTCATAATTTAACTCTTTTGTAATAACTTTCAACTTATATGACAGTTTCTAATTTTTTACGTTTTTAATTTCGACTTATCTCAAAATGATGACAGTATCTCATAATTTTGATTTTCTGTCTTAATTATGACTTTCTATGTCAAAATTTAAACTTAAATATGACATTTATTTCATAAATATGATTTACCAAGCTACGAGAATACTACGAGCTACAAAATACTTTTTGCGCACAAAGATAATGACTTTTTTTTCAATAATTTCTTCTTATCCTTGTCAATTAACGTGCGTTCAGGAGAGTATCACAACACATGGTGCTGCTAACACAGGAGCTGGCGTTCTGACGTAGAACCTGGATTTGCTGTGCCTTGTTTGCAAGCAGAGGAATGCAAACACATGCATCGTTTTACTCATGACAACATGCAGCAGAGGCTGGCACAGAAGATAAGAAATTGTTGAATAAATTCATTATTTTTGTTTACTTTGTACACAAAAAGTATTCTCGTAGCTTCATAAAATTAAGGTTGAACCACTGAAAAATAAAAAACTGAAATAAGTACATTGCATAACTCATTACTTAGCTGGAGCACCTTTACAGCCTCAAGTCTTTTTGGGTACAGTATGATGCGACAAGCTTTGCACATCAGCATTTGGCAATTATCTGTCATTCTTCTCCTCATCTCTTCACCTCTCAAGCTCTGTCAGGTTGGAATTGGGCAGACACACATTTTCAGGTTTCTCCAGAAATATTTGATTGGGTTCAATCCCAGGCTGTGGCTGGGCCACTCAAGGAAATTCGAGGTTCTGAATGCTCTGGACAAGGTTTTCATTAAGGCTATCTCAATATTTTAGTCCCTCAGTCCCTGCCGCTGAAAAACAGCCCCACAGCATGAGGCTCCAGCACACTTTACTCTTTGGATGGTACTCTGCAGGTGATGAGCTGTGCCTGGTTTCCTTCAAACATTATGCTTGGAATTGAGGTTCATCAAACCAGACTACAAGCAATATGAATGCTCCTGAGCTAAATTTCAGCTTTGCCATTATGGTGTATGGAGTGTAGAATAATGTGGGGAAAAAAGTAATTTAAAGCAATTTAACATAAGGCAGCAACATAACAAAACATTTAAAAAAATGAATACATTTGCTGTCCCCTCAAAATAACTCAACACACAGCCATTAATGTCTAAACCACTGGCCACAAAAGTGAGTACAACCCTAAGTGAAAATGTCCAAATTGGGCCCAAAGTGTCTATATTTTGTGTGGCCACCATTATTTTCCAGCACTGCCTTAAGCCTCTTGGGCATGGAGTTCACCAGAGCTTCACAGGTTGCCACTGGAGTCCTCTTCCATTCCTCCATGACGACATTACGGAGCTGGTGGATGTTAGAGACCTTGTCTTCAGTGTTGTCACATGAAAAGATATAATAAAATATTTACAAAAATGTGAGGGGTGTACTCACTTCTGTGAGATACTGTGTATATATATATATATGTATATATACACACATTTTTTTTACACTTTTTCAAAAAGTGCACCTATGTACTTTATCTCTAAAAGTTGTATATTGTAACCTTAAATATATTTATTAATACCTCCAGTGTGCATAGTACCATTTGAAAGAGTACTGCCCCAGTGACAGCTTTTGTATCTTTTGTTTTCTGAGATTGTATTGTATTTGATTTGTCTTTGTTGAAACAAGGTGTTTCTGGACCCACACACCAGAAAGGTCACACTTTGGATTTGGTGTTTTCACTTGGTTTTTCTGTGACTAATCTCGAAATCTGTGACACTGTTATCTCTGATCATTGTCCAGTGCTTTTTGACTCTGTGCTAGCTTGTACTCTGCCCAAATCCTATCATTTGCCATGTTTTATTAGATATTTTAATTCGTCTACTGCCAGGTCTTCTAAAACCTTTAATGCTTTTACAGGCCTTTTCTCTGGTGTCAATCCCAATGAATTGGGAAAATCTTTTTAATGAATTGAAAATCTTTTTAACAGCAATTGCCTCATTTGACTCAATTGCCCCTGTGAGGTTACAGGTATTGAAACAGTTCAGCCTTGGTTAAATGGGCCCACTTGTTCTCTCAGACAGGAGTGTGGGCGCGCTGAGCACAGATGGAAGAAAGACAGACATCAGATATCATATGAAATCTTCAGGCAATCCTTCAAGCGGAATCAGGGAGCTGTTAAGGAATCACAGTTGAAATACATGTCTGATTTAATTGAACAGTCTGGTTTCAGGGAACAACACAGTACTCACGGTTACCAATGACATTTTTCTCACTCTTGACTCTGGTTCTTGCTGTATTTTAATCCTGCTCGTTGTAAGTGCAGCATTTGACACAGTAGATCATGAAATCCAGTTACAAAGACTGTGCTGATAATGTAAATAATATCTGATAATATCTGTGCTGATAATGTAAATACCACAGTTTTTTCCTAATACGTACAGAGGTTGTTTTATGTCATATACAGTATTTCATAATCCTCCTACTTAATGAGAGTGTCATAATCAGAGTCCCTCGAAAAATGGGCAGAGTGAATGAGTGATCTGGGAGTGAAACCAAGCACCACACCCCCTCCATCGCTTATCCGTTATATATCTGTCATGAGTTGTTATATATTCAGTCTCACTGGTGTGAGTAAGGGCATGTAATCTCAGTGATCTCAGGCCCTTTCCATGACTGTAGACACAATGACATGCTTTATAAATGCAGACTATTCACAGTCTATACGATGCAGAGTCATAAAGCTCTCAAGCTAATAACACTCAAAATTCTCTAAGGGCTGAATTGCACAAAACCTGTTTCAATCCAGAACCAAAAAAAAGATTGCATTGCATTGATTGCATTAATTTTGCTTAAAGAAAACATCTTTCCAAAAGTCTTAAAAAAAAAAAAAACTGTTAAGATTGTATTTTCCATTTTTACATTCAATTCTCACACTGTAATGCAAAAAACAAACAAACAAATAAATATTATATTATTTAATTTGTAATTACACATCAATATAACCTGTTATACTGCCTTTATTTATTCTGCTTTAAATAAAATTATTTGTTTTTTTTCTGCCTGTGTGTTTAGATTTAAATTAGCATTAATTAATTGCTACTTTTTTATACACACACACACACACACACATACATTATTTATATGAGCACTCTCATATACCACAATAGCCATTAGTTGCTAAGCAATTCAGTCAAGAGTACAAAGGCAGAGCTCTGGTTAAGCATTAAAATTTTATAAAAAATATAAAGTTATGAAACTTTCCCCTCAGCCAAAAACATTGTTTTGAAGTCTAAATCACGTTCTTACCTTAAAAAAACGGTTAAAACTACATTCCGTGGCATAACATCAGATGTTATTTTATTATTATATTATTTATTAAATTATTGTGGGTTTGGGCATCCGCCATGACACTCGCTGTGAGAAATGCTGCAAACAGCGTGATACAAATGGTGAAACGGCTCATCCAATCAGATTTGAGGACCAGAATGAATGAATGAATGAATGAATGAGCATACATACATACATACAGAAATAAATAAATAGCATAAATAGCATATGTTAGTATGATGAGGACATGAAAAATATCCTGCATTGTAGGTATAAGGCATTAGTGATAAATGACACAGATGTCTGAGCTTGCACATTCTGTATCCACCTGCTGAAACACAGTGCTCACGTATGTACGATTGCGTAATTGTTTGAGGTGTTGGTTCTTTTGATTGTAACATTCCGTGTCTTTACGTGAATGTGGTCTGGCAACGTTGGTGAATAGGGAGGGGCAGAAGGATTCCGTATAAAAAGCACAATAAACGAAG
The DNA here is from genome assembly GCF_001515605.1 of Sinocyclocheilus anshuiensis. Classification (NCBI taxonomy): domain Eukaryota; kingdom Metazoa; phylum Chordata; class Actinopteri; order Cypriniformes; family Cyprinidae; genus Sinocyclocheilus; species Sinocyclocheilus anshuiensis. Next base: position 1,315,028 of record NW_015539929.1, read on the forward strand.
AATTTGAATCAAACAGCAAACCACAACATAGCATCATGGATGGTGAGCTCCTGAATTTTAAATGATTTCTGGCTTTTATAATTTTTTTTATTTTTTACTGTTTTACTTTCAAGACGTTTTGCTAAACCTTTTACAATAAGTTCTTGAGTTATATTTATTAGCCTATTGCATCTGGCAACGTTGGTGAATAGGGAGGGGCAGAAGGATTCCGTATAAAAAGCACAATAAATGAAGAATTTGAATCAAACAGCAAACCACAACATAGCATCATGGATGGTGAGCTCCTGAATTTTAAATGATTTCTGGCTTTTATAATTTTTTTTATTTTTTACTGTTTTACTTTCAAGACGTTTTGCTAAACCTTTTACAATAAGTTCTTGAGTTATATTTATTAGCCTATTGCATTTCATCTTTTCTTAAAATAATCAGATTATTTTACTTTACTATTTACTCTGCTATAATAAATGATTAATTAATTGCTATTAACTTTAAACACTTAAACATAATTAAGTTCTATTTTTGTTTGCTTAAAAACAGCTTTTTTTAAAGATAATTTAGAACACTGTTTATTTGAAAAATATTGGAAATGAATTAAATTATATTTAAAAGGTATTTCAAGAAATATTTTTTCTTGCAATTTTAAATGACTTATATTTTTACATAAAAACATTTGCAGCTGCCTCAAAAATAATTTGACCATTTTTGACACAGCGTTCAAACTTCGAAGTATCGACCTGCAACAGGTGCAAAACCAGATCCGGCACAAGACCGACGGTCTGAGTTCCAGCACTCTGGTTCTGCGGAGAGGACAGGCCTTTACAGTGACAATCAGCTATGATGGACGACCATTTGATCCACTGAAGGAAAAACTGATCTTCCGAATTGTTTTAGGTATGTTTGTGCATTTATGTGTGAGGGGGTTAGGTTTTGCCTACATTTAATGGTGACCAAATGTCCTCACAAGGAGAGTAAAACCTGACTTTTAAAAAAAAAATTGTTTAATTTTACAGCAATACATGCAAATGTAAAAGTACCCACTCCTCTCTCCTCACCGCAGGTCCGCTGTCTGTGGAGGTCCCGGTCTCCAGGCTCGGACATTCCTCTCTGACTCAATGGAGCGCTGTTCTGGAGAGGAGCATCCCGGACCCGACTGGACCCCATGCTCTATGGGTATCACTGTCCAGCCCTGCGTCTGCTTCTGTCGGTGTCTACACACTTCAGATGAGAGTCGAGACCCATTTGACTGTGAGAACACATCTGCTCGGCCAGTTCATGCTTCTCTGCAACCCCTGGTGCCCAGGTGAGTGCTGTCTGTGTGTCCATACAAAACCGAATGCCTTGATAGTACACTCTTAAAAATTAAGGTGCTTCACGATGCCATAGAAGAACCTTTTTGTCTAAATGATTCCACAAAGAACCTTTAACATCTGAAGAACCTTTCTGTTTGACAAAAGGTTCTTTGTGGCGAAAGAAGGTATTCTTCATATTACAAAAAGGTAAGAAAGAGATGGTTCTTTAAAGAACCTTTGACTGAATGCTTCTTTGTGGAACCAAAAATGGTTCTTCTATGGCATCGCTTGAAGAACCTTTTGAAGCACCTTTATTTTTAAGAGTGTAGGCTGTTACTTGGCAGTGGTCGGAGTGGTTTTTGCTGCTATCATTCTAATATGCTGATTTGCTGTACCGCTTGCTTCATTTTTTTGTTGAAACATTTTGTGACACATCTTATTTTTCAGGATTCTTTGATGAATAGAAAGTTCAAAAGAGCAGCATTTATTTGAAATCTAAATCTTTTGTAATGCCATACTGTCACTTTTGAACAGTTTAATACATCCTTGCTGAATAAAAGTAGAAATAAAAAGAAAAGAAAAAAGTTTTGAATGGTAGTGTAATTATACATTGCTTTTGCTGCTATTTCATACGCTGCTAAAATCACGGTAATGCATAGCCTCTTATCACTTACTGCTTCCATTTTTTGTCTTTACACAAAGATCACCAATAAAACAAACAAATTGTGGTGTTTTTCTGCAGCTGATTCAGTGTTCCTGCAGTCGGAGGATCTGAGGAATGAATTTGTCAGGAGTGATTTCGGCCTGCTGTTTAAAGGCAGCCTCGGGAACATCGTCTTCAGACCCTGGTCGTTTGATCAGGTGAGATGTTTGACCATTGACTGACAGCTCAGCACTGAAAAAATGGCTTCACATTAACTCCGGTCATGCATACATGTGTTTTCAGTATGAAAAAGGCATACTGGACATTTGTATGAAATTGCTGCAGCTGAGTCCTCAACATCAAGCAGATATAGGTAAAGATCTGCAGAACCGCAACAATCCGGTTTACATCAGCCGCGTGATCTCAGCGATGGTGAGGATCTGCTCTCATTCTCTCCTCTCTGCTCTCTCTCTCTCTCTCCATGTATTCATATAGTCTCTCTGTCTTTCTAAACAGGTGAACTCTAATGATGATAAAGGAGTGTTAATGGGAAACTGGTCAAATGACTACAGCGGTGGTGTCAGCCCTTCACAGTGGTCCGGCAGTGCAGATATTCTCAGGAAGTGGGCAGAAACACAATTCAGTCCTGTGAAATACGGACAGTGCTGGGTGTTTGCTGCTGTCATGTGTACAGGTGGGACAAATAGAAGTCATTACATTCAAAAGTTTTGGGTCAGAGCAATTTTTTATTTTTTTTTATGTTTGAAAGAATGCTTTAAATTGATCAAAAGTGACAGTAAAGCCATTTATAATGTTACAAAAGATTTGTGTTTCAAATAAATTCTGTTCTTTTGAACTTTCTGTTCATCAAAGAATCCTGAAAAATAAAATGTATCACAGTTTCTACAAAAATATTCAGCAGCACGAGCATGTGAAATGTTTCAGAAATGTTCAGTGTATTAGAAGGATTTCTGAAGGATCGTGTGACACTGAAGACTGGAGTAATGATGCTGAAAATTCAGCTGTGCATCACAGCAATTAATTATAATTTACAATATATTAAAATAGAAAAATGTTATTTAAATAATATTAATAATATTTCACAATATTGCTGTTTACTGTGTTTTTGATCAAATAATTGGTGAGCATACTGTAAGAGACTTCTTTAAAAAAATCTTACTGACCACAATCTTTTAAATGGTCGTGTGTGTGTGTGTGTGTGTGTGTGTGTGTGTGTATGTGTGCTTTAAAGGGCTAATTTACTTAAAAATCTCACATCTTTGCTGTGAAACACAAAAGGAGCTCTTTTTCATACAGTGAAAGTGAATGGTGATTTATAATACCACACTCAAAAAAGTCGTTTCATGGACTGGACAAAAATAATCACAAATAATGAAATTAAAAAACCACAATGACTATGTGGTAATTTAATTGGTGCTCTTGATGCTCAATATTAAATGCATTTGTTTGTGTGATAGTAATGAGAGCCCTTGGCATTCCGACTCGAGTCGTCACCAACTTCAACTCCGCTCACGACACAAACAGAAATATAGTGATTGAGGAATATTACAGTGAGATGGGGGAAAAATTACCCATCGGCAGGGATAGCATCTGGTAAGTTACGCTAAAATCCATATTTGATCCAAATTACAGTGAAAACAGTAATATGGTGTCATATTATTACAATTTAAAATACAGTGGGTACGGAAAGTATTCAGACCCCCTTCAATTTTTCACTCTTTGTTATATTGC
>NW_015539929.1:1318739-1320441 GCF_001515605.1 Sinocyclocheilus anshuiensis
GATTTTAGCAAATGGCTGCAATATAACAAAGAGTGAAAAATTGAAGGGGGTCTGAATACTTTCCGTACCCACTGTAACTGTTTTCTAGGTGAATATATGTTAAAATGTAATTTATTCCATTCTAATATGCTGATTTGCTGCTCAAGACACATTTCTGATTATTATCAATGTTCATATTTTTGTGGAAACTGTGATATGTTTTATTTTTCAGGATTCTTCGATGAATAGAAAGTTAAAAAGAACAGCATTTTTTTTGGAAATGGAAATATTTTGTAACACTATAAATGCCTTTTGATCAATTTAATGCAGAAGCAGAATAAAACTATTCTTTCCTTCTGATTTTTTAATCTTTAGTACTTTATTGTTTTTTCTTATGCTTCGGTAAACACGTCTGCACCATCATTAGGCTACAGTATACAAATAATCATGATCTGATTGCATTAAAAAGGAACAATTCATTGTTTCAGGATTTTTAATCTGTCAGAATGTGAGCTAAAAGTGTTTGGCCTTTTTTCAGGAACTTCCATATGTGGGTGGAGAGTTGGATGAAGAGGCCTGATCTGGGTCGAGGTTATGACGGATGGCAGGTTCTCGACCCCACGCCACAAGAGAAGAGCGCAGGTCGGTCATTACAGCTATTTTTACAAGGCTTATGCATATGGAAAACTCATGTGTTTTTTTATTCCTGCTGAAAAGACCAGTTTCTTATAGGCTGGTTTATGCTGGTTAGTACTGGTCTGGTGGGCCAGTTTAGTTGTGGACTTTGTTCCAAAAATACAAAATACTTACCGTTAAATTACTGCTAGTTTTATACAAAAATCTCCTTCTTTCACATTTAGATGACAGCACAGTTCGTGCACTGAGCACTGATGGTAAGTCACCTTAGCTTTTCATTTTTGAAAAGCTGACATGTGTAATCGATCTGACTAGTATCAGAATCTGAAAAACAGTAATAACAATAATAATAAATGAATGAAAATATATGTATGTGTGTGTGTGTGTGTGTGTGTGTACGTATATATATATATATATACACATATATACAACAATAATTGAAGCAAACTGAGAAGGAAGAGTGACAAGACAAAACAGAGAGGAATAAAAAAACCTTTGCACCTACATATATGATTTTGATAATATTTTTATGTAAATATTAATTATTATTTTTTTTAGATTTAAATATTGTTGTTTTTTTATCTGCATTTAAAAAAAATACTCTCTTTCAGCTCGCAGAGGTGAAGGTGCTACAGGAAGAGTGGGTAAGTTCTAGCATTTGGTTTTCCATTTCTTTGTGTGTTTGAGTACTATATGACTGAATGCAGTGATCAAACATTTCATTTAACATGTCCTTTCATGCAGCACCTCAGGGCTGTGCAGTTTCTCTCCAGCTTCTGAAAGCCCCTGTAGTTGGCGAAAACATTTCTTTCAACGTCACAATCACTAACAAAGTCGCTGTTCCGAAACTGCTGAGAAAACATGTGAACGCTCAGAACAAGGAGTACAACCGCAATCCCACGGGAACCTTCTGGGAGGCTCATGGCGATGTGATGATCGGCCCAAAAGAAAGTAAGAGGTCTGCAAACTATAGTGAACGGCAAAAATTACTTAAAATGAGCTTAAAATGTATAATCTATCTATCTATCTATCTATCTATCTATCTATCTATCTATCTATCTATCTACCTGTCTGTCTGTCTGTCTGT
>NW_015539929.1:1320707-1328683 GCF_001515605.1 Sinocyclocheilus anshuiensis
GTTATATTAAAAAAAATAAAATATAAAGGCCCTCTGAAGAGAAGTTGGATGTCACTCACATGCATTTTGTTGAGATCACATGACCAAAATATAGCCTACTACTATTTTTTTTAAATAGTGGGCAGTGTATAATGTGCAGTAAGCTAATATTCCATTCTAAACACAGCCAGTATGCATAACACATTTCGTCTACTTCCAAGTCTTACAGTGTAAAAACACCTATATGGATATTATTGGATCATATGATTATGAATGCCAAAAGGTGGCGAACTGACTCATTAGGTATTGCTCAGTCAAATCCATGAATCCTGTTTCTTGTACTCCACCAGCTGTGACTATACAACATGAGATCTCCTTCAAGGACTACATGCTGACGGAGGCTGCGGAGGATTCTCTGGTTAACCTGGCTGTGGTTATTGAGGATGTGAAGTCTCAGGAGAGAGTGCTGGCTTCAGAGGAGTTCAACATCCGCAGCCCCTCCCTCAATATACAGGTATATGCTGGCCCAACATGGACATATACTAGCTTTAAAAGAAACATGAACTCCTCTACGCTTGACCCCCTTTATATTAGAAACAAGATTTTTTTTGTGACAAATTTAAACCATTTTCAGATGTTTTTTATTGTCTACACAGTAAATACATGCATCACTCCAAGATCATAGATATCATGTTGGAGAATTAACTTGAAGCCTTTATCTATAATGCATTATAAAAGTATTTTAATGCATTAATTATGCTTTGCAGTGCACCTTATAATGCATCGCATGATCTCATGAATAACTGTAACCACAGATATAAAATATTATAATACTTATCTAGTCATTGTTACACCTTGAGAAACTATAAAGCTTTTTAATTGTGGTTATAAGTATTTAAGAAAACATATAATGCATTACAACATTTTATAATGCATTATACATATAAAGGGTTATGTTTTTGCATAACTACCCTCAATATACAGGTATATGCTGGCCCAATTCATGTTGCCATTTAATGTTGTTGTTTCAAAAAGTCAGCATGACTTGACCAATCAGTTCCCAAAGGACAAAATAGAGTCCCATCCTTGAATGGGTTGAGAATGCAGGTAGTAAGATGAAATGACAAGACATTTGTTTAGTTACAAATTAAACCATTTTCAGATTGTTTTTAAGATCTACTTAATAAAGACATGCATCAATCCAAAACCATAGATCCTATGTGGGAAAGATTGTGGTAACACTTTACTTGAGACCTTTATATACAATTAATTATAAACATATTTTTATTGCATCAATTATGTCTTGTAATGCACCTTATGATGCATTGCATGATCTTATCAATAACTGTAACCACAGTTAATTACATCATAATATTTCTCTATTCATTGTTACAACTTTGAAAGTATAATGCATTAAAACTAATTTCTATGGAAGCCTTGAAGTTTTCACCACGGGATAAATATTTTATGTGTTACTTCATATCTTACAATTCTCACTTTCTTCTCAGAATTATAAGTTTGTATCTCACAGTTCAGGGTTTATATCTCATAATTCTGTTCCGATATCACAAATAATTGTCAAATATTAAAATGCATGTTAATTTTGGTTACAATTATTTATGGAAATGTATCATGCATTACAACATACAAATGTTATATAAAATGCAGTATACATGAAGGCTTCATGTATAAATTGTTATCAAGATTTTATTTTATTTTTTTGCATTTTTTTCTTCCAGGTTCAGAATGAGTATGTGGTCATCAACACGCAGCAAGTGGCCACAGTGACCTTCACCAACCCGTTCAGCATTGCAGTGAGCGGTGAACTGATTGTAGCCTGTTCAGGACTTCAGGAGAAAGTTCAAACAAGGTATATGAAGTGTTTCATTTCTGAGCGATCACCAAATGAATACACAACATAATCATACAAGTAAATGACTGACAAATCAGAATGTTTAGAAAGGGTCAGTCATATACTTTTCAGAAGAATCAACCTACGAATGTCTCCACATAATTAGCTTGATTGAGTATTTTAATATATTTAAAAAATGACACATCCATATTCATCCATTTCTATCCACACCCATTTCCCACATCTGCCAACTCCTTTCCAAATTTATCAAAGCAAGTACCGCAGTGACTCCAGTTTTTTTTTTCCACTACAGTACAGTAAAGCTATATTATCCATCACTGTAATTAAAAAGTATTTAAAAAACAATAGAAAAATTATTACGGTTTAAGATAGATCCCATACTCATTTTGATTTGACAGCAGTAACAGTATTTTAGCAGAAACTATGGTTACTGTGATGAATTTTTGTTCACATACCTGAAGAGTGAGTCTGTGTGAACAAGTCGCTGATGGGCGTCAAACAGTTGAGTTCATTCAGATGTATGTGTACAGTGGGAGGGTGTACACAGTGTACAGCTGTGTCTATTAAAAGTTACGCACTTGTCCGCCAGCATTTCTGAATCACAGGTTATTTCAGTTTCTGTGTGTATCGCAGAATCTCTAGTGTAAGTTCATTTGTGTTTAAACTGTAGATTTGTCCCAGTATATAGGCCTACAAATGAACCTCTGTGTAAACCACTAACCCTAAACATGAGCAGCAGCGATAGTGATGCTTGTAACAGTAAAAGTGATGCTGGCATGTTGTTGCTCCCTAAATGTCCTGTTCCTTGTATTTCAGGCTTACAATCCAGCCTCGAGAAACCATGAGGATGCCCATTAATTTCACTCCCAGGATGGCGGGTGCCAAGATGCTTTACGCTAGTTTAGTGTTGATGAATCCTTCCACCGTCCTGCACGGATTCAAGACCATCAATGTTCAAGCATCTTAGAGTCAAACACCTTTAGAAAGAATTGTGAACCCTCAGCATGAAGTACTATTTAATGCTCTTCTAATACATTGTCAGCCTTTTTTTCTAAAATACGTATAATGTGTACAACACTTTTCAACAAGTCAGTATTAGAAATGTTTTCCTCCAGTACGTTTGCACTCACTGAAGCTGAGGGTCTCTGCTGTGAACGAGTCTGCCCTCTTCTGGGAAATGCATGTGAACAGATCGCAAACAAGTGTAACACATGGACATGTTAAGAAAAAAATACTTTATTTTCTGGCTAAATAATCTTGAATATACAGTTCAGTGTGAATCAAATCAAAAAATATTTTTACAGTGATATTTACAGTGTTAAAAAACCCAGAAAGCAATAACGGTGTTTCAGAGGCTAGTTTAGTAAAAAAGACAACTTGAGTGCTTCTGCAACTTTGGACACTTTTTTTTGTCCCAGGGGTTAGTAACTTTTTTTACTTTTATTTATTTAGTTAGTTAGTTAGTTAGTTAGTGTGACATTCAAATTAAAACTGTCCTGGAAACCTTTTACAGTGCCCCATTGTCTTAGTGTTAAAATATGAACCAGAACTAAAAAAATAAAAATAAAAAAAATCAATTTGATCTCATTTTACAGTAAATCTTAAAACACTCTCACATTCTTAATCTATATGAGAAATAGTAACAGTGATGGTAATACCACAAACTAAGGCAAATACACGGCAAAAAAAATAAGAGTTTTTGCTTAAAATGAGAAAAAATATCTGCCAAATGGGCAAGAAAAAACTTATTTTCCTATTCCCCCTTTAAATTATTATTATTAGTATTATTATTATTGCTACTATTTATTTATGTATTTATTTTTACCCTGTTGCAAAGGCAAAAACTAACCAAATTTTGATACCTTTTTTCAGAAAAAAGAGAGATTGTCTAATGCTATTACCAAGTAAATGTATCTTTATTTAAGAATGTTTAGATATTGTTACTGGAAAACCTGTGAAAAATCATAAGCAATTAAATACTTCTTGTAAACTGTTCCACGACTGTAGTCTTCTCTGTGTTCTTGGTGTTGTTGTGTTCTCCTCTGACAGCAGATGCAGCATGTATTGATCCGTCTAATGGAGGAGTAACAGAACACAGTTCAGTGCTGCAGCTCTATTGTGTTCCAGTCTCTGCAGAACTGACAAACCCTCTAGAAAGCATCAGTCTCTAACAGAAAACAACAGCAGCAAACTCACAGTTAATAATGACAGTAACCTGTAAACTGAACATGAACTATAGAAAAACAAAGCGTGATGATTTTTGAACTGTGTGGCCATTTGTACGAGGAGAGAAGAAGAGATGTTGTTATGAATGTTTCCTAAAACACAGAGAGACATATAGAGGCAAATTCAAACCTTTTCAGTAAAATGTTCTAAATAACAGTTTTAATTGACAGTTCTTAATGACGAGCCAATTCAAACTATAATAAGAAGGAATAAAATACTATTTGGTGGTTGTTGTATGTGAAACTGCTGTGATATTAATCACCCGTTCATATGTCTACATTCGGGCAGTCGAATCGAAGCACATCTTCAGCATTCGCAACTAACAATTTCATCATCATCTTCACACACTCCAAACTCATGCAGCTGTGTGTGATCTGTGAGATTTCATCATGACAGATCTTCCATGTAAAGTTATATGCAAATATATGAGCACACGCCCACACACATGCACAAACAATGCGTATGTCATCTTTTTGTAATGTTTCTGTGCTATATTTACTGTAGCTGACACTGCAGTCTAAACAAAAAAGATCAAAACATCAGAACAGAACAAACCTGACATTCTGGAGAATACCATTTTTTTCAGCTGTGGCCTTATGGTAAGCGTACATGTTTCAACACATTTAACATATCTACATAGACAACATTTACATATTTGGGAAACACTTTTATTCTTACAGTGCATTTGTGTCTTGCCTGGGAATTAAACTCATGATTTTGGATATGGTTCCACTTACATACAAACACTAACATTAACTTATCACTGACATTAACTTAAGAAGAAGATACCTTCTTTTAGTCAAATTTTGATGCAGTACCATTATCATTTACAGGAAAGGCAATTACAGAATGCGTTAAGTAAAAAATATCCATCCAAGATCGTAGATGAAATAAGAATCAATGTTAGATCTGATCACTGAATAGTGAAAAGTATTAACAAAAGTTGAAGTCGCCTGTTATGCATTTGAATGTTTATTATTAAAGCAATGTGTTGTCAGTTTTGCAACATGCTAAGGTCAAGCTCTGTTAATTAAAATTAATTGGGAACTGAGTAACATGTATACACTTCTATGTACATACTTGAAATGTAATTTACTTTTGCGATCTTTTATTTCTGAGCAATACTTCTGTAATAATTTTATGACTTACTTGGGTGTTGCGACTGTCCTCTGTCTACAGTAAATTTTCCAAATTTTCCAAAATAATTTAGAATTAATGTAATAAGTATGACTTTTTGTCATGATTTTAAACTTTGACATTTTTGTCATAATTTCGATTTATCTCATAATTATGACTTGAAATTGTCATCATTTTGATTTCTATGTCCATTTAAACCTTTTGTCATTTTATCTCTTTTACCTCACCATGACCTTTTTTTGTCATAATTATGAAGTCATTTTGACTTTTATGTCATAATTTAACCTTTTTGTAATAAAGTTGACTTATAACTTAATATCTCATAATTTCGATATATGTTAATTAGCATCTCATTATTTAGACCGTGTCGTATTTATGAATTTTAAAATGCAATTTACTTTAATGTCATAATGTAAAATTTTTTGCAATATTTTTTTTTACATAATTATGACTTAGTATCTCATAATTTTGACTTTTATGTCATAACTTAACCTTTTTGTAATAAAGTTGACTTATAACTTAATATCTCATAATTTCGATATATGTTACTTAGCATCTCATTATTTAGACTGTGTCGTATTTATGAATTTTAAAATGCAATTGACTTTAATGTCATAATGTAAAATTTTTGTAATTTTTTTTACATAATTATGACTTAGTATCTCATAATTTAGACTTTTTGTCATAAGTATGACTTTTGACATTTTTGTCATAATTTCGATTTATTTCGATTAATTATGACTTGAAATTGTCATCATTTTGATTTCTATGTCCATTTAAACCCTTTGTTATTTTATCTCTTTTACCTCACCATGACCTTTTTTTGTCATAATTATGAAGTCATTTTGACTTTTATGTCATAATTTAACCTTTTTGTAATAAAGTTGACTTATAACTTAATATCTCATAATTTCGATATATGTTAATTAGCATCTCATTATTTAGACCGTGTCGTATTTATGAATTTTAAAATGCAATTTACTTTAATGTCATAATGTAAAATTTTTTGCAATATTTTTTTTTACATAATTATGACTTAGTATCTCATAATTTTGACTTTTATGTCATAATTTAACCTTTTTGTAATAAAGTTGACATAACTTAATATCTCATAATTTCGATATATGTTAATTAGCATCTCATTATTTAGACCGTGTCGTATTTATGAATTTTAAAATGCAATTTACTTTAATGTCATAATGTAAAATTTTTTGCAATATTTTTTTTTACATAATTATGACTTAGTATCTCATAATTTAGACTTTTTGTCATAAGTATGACTTTTGTCATAATAATGATGTTAATTAGGAGTCATAATAATGACTTTTTATGTCATAATTTAAACTTTTTATGACATAATTTCAGCCGTTTATCTCATAAATATGACATTTATCCCATAATTATGATTAGCCAAATCATGTGTTTTTTTTTTTTATGTGGTAGAAATGGGCTTCTGTAGTCTCCAGTGCACTTTGCAAGAGTGTTTGTGTGGTGCATCGAGTTCTCTTATGACGTTTTGTTTTGTAGTATGCTGTCTTTGTAGGCAGCAGGCAGCAAGTCTCCTCTTGTTTCCATCCAGAGGAAAGACAGAACGACTTGATCTGTAATTTAATGTAAGCATTCAATTAACCACAGGCACTCACAGTCACTTTTGTTGTATCTGACATCACATGCATTCATGTTAAATTGCATTATGATTTTTTTTCCATACCTCATGGTAATTAAGGGCTCAAATTGGAACGGCTCCTGGAGCTCAATGTAGGACACAGCAGGCAAATGCACAAAAGGTGATAGCTGAACTATTTTTAAATATGAATAGAAATTTTCTTGTTGACTATCTGGTACCCATTATGTAAAGATTTTTATGTCATAATTTAACCTTTTTGTAATAAAGTTGACATAACTTAATATCTCATAATTTCGATATATGTTACTTAGCATCTCATTATTTAGACTGTGTCGTATTTATGAATTTTAAAATGCAATTGACTTTAATGTCATAATGTAAAATTTTTGTAATTTTTTTTACATAATTATGACATTTTTGTCATAATTTCGATTTATCTCATAATTATGACTTGAAATTGTCATCATTTTGATTTCTATGTCCATTTAAACCTTTTGTCATTTTATCTCTTTTACCTCACCATGACCTTTTTTTGTCATAATTATGAAGTCATTTTGACTTTTATGTCATAATTTAACCTTTTTGTAATAAAGTTGACTTATAACTTAATATCTCATAATTTCGATATATGTTAATTAGCATCTCATTATTTAGACCGTGTCGTATTTATGAATTTTAAAATGCAATTTACTTTAATGTCATAATGTAAAATTTTTTGCAATATTTTTTTTTACATAATTATGACTTAGTATCTCATAATTTTGACTTTTATGTCATAATTTAACCTTTTTGTAATAAAGTTGACTTATAACTTAATATCTCATAATTTCGATATATGTTAATTAGCATCTCATTATTTAGACCGTGTCGTATTTATGAATTTTAAAATGCAATTTACTTTAATGTCATAATGTAAAATTTTTTGCAATATTTTTTTTTACATAATTATGACTTAGTATCTCATAATTTAGACTTTTTGTCATAAGTATGACTTTTGTCATAATAATGATATGTTAATTAGGAGTCATAATAATGACTTTTTATGTCATAATTTAAACTTTTTATGACATAATTTCAGCCGTTTATCTCATAAATATGACATTTATCCCATAATTATGATTAGCCAAATCATGT
>NW_015539929.1:1328813-1376313 GCF_001515605.1 Sinocyclocheilus anshuiensis
ATGTTAATTAGGAGTCATAATAATGACTTTTTATGTCATAATTTAAACTTTTTATGACATAATTTCAGCCGTTTATCTCATAAATATGACATTTATCCCATAATTATGATTAGCCAAATCATGTGGTTTTTTTTTTTATGTGGTAGAAATGGGCTTCTGTAGTCTCCAGTGCACTTTGCAAGAGTGTTTGTGTGGTGCATCGAGTTCTCTTATGACGTTTTGTTTTGTAGTATGCTGTCTTTGTAGGCAGCAGGCAGCAAGTCTCCTCTTGTTTCCATCCAGAGGAAAGACAGAACGACTTGATCTGTAATTTAATGTAAGCATTCAATTAACCACAGGCACTCACAGTCACTTTTGTTGTATCTGACATCACATGCATTCATGTTAAATTGCATTATGATTTTTTTTCCATACCTCATGGTAATTAAGGGCTCAAATTGGAACGGCTCCTGGAGCTCAATGTAGGACACAGCAGGCAAATGCACAAAAGGTGATAGCTGAACTATTTTTAAATATGAATAGAAATTTTCTTGTTGACTATCTGGTACCCATTATGTAAAGATTCAGCTTGCATGCACCAGCCGAGCAACTACCATTGAGAAAAACAAGCATGCATGCAGATCTCTCTCCAGGTGTTCCAGACCTCTGGCTCCCCCTGTGGCTGCTCTTCTGTAGTGCACTGAGGATGCAGATGTGTGCGGGCTGAAGGACGGCCGGTGCCCTGCTCCTCTCCAGGTGCTAGTGATGGATGCCATGGCTAATTTTAAACACCGTGAACTAAATCACCACAGTCACCATCTCTCACGCTGCTGGAAGTGGAGCACAGTTCGACCATTTACAGAGCACCTGGACTGCACTACATTACCTTTATAACACACACAGATTTTCTTTTTCCAGAATTTTTTTCATATCATTACTCTATATGTACTAAAATCAAACAAGGCAACACAAATTAATCTATAGCATGCAATAAACATGAATGAACATCAAAAGGTTTCTTGTTTCAACTGTGAAAGTTGTCAGTACACACCATTTTTCAAGTTCAAGTCCACCAATATTAATCTACTCTCCTGTCTGGTGTGTTTGTCAAATGAAATGGCAGATTCGGCCTTATCATTGGTCAGATCGCCTGTCAATCAACCTCCTGGTGAAGGGTATATTACACTATATTTGAACTCTGTTTGAAGGACACGTCACTACAACATTTCTCCTTGTTGATAACAAAAGAGTAAAATGAAATCATCCCATTTTCCCCATTATATGTGAGGTGTTTGCCATGTAATCATAGCCTGTAGTCCTGGAGGTTTTTTTTTCTTTAGTTGGTCCTCTGTGTTGCCTGATTGAAATTTTCTCTGACAGTTTCACACGGGTCAAAATGAACCCACCTTTGCCTGGTAATGGTCATTCCCATGATAGATCCAGCACTGATGAAACCAGACGTGTGTGTGTGTATGTGTCCTGCTCGACACAAGGCCTGTACATCTGGGATAAAGGAGGAAAAGAAGGAGAACTGGTTATAATGCATGAGTTTTAGTGCAGCTCAACTGACCAGAACTGTGCTTCCCAAAAGCATTGTCATTGATGATCTCTACAATACAATCACGGTTTTACAGAATGTCTACTTTTCTAATTTTCTGCTTATTATTTACTTCTATTACGTTACATATTTGTGCATCAGGAACACAAGCAAATTGACATAAAATATGCTTTTATTGACCCTTTTATTGATTTTTATTGTGATTGATGTGAAATACAGAATTTTTTCAAATGAACAGAAATGTATTGCCCTAAAAATAAAATAAAATAAAATCCTATGTACTATTTACAACACTCTTTATTTAGCTAATTATTTGAATCTTGTATAGTTGCTCAGATTCCTTTTTCTAATTGGGCAATCTCTTGTTATTATTTTAGTGTTTGAAAAAAAGTTAAAATAGCTGAAAACTTTGAAATGTGATATGCTTTACTTCATCTAAACTTTTTCTAAACATAAGCCTCATTAATTGAGAGACTAATTGGCAAAATTTATTTTTGAAAAAATGTACAATGTAAAAATCATATAAAGGCAAAAGGTGGACAAAAAGTCACTTTCCCTAAAACAATTTTTTTTTAAATGCATGTCCATTTGTCAGCTACAAATATACCTTATACACTAGTACATTTATGCTCTGATGTTTACACACAGCAGCTCATTAAAAAGTGTTCATATTGTATAAGTGGCAATAACAAAGCAAACTGTGAATGCCAAATGTCAAATTGTCATGTCATATCTCCAGAAACAACAAGTACAACACACACACACACACACAGACAGACACACACACACACACACACACGTAATTTTGCATAGAAATGCTGAAGTGCATTAAGAAGTTATGTTTACATTTCACTGGCACTTAAAGATAATAAGCATCCAATTAGATAAAATTAGCCTTTTATTAAAACTCCAAGTTGATGTGAAAAAATCTGAGACTTGTTTATTAATTAATTTAATCTCAGAACTATAAATCACGTCTGGTCATATGGATCGGAGGGACTCCTCTTAAGTAGAATAAATCTGTTTGTCAATTTTGTGATCAATTTTGTTGCTTTTGCTGCTTCTTTTCATCACACAGTCTTGCAGAGAAAAGACAGTTGACACTGCTAAATATTCAGAGCCAATATCGTGAACATGAATTTTAGTGTATGATGTCCACTCATTTTAATTCTAGAGCATCTTCTGACCTTTTAAGGTCTGCAGCGATGGCAGCAAGATGAGTGAACTACAAAGACTGGAAGAAGTCTGGAGGAAGGAGAAACATGAAGGTTTTCATTTCATTTGAGAGATGGATGTGTCGGGGTGGCATTTCCACTGCTATCGAATCAAATGATGAAAGATTCTGGCAGCCTTGGGACAAAACGCTCGGTGTAATTGAGTTGGTTCTGGGGTGGCTGAACCGCACAGACTAATTGGTTTCCTTTGCTCTGTCTTGTTTCTTTCTGTTCTATATTTACTTCAATTTATTTGATTCCTTTTCTTCTTCTTCTTCTTCTTTTCTTCAGCACAAGTGGCATATACAATATCTTTATTTTCTTTAAGGTAAGACACTACAGTGAATATGGTAAAAAAAGAAATCTAATAGATATCACCATTCTTCCCTAATTAATTAAACACAGGCCATTGTTTTTGTATTACATTTTTTTTTCTAAAATGTTGTTTAAATATGCAAATGAAGCATTGTCTAATTAAATTTGCATAGAACAGATAAACAACATTGGATTAAGGCACACTGGTTTTCCTGGTGCTTTTGTAATGAGATTCATGCATATCAGTGATTACTGGAGATCTATTTGAAATGACAAAATATTAGGCCATGAGTGCCGCCAGTGTGATATTGCTTTAAAGAAACAGTTCAATAAACAAGACGTTAACACTGAATAATGTGTTTTAGACACAACATTACCAGTTAAATTTTCCCCACTGACAAATAGTTTCAAACAAACAACAGGGTGATTTTTAGTTCCTGAATGATTCAGTGTTTTTGAAGGAGTCAATTAAATGAATGATTCAATGTCTCATTCACAATTACTTGTTTAAATCCTGAATGAATTGACCTTTTGAAAGATTAGTTGAGTAAATGAATCAGTTACTCCTTTATAAAGACAGTCACTTGTATACTTTCAGAATGAATTCGTGTTTTTGAATGAATCCTTTGGATGAACGATTCAATGACTCATTTATATATACTTGTTTAATTCCTGAACGAATCAGCGTTTTTGAACAATCAGTTGAGTAAAGGAATCAATTACTCCTTTATAAAGACAGTCACTTGTTTAGTTTCAGAATAAATTTGTGTTTTTAATTAATGATTCAATGACGCATTCATAAATCCAGTCAGCTGTTTTGTTCCTGAAAGAATCAGTGTTTTTGAATTAATAGTTGAGTGAATTAATCTGGGACTCCTTTATAAAGACAATGTATAAAGACTATGGGCCCTATTTTAATGATCTAAGCACATGGTGTAAAGAGCAAGGCGCATGTGCACTTAGGGCGTGTCCAAATCCACTTTTGCTAGTTTAACGACGGGAAAAATGGTCGGCGCGCCCGGTGCATGGTCTAAAAGGGTTGTCCCTATTCTCTTAATGAGTAATGGGTGTGTTTTGGGCATAACGTGCAATAAACCAATCAGAGTCTCATCTCCCATTCCCTTTAAAAGCCAGTTGCGCTCGCGCCATGGCGGATTCACTATTTACACGGCAGAATTTGAACGCATCTCCAGAGAGGAAACGGATCTGCTCGTGCGCGAGCACATAGGTAGCCTAATTCTGATACATGCAATGACTATCCATTATGACGTGTAGGCATTTTTATATTTATGTAGCCTACACAATAATAATCTTTTACATTGTAATCCTTAAATTTTTTATATTTGGCATGTTTGTGTGCAGCTGCGTGTCCCTGTGTGTAATAAGCAGAGTGTATGCGCGTTGTGGACCTGCCTATAGGCGCATATTACTAACACGCTCTTTAAAGGGGTCATATGATGTTTCTAAAAAGAACATTATTTTGTGTATTTGGTGTAATAAAATGTGTTTATGCGGTTTAAGGTTCAAAAAACACATTATTTTCCACATACTGTACATTATTGTTTCTGCTCTATGCCCCGCCTTTCTAAAACGCGTCAATTTTTACAAAGCTTAACGGTCTGAAAAGCGAGGTGTGCTGTGATTGGCCAGCTATGTGTGACGGAAATGTTACGCCCCTTACCACGTTGCATCACGCTGCGTAAACATAAAACCATGTCTGCATTTGTGATCGGAGAAATGACAAACAACAAGTGCTACTCTACTGCCCAAAACTCGCGTTTGAATCGTCAGTGGCAAATCCTTTAAATGAAAACATACTTACAGACTGTGAGTCAGAACAGCTGGCATTGTAGTCTACTCTACCAGGATCAGGAAACAGTTCTCCATAAAATGTGCTGCACACATCTGAATATTTGGGTTGAACTGTTCTGGAACAGTGTTGTAAATACAACTTAACCACTGATTTCTAGTCGTGTCCTCTTCTGGAAGACCAAACAAAGTAGTTTCGCTTTCACAACGAAACACACGGCAGACTTGAA
Source organism: Sinocyclocheilus anshuiensis (assembly GCF_001515605.1). Lineage (NCBI taxonomy): Eukaryota > Metazoa > Chordata > Actinopteri > Cypriniformes > Cyprinidae > Sinocyclocheilus > Sinocyclocheilus anshuiensis. The sequence continues at coordinate 1,333,919 of NW_015539929.1, forward strand.
AACGGCGCGGCTGGCGGATTCGACGAAGGAGCAAATCGTTATGCAAATCTTCCCACATCGTGACGTAGACATGGGGGCATGCTAGAACGAGCCGTTGTAGGTAGGCGTGGTTGACTCTTAACGTTTATAAAGAATATCTCTTTGGATTTGAGACTTTAGTCTTTGCAACTTTACAGATCTTCTTTATGCACCAAGAGCTTGTAACACTCCAAAGAGAAAGGAAAAATTGAAATCGCATCATATGACTCCTTTAAATAAAAAACTACTGCGCCATTGACTTTAGACCAGGTTTTAGTTGGTCAATGGCGCAGTATATTTCAGTTGCCTCAAAATAGCAACGTGCCAACAATGCGCCTGAACACAGCTCGTTTTCAGACCAGCACGCCCATGAGCGCACAAATGGACGCAAATGCATTTGCTATTTAAACAACGTGGCGCAGGTTGTGAAAATGATAACTGCGTCAGCCTGAAACTAGCAAAAAACACAAAAAATTGCGCCGGGTGTATGATAGGGCCCTATGACTCATTCATAAGTATAGTCACTTGTTTTATTCCTGAATGAATAAGCGTTTTTAAACAAATTGCATGAGTGAATGATTAAATAACTCACTAATAAAGATAGTCACTTGTCACCACCTACTGGCGTAACAATGAAACCTGCAGAAAGAGTCACTGAAATATCCTCTTTCTGTTTGCAGAAAGTAACAATAAATCCTGCTCACACGTATTCTATGACATTTTCCGATGACATTATTCATCTGATAAGGAACTCTCATTCACTCCCTGTGTAAAGTATAATGCCACACTGCACTCTGTCTTATTTCTCAGCTGTATACAATTCTTGCTTGTATGGCAGCTCACTGAAAACATTGTGTTCGCTCCGGATGATTTGAAAGCTGATGTCTTTCCATATTCAGAGGCATTCGAGGCATAACAGTGCTCCATGCGTGTTAGAGAGACGAGAGACAGAGAGAAGTGGCTCTTGGCGCCTACACTGAATAAAATTAGCATTTCGTCATCATCATCATCTCTGGTGTGACGGTAAAGAGCCACGATGTATCGGCTGCCTCAACGGATTTACTCACTGTTATGTGCTTATGACTGAAATAGTTTTAAAGGCTTTCTGAGTTTCTCTAACACAGTTGGGTAGAATGTGGCTGTTTAGATTAATGGCTCTTTTTAGAGATTTGCAGGTTTTGTAACTGGTTCATCACATTTTTGAAGGCAGTTTTATTTTTATTTTCTATTTTGTTGGTGCTATGCAATAAAATACAGCATATGCAGATATTTTAGAATGACTATAAAGAGCTGTAAATGTTCAATATTTCAGTGGTTCTCAACTGGAAGTGTGTTGTTCAAAAAGCAATGCAAAAAATGCTAAATGCAAAAAAAAAAAAAAAATGCATCTAAGCATATAATCATTATTAGATAGGAAGAAAAAATAAACAGGCATATCGACTTCTAAAAGGGAGGAGAAATGCATTAAACTAGCTGAGAAAAACCAGCTGAGATCCGGTGTAAAATATGATTTAGGGAAGCTTTTGACACGGCATGACCCCTTCATAATGTGCCTTTGACACCTGAATGTTACATGCAAGATTCATCTTTTGTAACTATTTGATTCTATGAAGGACATTCATTAATGCTGTTGCCATGGTGAATTAGAATAATTGAGTGGGTTTGAAATGCACATTAAGATGAGATGATTCACAGGAGGGTTATAGAGTGGCTCTCACAGAGTCAATCTGCCATGAACATTTCTGTCTCTGTGATTAGGCGTCAAGATCACCTTCCCCTCTCCGTCTCATTACGCTACAGCTTATTTAAATCAGACATTTGCAGCAGCTCACAGATCACAATGCACATGTAATTTTGAAAATGTTGCTGAAGTTTACTCAGAAAGCAACCACCCAGATACCAGGGAATGTTCTCTTTACTTTGTCTAAAATTCTGGCAGTGTTTTCTCAAAGTTCTTCCAGTAGCGTTAATAGAACATTTGTTCAAAATACAAAGTAATACCATGTTTTTCTGGACATGCTTAATTCATCAGGTGAAAATGCAGCTTCAGTGAATAAGTTACAAGTGATGTAAGTTATTTTACAGTGAGCTGTGTGTCATTTTAAACAAAACCACCATGAAAACAAAAATTAAAACTCATTTTGGATAAAATTGGCATGCAAATAAGCAAACTTTGTGATATAAAGTGTTCAGTTTTTCCACATTTTAATCATTTTTCACATCATAACCAAACAAACGTTCCACAACCAATATGAGTTTAGTCTGTTTAAGAGACACTTTTGATTGAAAGTCTGTGTAATGACATGCTGGAAAAATGACATTTATCATCTGTTTTTTTTTTTTTTTTCATAAGAAACTCTTCAAATTCTCCAAAGAACTCTATGTTCTCTTCTGAGGGGAAGTTGTATGCAATTGTTGTGAGTTAATCTGAGAACTGGGTCATTGTTTGCAGCTTTGTCTTTACTGACCCAAATATTGCATCCAGTTGTCAGATAAGCCATCGTTCTGCCCTCCATCATCACCCCATGTACAGTTAAAGCAGTGTTTATTTCCCCACAGACACAACCCTTAGCCATTAGCCATGCTGAAACATAGTTTGGAGGCTATAATATCACAACCCAAGTTATTATAACGTGCACACCGGTCATTCCAGAGGCTCATAGCAAGAGAATAAAATGAAAAAAAAAAAACTCTCTTCAAACTAGCAGAGTTGCTACAAATACTTTAAATGGCTCTACTTTAAATGGTTGAGACTATATTCATTTAAAGAAACTTCACGATCATTTTATTTCAGACAAACGAAATAATAAAGTGGCTGAAAGCATTTTAAAAATTAGATAAATGTTTTTATTATTATTATTATTTATTATGTATTATAGTTGTTATTAATATACTGAATTCATTTTAATGTGTATATTTTTTTCATTTTAATTTTAGTTAAAGAGTCAGTCCTTTTGTTGTTACTTTTTTTTCATTCTTTTTTTTTAAATATGCCTATATATAGTTTTTATTCAAACTAATTTTCATTTGCTACAATCTGACAAACTACTTTATAATTTATGATCATTAAAAAATACAAAATTCATCGTGGTAACCTACAGAAATCACTTTATTTTCAGTATAGAGTTGCAGGTCAGTGTGAACGCACTACATTGCTTTCTCATATCCTTTAAAACATGCATTACAAATACAGATTTGGGGCTTTTTTTCTCATTTTAGTGACATACTGTCTGTTCTCAGATGCTATAGTCTGACACATTATAATTCACTGATAGTCGTCTGGGATGCTGCATTTGTGAGCAGCAGTTGTTTACTGACTGGACTTGTTTCCATGTGCATTAGAATGAAGCATTTCTCTGTTTATATAGCCTCCGCTGGCAGCGTTTTCACATGCGGTCATTTGTCTCCATTAGTGCCAAACACGCTGGCTAACGAAGCCGGTTTGCTTTCATTGCCACAGACTGTTGTGGTGGCTTTCTCTTTATTATTTAATTCACTATTTGCTCTCTTCCCGTGAGAGAGTTTCAATTATAATCTGTTTGGTGTGTGAGCGTTTCCCTTTTAATAATTCCATCAAATTTCTATGAAACTATAAAAGATGGAGGGTCATATTGAGGAAATCTCACGTTGAACCAAAAATGATGCATCCATATGAACAGATTGGGTTTCATAACGCTCTATTTCTATTTCTATTTCTGTGCTGTAATTGTTTGTTATTGGATGTCATATTGATGTTACAGCCAACAAACAAAGACTTGCATGCATTTCCCATCCAGTTATTTGTCTAGTTTTTCTCGAGCTGCAAATAGCAGTACTAAAATGCTCCTTTATGTAATATGTGAAAGAGGAATAGAAAAGTATGTGCCATTCTCAGCCTCTCAGGGGCAATTACTGTGCCAGTGAAATACCAGCTGTCATGCTGCTGTTATGAAGGCAGGGAACACATAAAAGCAGTACCATTAGGAGACCAATAGAAAACTGACCTTACCACACATTACCCAACATCCATGCCAGGACTCCAGAGTGCTTATATGACTTCATGAATCTGGTTTCCTCTCACTCATATCTGCTTAGACAATCAGTATGTTTACAAGGACAACAGTATTCTGATTGTAACACGACTAAGACAATACTCTGATTAAGAATCTACCATGTAAACAGAGATTTTTGATTAACTTAATCCAGCTAAAGTCATACTCGAAGTAAACACCAATCAAATTAAGACATGTGGAGTATTCCTATTTTAGTCGCATTATCGAAGTGCAGTATAGACATGTACACACCTTAATCACACTATTACCATCGTGTAGATGTCCATGTAAACGTACCCACAACATTCTGATGAGGCACAAACATTGTAAACCAGGGGTTCTCAATTCCAGTCCTTGCATACCACCTCTATGCACATGTTGTATAGATCGCTTATCATCTCAAACATTTGTTCTATTCGGACATCACAGGATATTCTGCCATGATTCCAGTTTGAAGGGAGCATATATGTTCCATTCAGAGAGCATTAAATTGTGCGAGACGTGAATTTTTAAATTGTATTTATTTACAGAGGTATTTTATGTCAGACTTCACATAAGTTTAGTCTGTGTGTGAAAATTACACTAAAACACTGTACTGCTCTAAAATATTGTCATATCTAAAATACAACATAAAATATAACAACACACTTCAAGTTGACATCTTCATGTAAGATCAGTATCAACTTCAGCTCATCATGAACATCCAGATCATTTGCTTTTCATTACGTAAATAAGTAAACCTTTTTGATTATAATCATTTTATTTAGCCTTTTTGCTAACTCAGGTATATTTACATTTATTTGAATGCTGATTGATGCACATTGTCCCTTTGTATATTCATAAATATATAAAAATAACAATCAAAAAAGCATTTGAGCTTGACCAGAGCAAATTTCTGAAAGTCTAATATAGCTTTTGCTCCTCTTTTATAAGTCAAGATAAAAGTGCCTGCTAAATGCATAAATGTATAACATACTTCTTTAACTTGCATCGGAAGCATATATTAATTTTATTAAAATCAGAGTTCAGCTGGAACTGCAGAACAGGAGCGAACGTCTCAGGGTTGTTCATTTCAAGCATGGCTTCACCCCACTCTCTCTGTCTGTCATATGTGCATCTGTTGTTAATGCCCGTTTGTGAGCGGTGAGTGCTCTGGGTCTTGGCATCTCACAGCTGGCACTTCTGAACAGACACACATGGCTTTCAGGAGCAGAGACAAGAGGAAACCATCCCTCAACATGAAACAGTGTAATGAAATCCCATCTGCTGCATCTCTCAAACACAGCCAGAGATAATACATGCGTTTAGTGTGCGTTTGTGCACTTTACAACACCAGCAAGATCATTATCCGAAACAATAAGCAAAAAGCAAAGTTTTGGGCTTGTAAGACTGACCTCATCTAGATACACAAACTGAGACATGATTGCAGCCAACTTTTAATGCAGTATCTCCCCACTGGAACCATTTTTGACATACAGTTACAATACACCAGCAAGTAGTGATCTTACACTTCATTTACATGTTAAACATAATCTCTATGTCAGAAAAGGCAAAGCACACACGTTCAGTCAGGGACGAGACTCCCTTGGGCTCAGACCTGTTCCTGAAGTCTGCGAGTCGGTTTGAGAACTGGACACATTAACATTTGTGAGGCCGGTTCAACTATTTTAGCACAGGTTATTCCATTTCCTTCAGCCTTACAGCTATGTTTAATATTTATGAATCTGCCAGATACGCTTGGACTGTCTGTAAGATTATAAAATACTGCAGTCTGGCTCACTGAAATGGGAGCAAAGACCAGCAAAGCAATGTGCTGCTCGAATAAACACTAGAGCTTTGCATTACAGTGTTTTATACGAATCATGGCTGCAATAAACTGGCCTGGGACGCATCAATACATATATATATATATATATATATATATATATATATATGCAGTATGTCAGGTATGAACATTTTATACATTCTCTCCAATAATATTAATATAGGTCTGACTTTCTTGGATCTAATGGTGCAATGAAGTATTCCTGGAAGGTTGTATTTACAAGTTGCAAAGGTGAAATTATGACATGTGTTTTCAAGTCTCTTTGGCCAGAGCAAGATTACAAGGTACCTTTTCTACAAAAAAAATCCAGTAAGATTTTATAACTCTACTTTCACAAAACGATGAATAAAATGTACATTTTGTTTCGCTTTTTACTGTTTTTGTTACTTGTACAAAGGTGCTGTAAATTGAATTGTTACATATTCTAGCATAATTACATCATAAATTATAAATAAATACTATTATATTTTGTATACAGACAACCTAGCTAGTTTTGTTGTAAGTAAAAAAAAAAATTAAGTTCAACAAATTTACTGTCAATAATATTTATCGCACCCGCCATATTTTCTCAGTGACATGCACCCAAAACTAAAACTCAGTGCTTTAAGAAAGTTGACATACATTCGACACACAACATATATTCGTAAAACTGGGCAATGACTGTGTTATTATAATGTGTTATTATAACTGGGCAATAAATGTTAAGTCTGCACACGCAGAAAGTGACTTTCACCTGAGAGTAGGAGCAGGAAGGGTTCATGAATGACCTTATATCGCTCCGCCTAATTGATCGTTCAGCAGACCGCATCACACGCGCCCCTCCTCCGTGTGTTCCTCCGCCGCAGCTGCGAGGCAATTAGTGCGCTCCGGAGCGTGACGAACACAAGCACAGACACCGACACCGACCGACGCTCAGGTGCCGCTTTACCGGCAGGATCTGATGAGCGATAGAGCACAAATGCGCTCGTTTGGAGAGATGCTGTGGATTATACACTCGGTGGGACTTTATGCCCAAATCAGCGCGAATTTGGCAGTGGACAACCCCGTATCTGGAAACGGTAGGTGTGAGGAACGGAAACAAACGGAATGGCATTGAGTTGAGTGTGATTTCTGGAGCATCATGAAGCAGCATGAACTGATCCTGTCTGGGTAGGAAACTCAATCAGTTTTGATCTCCCTCCAGACTTTTTTTTTTGTTTTGTTTAGTGTTTAACCTAACATTAATGAATATTTGAGTTTGAAACCATTAGCTAAAGTCATGTTTTTGAAAGTTAGGCTACTTGGAAATTAATCTTAAGTTTCTTAGGGGAGAAAAGGTTAAGATTTTTATGATAAAAATGATAATAACAGAAATAGCATTTTAAAGGCAAGCCACATTAAAACAAATACAATATTGTGAATAGCCTACAACCGACTACTGGACAGACCGGGGCAAGTTGTCACATTATATGTCACATAAGTTGTCAGTATATGTTCCTGTAACTTTAAAGTATTGAGTTAAAATTACATTTACATATGCATGTGACCTAGTTAACACCTAGTTAAAACATTTTTAAGTATAATCATTTTTGTGAATTCTGTTTTTTAATCTAAAATCATAATAGCATAATTTTTGTAATATGGATAACGACTGAACACAATAAAACCACACTGACTTTCATTAAGACAAGAGTCAATTGTACAAAATAAACTGTTGTTCTGTGTTCTCATGGCAATTTTAAATAGAAATTCGAAGTATTTTTCAAAAATGTCAGGTTGGGGGCTAGATGTCATAGTTTTTAAATTTTATAAGGAGATACATTTCTTTAAATATTAAATGGTCAAAACAATTTTGTATACTTTTTTTTTTTTTTGCTGTTTCATGAATTGTTTTGCATTTCTTAATATTTTTTGTATTTTTTTAATATTTAACTAAAAAATAAATGAAATATTGAACTTATTGTCTATGATGGTTATGGTATTTCAGAGTTTTTTTCATGTTCTTCACTGGAAGTCCTCTAATATTAAAGCTGTCTGATGTGCGGTGTGAGTTCAGCACCATGCCGAGATGTCAAGATGGACATGAGCAGCGCAAAATTCACTGTTTTCTTTCTTCTACACGGACAGCTATAGTGTCTTGACATTGTGCTGATGCTTCAGTCATGGTAACCAGTGTAGATATATTGGATATGGACTACAGCCTTCAAACAAACAGGTTAGATTTCATCTCTTGCAAAATGAAAGTGAAGGAATCCCCAGGGATTAGAAAAACAAAGCCTTAGAATTTTTGCTAGTTATAGGAATTGTTCAGATAAGAGTACTTCTTGAGCCTTTTCCTGAAAACTTCTTGAACTGTCATCCGTTTCCTCAAATTCCTTGGAAATAGTTTCACAGTCGTTTTCTAGTTATTCTCTTGAGCGGAGCGGCTGCTCTCAGGTTTACCTGTTTGGCTGTATATTTTTGTGCAACTGTGAACTTTTCCTCTTCTTTGTTCTTCTGCGTCGTGTGATTAATGCTCTGTGGATTTTTGAGATGCTCTTCTGTCTTTGATCAATACAAACGAGCATGCTGTGAATGAGCTGAGTATTGATTGTTACCTTCAAACTCTCAGATTAGCACTACTGTCCTCTCCACTGGGAGTCAATTAAAAGTTAAAGTTAGTCCTGATATCTTGTGTTTATGTGAAGTGCACAGGCGGACTGAAGAGTTTCATGTTCTGCATAAGGACCTCATACATAAGGAAGTGTTTTCTGTACAGAATTTGTCATCTCATCCACTGTAAGTTCTCGCTCTGTGTCTCAGGTCGGCATGAGCTGGTTTAATAATGTCTACAGGGGTTTTGTTGAGACAGGGGGTCCAGCTGGGTTTGACCTCTGCTGTCTGTTTTCGTCTGTATGGAGGTCTTCCTCCAACTGAGATTAAACCAATCAATCCTTTGTTGAGGTGAGAAAGAACAAATATCATGCTAGTGTCAACAACTTCCTTATTTCTCATTCATTATTTCTCATACATGCTCACTTTCGTCATTCAGGGGTAAACCTGTTGAGAATGCTGTAGTAGGTAATGCTTGCATCTCTGCAGTGAGAGAGATCTGTGCTGAAATTGCATGTCATTTACTGGTGCAGTGAAAACTAATGTGTTTTTTTAAGGTGCTTTATCTGCAATCTGAAAAATGTCACTGTATATGTCTAAATCCAAAGTTTAAGCATGTTATAACTTATATGATGTTATGGTGCCTTGGTAGCTAGTACAAAAGCTCCCAGTACAAAAAGTGAACATGTGCACACACATATCAAAACAGTGCATGGTAATAGATTTCATTAGTTAGATTTCACTTTCAATAAAACATTGCAGTTGGATTGTAAAAGGTGTTTTTATGCATCAAACAGTGAATCATTTTGCAAAGCAATTGGTAGCCAGTTTTGCAGATGTCAAATCTTGTTCCAAAGTCATTCAAAGACTAAGCAGCAAGGCCGATTAGTCAATACAATGTTCCAGTCATTCTAAAATACAAATTATACTAGCATCCACTGTATAGACAGGCACTCTACTGCAGTCTTTAACTGTGACTATGCTCACAATTTTGCTTAATATGTTATAGGGCTGTCAAAATGATTGAAAAACTAAATTCAAATTTTCTACTTAAATATGATCAAAATTCGAATTATATTCAAATTTAAAAGGCATAATTTCAGTTAGGGGGAAAAAAGCTTTTGGCTTCTCTCCTGAGGCCACAAGAGGGCGCATTGAGCAAAATATTATGCACGTTTCTTCAAAGCGTAATAAAATAACACAACTATCGTTGAAAAAAAGTGCATACTGTTTAAAATAATGTTTATAAACCATATATAATTAATAAAGTTGCTTAAACAATTAGAAAAAAACAGCACCATGCATGTATGTATAGTTTAATACAAAGGACCGAAAACCAATCACAAAGAGTAGGCTACTTTCTTCATTTAAAAACTTGAGATGCAGTGGGATGGGGGAAAAAACGCCATAACGTCTTTTGACATGTTTTTTAAAAGTTGAACTTGCATTAATTTTACATGGCTTAAAATGTGATAAATATGCGTTCTGTGTGAATGGCTTGGTTTCAGTTTTGACGTAAACAACATCTTCTCCACACTGATGCTCTCGTTTTCCGTAATATATGAATGAACAATGTAGCAGCGCCGCATCTAGTGAGTTCAACTGGATAGGCTAACAAAAGCATTCAAATGCAATCAATGAAACATACATCGTCATCGCATCTCGTGCACCACTGATAGGCTGCCTGACGGCTGACGCAGACCTTAAATTCGAATGCAACGTTTTTGCATTCTAATGTGGATTTTTTTTTTTTTAATTCGACAAATATTCGAAATTCATTTTTTTTGACAGCCCTAATATGTTAAACATAGTAAGAAATAAAGCATTACACATACGCATACAAATGCATTCACCCTTTGGGTTACAGTATGGAGCAATTATGTGTTTAACGTAGAACAGTGTAGTCTTTAATAAAAGGTTAAAAGGTAATTAATTTAACTGAATGAATCAAAAATAGGCTCAGTTATCAAATGCATAATTAACTTGATTTGATTGCACCAGCATGCAATTATGCACATGAAATTACATTAGTGCATTTCCATGGAAACACGTCTTCATGAAGAAAGAACATTCCAAGACAAGGTTCCTGGGAAATCACTCAGTCAGGGGAAGTGTACAGGATGATTTGTAAAGTACTGGCAGCACCTCCAGCTACTGTAGCGGTAATGCTGCTCTGCTGGAAACCTCATAAAAATAGAAAAACAGTCAGTTGAATCATTAATTCAACTGATTTGTTCAAAACCAGTGATTCAGTCAGGAATGAAACAAATGGCTGCTTTATAGAATGAGTCATTGAATCATTTAGCTTTTGCTGGTGGAACAAAAATGTATGTTACTTACTATTAACTTGTTCATTGAACTGTTACATAAAAGCAATATCACATGTACAATCATGCTGTTATAATAATAATAGACCTACCTTTAAATAAGCTATATACATACATACAAATAAATAAATATTTTATTGTATATAGTTTAAAGGTCAATTTTCAAGGCGAGAGTAAAAGAAAAATCCTAAATATTATACAAAAAAAATATACAATACAGAAAAAAGACAATATTATGCAAAAAAAGACACATCAACATCAAACACATGGGTGTGTTTTGCACATTTTGCAAATGCGTACAGAAAATGTGCATTTAGCAGGCACTTTTATCTAAAGCAACTTACTATAGAGTAATATAAGCAGTTCGTCCATAATCCAACAATAAACAATGCCAGGTTTATTAGAAAGCCAGATTAGGAAATGAGCTACAACAGAGAAGAAAAATAGATTTTTTAATTCTTTTTTCATGTGCATTGGAAATTCCTATTCACACAATGCCCTTCAATACTAGATGGCATTTGAGTGATAAAAAAAGAGCAATCAAAAATCCCAGTGTCAATCATGCAGTGCTTATGACGACTTCTCTAAAGAGAGAGAGAGGGCTGTAAGTGATGCCACAGGTGATCCATGAGTGTGATGAAGCACATACAGTTTCAGCAATCAAAGTGTGTTAAACAGACTGATGTAAGAGCGAGATGATGGAGTCTGTGTTACTGCTGGGCAGATCGGCTCTCAGACAATAACACTGCAGCATTTTAAACTCTGGATAATTACCTTTATACCAACTGAATGGAGACTGTGCATATTAATGACCAGAGGAACTGTAGGATGCACAGACTTTCTCTCTCCAACAAAGAAAACAGATGGTCATGGTGTACATTCTCATTACAGAAACAAAGAGCAGAAATCAGGGAGTAATTACCAAAATGCAAAGGGAAAAGACATTTATATGGTGTGTGTGTGTGTGTGTGTGTGTGTGTGGAGCTGGTTGGATATAATCTCAATATGAAACATACTGTACAGAGTACAGACCAAAATGGCTCAGTTGCACTACAAAACAATGATTATTAGAGTATATTTTGCAAGAAATTATCATTTTAGTCTTTCTTCTTCAAATTTTACCTTTAATTTGATGTTAACCGCTGTTTCTTTGGACACTTTTGTGAAATTGACTAAATTCACCACCATTGTGTGCATTTTCATAAAATGTGAGTCATTTTATTGATAATTTAATCAAAATATCTCCTGTAATTATTATTGTTGATAATATAAAAATCCACTACTTAATTTTGAAAAATAAAGCATTTTATTTTAATATAATGGCATATTATCAACATTTCTGCATACATTGAACGAGGATTTTTTTTCTATGAATTTTGTTCAGCAGCTATATTTTATTCATAGCTTAATTAAAATATGACAAGTAATATCAATATAATATTACTAAAAATAATCTACCACATAACTTAGTTCATTAGCTTATTATAGGGTGCAGCAAATTGTTTATCTGCATTTTTTAAGTTTTATTGCTCAGTCAGAATTTAGATTCAGATCAGTTTTATAATGTACGATTCTATCTACTTCTATGCACATATATTGTACAATGCAATACTAATACAATGCAATGTACAGTTTCCACTGCAGTGCATAAACTGACACAGTACTGACAGATTATAGATAGATATGAAAGCAAATGTTTCTGATATGCAGTCAAACATAAAGCATACAGCAGACGTGTGGAGTGTGTCAGGAGATGAGACGAGTTTCACAGTGTCCATCCCTGGGGTTAGAAGAAATCTGCGAAGTCTGAGCGGCTCAGTGCTTCAGTTCTGCTGGAATTGCATTAGTCTCTTTCAAGCCTGCAATTCAGACAATTACTCGCTTATATCCTGAAAGAGAGAGTGACTCTAATCTGCAGTGGCTTTTAAAACCCCAGTTTGGACACTTCTTGCTTTTTTGTTTGTCATTATTCTTCATTTTTAAAAACAATCAAAATTATGATGACAGCTATGATTAGTGTAGGTCTATCAGAACTGACAGTGATCCTAACGAGAAAATTTGAAACCAAAGTTGCATGTTTTAAATTTTTTGCTTCTATCTGCAGTGGCTCAGAGAAAAAGTTTTGAAAAGAGTTCTGAAAAAGTGAGGAAAAAAAAGAATTGTGTAAATTCTGCAAATTGCTTTCTTTAAGAGGCAGTTTGCTCATTTCTGTTTATAAGCAAGTTAATTGAGTGACTTCATGTATGCATTCAATGGATGTCTTTGTGTATGCTTTTTTAGGAGTGGAAACAGTATTTTTGCAGTGCAATCAAATGTCTGGCTGTTGAGCAGATTCTATTCACAGTAAGAATGTTAGTGTCATCCTTCATCCTAATGAATGTCTGTCACAGACAGACAGAGAGAGAGAGAGAGAGAGAGGGAAGTGGTGGAGGTTTTACAGTGGCCTTTTGTTTGCAACAGGACTTACTTTTCAAATTAATTGAGTTTTTTAATTATATCCTATAATCTGTAATTATATTTTTAGTATTTTGTGGACATTCTGGGAATTTCTGGCTCCAGCTGCTTACTAAAATGTTGGAAACAATTTCTGAACCATTTAAACAGACAAGCATATAAATCCTGACTTCATTTTCATTTCTGTATGTTTGTTTCAATGTTATTTTTGTATCATTGCGATACTAAAATAGTTTTTCTATTATTTTAATATCAGGGTTTTTTTTTTTATTTCCATGTTCGTTTTAAAGTTTTAGTAATTTTGTTGTGTTTTGTTTTTCATTATAGTTTGTCATTTTCAATGTCTATAGTTTTTATCGAGTTTATTATTCATTTTATTAAGTTTATTTATTTTAGTACATCAAGTTTTAATCAAGCTAAATTAAAATGAAAAATGTAGACTTTGCAACTCACTTTCAATTAACATTTATGAGTAATAAGTAAGTCATAAGTAACAAAAAAATGCAAGTTTTTAGTTTTACCCCGTTCACTACAATAAATATTTTGAATATTAAGCCTTTTTCTTTCTACTTTAATATGAATAATGTACAGCAAAATAATACTTTGGAATGGAATTTATTATTATTATTATTACTCTTAATTGTTTAAGTTTTAGATGCTATATCAGTTCACTTAGCAAAATGTGAAATATAATCGGACGCATTAGTTTACTGTATGTCTCATTTCTAATTACCTAGACAGCAGCTTGGGACAACATGGCACATTAAATGTTAAGTATGAATGTGAATTTTGACCTTGATATGATGATCAATGAGAAAAGCCGGAGAGGAGACGGAGAGCACAGAAGACGAGACGGTGGATGAGAGCAGCTGTTGTGTTTATGCAGATTAAGCATGACTTTTGTTTACTTTGTTTGTGTACTAGTGCTGCATGGCTTCAAAATGCTGGCCATGCTTGAATCATAAATGTGGTATTTTGAGGTTTGTTGACCGCAATGCAGTTTTATATCCCTTAGCTAAATTATCAGAACATCTTCAAAGCTCTTCAAAGTTCTTTGATGCCCAAGCAAATGTAATAGGCCTAGTTTCATTTTTCCCATTAGATATTTTTAATATTTACAGCACAGCATTTCCAAACAAGATGCCTAAACCATAATGTAAGAGTGGTTCTACTCACAGGAATTGAATGTGTGAAAAATGTCTTGAAATAAATCAAAAATGAAGTTTGAACTGAATTGTCCTTAATTGGCATTGATGGTTCTATGAAGAACCTTTAACATCCATGGAACCTTTCCATTCCAAAAAAAGGTTCTTTATAATGAAAAAAAAAGGTTCTTTAGATTTTCAAAATGTTCTTTACACTAGGAAAAAAAGTGGTTCTTTTAAAAGTGCTGTATGTAATTTTTTGACTGTACTAAAGCATAAAAACGCTATGTTTGCAGATATTATTTAACATGCTGTTTACATGTTGAAAAAAAAATCCACTTTGAAATTTGAGTTCTGTGTGGGGAAGTTTTTGTTTTGGTCTGTGTGACTCCGCCCCAATGCCAATTTACCCAATAGTATTTTGACACCCCGGGTTGCCAGATGGTGGAAAACACAACATACTGCAGTCATGGAATCCGCAAAAAAACTGGGCCAGAGATCACAGATTCTACACAACCTAAAAAGCCTCAGCATCCATCCAAAAAAGTTCTGTGACCAGAGGAATTAAAAGATAAATCAACTCATCTGCTTGAGGCTTGTCACCTTTCGCTGTCGGTTGTGCTCATTCCTGTTGCGTGTCTTCAATCTGTCAACCCACGTGAGCATTGAGTCTTTTTCATTTCAACCGCTAGCTGTCAATTTAACATGCTGCACCTTTAAACCTGATCACTGAAAGGTTCTTTGAGGAACCAAAAATGGTTCTTCTATGGCATCACTGCGAAAACCCCCTGAAACGTTTAATTTTAACAGTGTAGGCTATTTAAAAAAAAAAAATAAAAAAAAAATAGAATCATCTGTTGTCAATTATCCCTTTATTATTTCTTTTAATATTAGTTTTTGTCTCTGCCTAGATTTTTTTTGTGCAAAACTCCAAAAACGTAACACTCGAGCTAGTAAAACACCAACAACTTTTATTCCTTTTCACCTGAAGTACGATTACAAGAGTACATTGACAATTTATAACGACTTTCATGTGGTTCCTTGCACAATAGTTCAGTGAGAAATAAATATCAGAAATGAATGAAGACATGGAGAACATTAGTTTGCTGAAGCAGTTTCTTAGGAGAACGTTTTAGTCCCTTTAGGCAATCGGCAGACACACAGACTCTGTGTGTGTGTGTGTGTGTGTGTGTGTGTGTGTGTGTGTGTGTGTGTGTGTGTGTTTTATACCAATGAATTAATTATATTGTTTGTCCTCAGATGTGTCTGCTTAATTATCTCCAGACCTTTTTGCAATTAATTTGTTTTCCTGTGCATCGGACTGTCAGACCTTTAAACACACACAAGCACTCACGCACACACGCACACACACACACACACACACACACACACACACGACTGAAAGTATCTGTGTGAAGAGATTAATGGAACCAGTTGCTGTTAAAGAGCAGGATGACTAATGGTCAATAAAATGCATATAGCATCAAGTGTAGATTAAAAAATGTCTGTTTCTCTTCAGCTCTTTTCACCGAGGTTCCTCAGGACATGGTCTCTCAGGCTGGAGATGATGTGGAGATGGCCTGCTCCTTCAGAGGCGCTAGTTCCTCCTCCGTCTCCTTGGAGATCCAATGGTGGTACACCAGAGACTGGGCGGAGCAACCATCGTGGACAACCAATCAGGAAAGCCTCTATTTATTTGTTCAGATGTTTTTTCGTGACCTTATTTTATATATGTACAGTTTGGTCTATATATATTTGGACACAGGCAAAAATGTTATTATTTTAGCTGTTGACCAAAACATATTCAAGTTATAATTATATAATGAATATGGGCTTAAAGTGCACACTCTGAGCTTTAAGAAAACGCCATTTCATGGACAAATGTGGGCTATTCCTTCATTATTTCTACATCAATTAAGCAGGTAAAAGGTCTGGAGTTGATTCTAAGTGAGCCATTGGCATAGGGCAGCACGATAAATCGCATGCGATATTTAATGCGCATCTTGTCAGTAAAGCCGGTTCTGTAATCAGCGGTAAATCTCCATCACCTGCGGGCTTTCACATGGAGCAGCATTTACTACACAGAGAACAACGGCTCTGTGTAGTAAATGCTGCTCAATGTGAAAACACGCACGTGTTAAGCTCCAGACTTAAGGTCATTGCCTGCAAAGGATTCTCAACAAAATATTAAAAATGAACATTTTATTTATGATTATATTTGTTTGCCCAATTACATTTGAGCCCCTGAAAATAGGGGGACTGTGAATAAAAATGGTTGTAATTCCTAAGCTTTTTATGTTATATTTTTGTTCAACCCCTTAAATTAAAGCTTAAAGTCTGCACTTCAATTTCATCTTGATTGTTTCATTTTTATTCTATTCTGGTGGCATACAGAGCCAAAATTATGAAAATTGTGTCAGTATACAGATATATATAGAGATAACTGTGTATGTATACATATATGTGACCCTGGAGCACAAAAGCAGTCTTAAGTCGCTGGGGTATATTTGTAGCAATAGCCAAAAATACATTGTATGGGTCAAAATTATTGATTTTTTTATGCCAAAAATCATTAGGATTTTAAGTAAAGATCATGTTCCATGAAGATATTTTGTAAATTTCCTACCGTAAATATATCAAAACTTAATGTTTGATTAGTAATATGCATTGCTAAGAACTTCATTTGGACAACTTTAAAGATGATTTTCTCAATATTTTGATTTTTTTTGCACCCTCAGATTCCAGATTTTCAAATAGTATTCAGCTTTTAGATGTATAAATTTCAATTTTGAAAAATTGACCCTTATGACTGGTTTTGTGGTCCAGGGTCACATATACAATTAAACACTTAACTTTCATTTAGAATGTGTGTCTACAGGTGGTTTCACAGGAAAACAAACCAAAGGGAGCGACTAAAATAAGTGTGAGTTTTGCATTTTGAAATTTCTCTCAATTTGACAAAATGTAAGTGCTTAATGGTCAGGTTTACATATGCATTATATTCTGATTTGATTATATTTTGCTTCTTCTGACATATATTCTGACACTTCACATCTCTTCACAAATTCACATCAGCACATTCTGATCAAACTAAGATTTGTTCGTGCTATTTTCTTGTTCAAATTAGTCACTTTAGCTTATTCTTTTAATATTAATTTTTTAGTAATTCTGTTGCAATTTAATCATCTCATTAATTCTTATTCATGTTTTTGACAACAACAAACAAAAGTGCAACTAATTGCAAAATATAGACCATGAGGGTGTTTCATGTGTCAGTTTATTCATTATATTCATTAATTTAACTTTTTGTGAGAGAATGTCGCTCCAAACATGCTTCTTCAGTAGATGTACTCATTTTAATTGGTGCACATAAACATGATTGCTTTTCTTAATTCCCAAACGGAATTAGCTTCAAGGGACTTGCTTTGTTAGTCGAATGTTCTTGTTCAATAATCATATTTGTGTTTGTTTTAAGGTGGTAAAAGTGGTTGGCAGCAACATCTCACATAAGCTTCGTCTGTCTAGCGTCAGAGCATCAGACGAGGGAACGTACGAATGTCGAGTCACTGACTTCAGTGAAAGCCGAGCCCAGCAGCACAGAGTTCAGGCGTATCTGCAGGTACAGCCAGACCTCCAGCAGGAACACCAGAGTCCCGTCCACAACAGAGACCAGAAGAAAGAAGAGGAGAAGAAGACATCAGAGCAGAACGCAGGTCCTGAAGATCATCAGAAGAGCCACCATAAGAGAGAAGAGCAGAGTACGCAGCAAGTGGCCTATCAGTTTCATGAAGAGGATCATCATCAGCTCCACGAGGGGAACAAGACAAACACCAATCAGAGAGCAGAGATTTGAAGACAGAGTGACTGTCCTGCTGAAAACTGCACACGAGAAGAGAGACGTGTCAATAAAACTAGAACAGTGATGTTACGAACCGTATCCTGACACAAGTTGTCCACATAATTAGTCTTAACATTAGTTTGATTGCAAACTGAAATTGTTCCGATTTGTGTTCTATAAAAAGGAACCAGCAATGTGTCGATTTAAAGGGATAGTTTGCCTAAAAGTGATTAAAAAGTTTTTAAAATTTAACCTACTCACCTTTGGAACCAATTCTGTTTGCTAGTCATCTTAAAAACACTAGGCAGTCAGCAAAACCTTTGTTTTCTTTGTGTTTGATGTCAGTTTAAAAGTTTAGGTTTTACTCCGGCTACACCTCTTTGGATTTTTCTGGTCATGTGGTCACCATAAGGAGAGGAGAAGAATTGAATGAATAACACAGCAGCAGAAATGAGAGGTGATTATTAATGACTGAGAAGAAACGAAGAGGGTGAATTTAGCTGCGGGGCAGAGAGTGAAATGTTCATTTATTCATTAGAGAGGAGGGACAGACTGAATGTAATATATTGTTTATGTTGGTGATGTTTACCTTTACTGATCTATACTCCTACACATTTTATTTGTATGTGATTTTCATTTGTTTAGCTTGTATCTTGACAAAAATGTGTTGCGCACAAGATGGCCAATGGCTAGTGTGTGTGTGTTTTATAAGACTTTGAAAGAGCTACATTTCTAAATGGGCTTTTCCATTAATGTTAAACAGATGTTCTGCAGTTTTCTGATGTTAAAGTGATTTTAATGATGCATCTTCTGTATATCTGCTTTGTTCTGCTTTAATGTTTCAATTATGTAACTTTATTGAATTTATAAATATATTGTCACTTGTTTCAATTAAAAAAGTCATATAAACCTATTAAAAATAATTGCAAACATTCTACATGTGTGGAATGATCAAGGTTCTCAAACCTTGATTGACTGTATTGTGTTCAAAAATATGATGCATGTCTGTATTTGATGCATGTTTTATGTTGAGTCTTGTCACAACAGGCTTCTTTGAACACGTGCATGATGCAACACTGCCATCCTCAGGATCAATCTATAATCTTCAGATTCATATTTAGATGATCCCTTTACTAAAAATGATCGTTTATTTAATATAAAGGAAATTAATGAGCAATATCAACGTCCCAGTTTGAAACTACTAGTGTAACATGTTTAAACTGGTGCTTTAAGTTTTGCAGACTGACCAAGAAAACACCATGAATTTTTAGCACTTTTGAATTAGCGCCGAATTGCATGGCTCTGTTTCAGTGGAAGGCTATTTCTGTGCCAGTCTGTGTGTGTTGTATGGCTGTGGAATGAATTTGGTTGTGCCACGAATATTATTGCTGTGTTTGAGGGAATTAATGGAGCGTTTCCAAACGAATTATAAAACTAACTAGTGCTGTCAAACGATTAATCGCGATTAATCGCATCCAAAATAAGTTTTTCTTTACACAATATAAATGTGAATACTGTGCATATTTATTATGTATATATAAATACAAACGCATGTATATATTTATGAAAAAAATTAATATATAAGTATATTTATATAAAATATAAGAATATAAATGTATATACATGTAAATATTTTTTTAAATATATACTGTATGTGTGTGTATTTATATACACATAATAAATATACACAGTACACAAACATATATTATGTAAACAAAAACTTTTATTTTGGATGCGATTAATCGTTTGACAGCTCTAAAACTAACATGCTCAGGAGCAGGAGCTATAATTGCTAATTTTGGATTAAGATAATTTCTCCCTTTGACCAACAGAGTTCAGCTGGATAACGTCATTTGAAGGATCGTTCACCATAAAACTGAAATTCTGTCAGTAATTACTCTCCATCACGTGTTTTTAAGCCCAGATACACAAACCACAACCTACATCAATGAAAATGGATTTGTTTATTAAAGACTGATTTTTGTTAAAAGCTTTTTAATGCCTTCAGGTATAAGATAAATGTGAATCAACTGTCAGCTTGTAGAATGAAAGAACCTCTTTGGAATGTTTATGCATTGCAATACAAACATAGAATTACACAAAAAGAAATAGGCTTTCTGATATGATTTTTTTTTAATCCAAAGCAAAACGATTTAGAAAAAGTCGATTTTGCTGACTCTCAAAAATTTCACTTCAAATATCAATAATTCAAATTTGATTCTTCATGGTGTGAGCCCTTTAAAATGAAACAGGCTAAAAACACTCCATTCAAGATTATAGCATAAATGATTTTTAAAGAAAAAGTCACAGCTGAATATAAAGATATATGAAGCAAAAACATAAAAATTGCATGTAAAATGTTTACTCTCTCTTCTAAAAATCTGGTTAAATTGCCGTCTCTTCCATGCGTCCTTTTCATTCTTGTTTTTACAGCATGATATTTCCCACAGTGCAATGTGGCTCCAAACACATCCAGGAATGTGCATGTTTCAATGTCCTGAAATTGAAAAGATGTCTTGAAATTTCTTATCATACTGTGTATTGTGAAACATAGCGTGCGTGTACAGTGCATACAGCTGCAGAAGCCCAGCTTGCCTTTTCACATTCTTAGAAAAATACAGTATATAAAAGATAACGTGATACTCTGCGAATACTGACAAGTACATGGAAAAATAGACGATTCGCATTCCGTTCTCTCATTTCCCGATGATAACGTTCTTGTATCCTCTAACGTGGCCCAGCTTGTCGCTGTCAAAATCCACCACGAGTTTGCGCAGGCCGGACTGAGTGGGAGTGAAGTAGATTTTGACTTTGGCCTCCTGCCCGGGTTCGATGGGTGACTCCAGTCTGAGACGAATAAATATTTACATTAGACATCACACAGATTTGATTCTTTTCTTATTCCTTGTCTGCATAGTGTTCATTCAAATACAAGCTAACAGACACTAGAAAAGAACAGCGTGAAGAGTATCCTCACTGTTTAATGTGCAGTCAGCATTAGAGACCACACTAAAAAAATCTGGGAATAATGTTAAAACAGAAACAGTGTGATGATAATAAAGTGATAGTGAATTATTCAGTCACATGATGTGCTGAGTTGCTTGCTATGTGTTTTAATTATAGTTCATTGGTTTTAAGTTTTATGGATTATTTAATGGATATAAGCTGCATATTGATATAAATTATATGTTGACATGAATGCTTCATTTTACAGTGCTGTTCTACATGTACACATACACTACAACATTATTTTTTGAAAATAATTGGAGCGTTTTACAAGAAGTAAATTCACATTTAATTCAATGTGTTACTTGCAGTTTGTAATTATTTGTCAAATTGATTAGTGAAAATTGTTTCTAAACCTTTTTTAGTGTACATACTATTATTATTGCAAGAACTAGATAATTAGTAGTATTAACCTAATCCTAACCTAAACCTTATCCTTAATGTAGTTACTTTATATTACTGTGTTCATACAATCATCAATATCAGTCTGTATCAATTGTTTAAAATTAGTTAAAATATTATATATAACATATAATTATATATAATGCAAGTTTGCCTCTAAAACATATTATATATAAAAAAATTATATAATTATATAATTAATATACTTAAAATGTTATATAAATATAGGTATTAACTGAACCTAACCCTAATGATCTTAAGCCATGTAGTTACCTTATATGTGACCCTGGAGCACAAAACCAGTCATAAGGCTCAATTTTTCGAAATTGAGATTTATACATTGTCTGAAAGCTGAATAAATAAGCTTTCCATTGATGTATCGTTTGTTAGGATATGACAATATTTGGCTGAGATACATCTATTTGAAAATCTGGAATCTGAGGGTGCAGAAAAATCTAAATATTGAGAAAATTGCCTTTAAAGTTGTCCAAATGAAGTTCTTAGCAATGCATATTACTAATCAAAAATTAAGTTTTGATGGTAGGAAATTTACAAAATATCTTCATGGAACATGATCTTTACTTAATATCCTAATGATTTTTAGCATAAAAGAAAAATCTATAATTTTGACCCATACAATGTATTTTTGGCTATTGCTACAAATATACCCCAGCGACTTAAGCACAGCACAGTTATTGAGTTCTTACTTCTCTGCGATGCTGCTGCCGCCGGTGAGGTTTGCGCCCTCGATGGTGAAGCAGCAGCCTTGTAAGGGTTCTGGCAGCGGGTTCTGTAGGGTGAGCTCCGCCGCCAGCTTACGCTTCTCTTTGGGTTCTCCCAGAATCTGGAACGACACACATACATCAGCATGCATCTGACAGTGCGTACCCAAGATAGGGTTGTCATGTCACCTTGTGATCACTGTGAAAGTGGTTAATGTGGTCGCACCCTGATTTTGATCTCGGGGTCGTCCAGCACGATGTCACGCATGGCCATGACGGCTTCCTTTGTGCTGTAGTCGATCAGCAGAGCGCCCAGACGGATGAGATTGTCCTCCGTTAGATTAGTACAGTATTTACTGTAGTTCAGGCTCAGAGGAACCTTCCTCTCTGGAACAAACACACAACACAGTGAAGACGCACACTATAGTATATGCATAACACAAAGCATCTACACAATTTATAATATCATAAATAATATTGCATGTAAATTGAGTATCAATTATGTTCTATGTCTTATTATATTATTACAAATATTAAAAAGGTTAAATAATAAATAAATGAAAATCAATAAAAAACATTATTACTACTATTATTAATAAATAATATTAAATGGCTTGTGTGTGTTATATATAAGTTTGGCTCTAAAATAATAATAAATATAAGAATAAATGTAATAATAAATGTAAGAAAAATGTATTAGTTATTGTTATTGCTAAGAATAATATTAATTAAAGCATGTACACAATTCATATATGAAGACTTCAGATGCAAAAACCTCTGAGTCCGTCTGAGATTTTTTCTTTTAAATGAGCACTTAAAAAAATCTTGGACTGGAGGTTTTCGCATCTGAAGTCTTCATATATAAATAATGTACATGCTTTAACTAACATTATTATTAGTAATATATTACTACTACTGCTAATAATACATCTAATTTGATAATTTTCCTTTTAAAATAACCTTTATTAAAAATAGGCATTGCCACTCTAGACCATGCATTACAATGACTTTACTAAGGCTAAAAACATACTCCATGCATATGCAAATGTGACCCTGGAGCACAAAAGCAGTCTTAAGTCGCTGGGGGATATTTGTAGCAATAGCCAAAAATACATTGTATGGGTCAAAATTATAGATTTTTCTTTTATGCTAAAAATCATTAGGACATTAAGTAAAGATCATGTTCCATGAAGATATTTTGTAAATTTCCTACCGTAAATATATCAAAACTTAATTTTTGATTAGTAATATGCATTGCTAAGGACTTCATTTGGACAACTTTAAAGATGATTTTCTCAATATTTAGATTTTTTTGCTCCCTCAGATTCCAGATTTTCAAATAGTTGTATCTCAGCCAAATATTGTCCTATCCTAACAAACTATACATCAACGGAAAATGTATTTATTCAGCTTTCAGATGATCTATAAATCTCAATTTCAAAAAATTGACACTTAAGACTGGTTTTGTGCTCCATGGTCACAAATGTGTATGTGCATGCTTGGCCAATGCATTGCTAGCATGCAGTCTTGTTTTACATACTCGGGTTGAAGCAACCAAAGTGCAGTACTTAAGGATGCTGAAAGAGTTTTTTCAAATATCTGTGCACAAAATGTAGTTCTGGCCGCTCACCTCCTCCAGGTGCCAGTTCCACATTCAGCAGGTCTTTAAAGCCGCACTCGCGGCCGATGATGCCGTTATACGACACGGCGCGTGACGCAAACACCAGACGACACTTCTTATTCTCCTCTGTGTTATTGCTCACTATTGCAAACACGTCAAAGTCACAGCCCTTCCTGATGCCCGTCGACAGCTTGATGGTGATGTGCAGCCCAGAGTTGCCCTTCTGCTGAAGCAGCTTGTTCTGGTGGTTTGCTTTCTCGAAAACCTGCCTCTCCTCCGCAGAACCTGCAAGAGGTCATCGCAAAATCAACCTCCTCTTCATGTGCGTGGATATAGGAAGGAAGTGCACTTGTTTGCGTGTTCCTACCTTCAGGATATTTGTACAGGTGTGTGATGTCTTCTCTCTCATCTCGGCCTACGCTCTTGGTGCTGATCTTCTGCCCTACTTTTTGGTCATTCACAATTTTCCTTGTGCTCCCATCGTTATATTTCAGGGTGTACACTAAGTCTGCGTTCACCTCTGCGAACACAAACGGAGCGTCGTATTTAAAGGTGAGCTCGCCCTCTTTTATCGCCCGCACAGGAACCGGCCCGCAGCAGAACACGCCTGAGAGACAGAAACGCACATCTCAGGTTAAGTTAATATCTGTTCATATAAAGCAATTGTATCTTTATTCGATAGGTTATTGATTATCGAGAAGTTATTCGCTTTATTTGCTTTCATTGCAAGTTTTGGTTACCTGGACTTTCAATGGAGGGATAGAAACCTCTAAGGTTTTGTTCAAAAAAGATTACCCACATTTTTTGGGTTTGACATGAGGGTGATTAAATGATGACACACTTCTAAAAATGAGTTTTACTTCGTATTTTTATCTTGTTTTCCAGTACAAATATCAAAACATTCAAGCAAAATAACAGAAATTAACTTTTGTTTTCTGAAAAAAAAAGTATCAAATTTAAGTGAGTTTTTGCTTGGAACAAGATATCTGAAAAAACCTGCCAATAGTGTAAGAAATAAATTTGCTTTCCCTTTGAATTAAGTGTATTGGAAAATATATATTTTTTCTTGTTTTAAGCATAAACTCACTTAATTTTGATTGTTTCAGAAAATGAGACGTAATATCTGAAGTCATTCTGCTTCTCAAGTGTAAGTAGTTTAAAATATCATTTTTGATATTTGTACTCAAAAACAAGACAAAAATACTAATAAACAGTTATTATAGTGAACTAAAACTGAAACTAAAATAAAAACCATTAAAACTATTTGTATGACAATACAAACTATAAAAACAAACAAACAAACAAAAAAAATTTTCAGCTAGTTGCCAAGGCAACATTTATCATTTTAATTTAGTTTAACTTGATGTACTAAAACAAATGAAACTAAAAATGAAATAAAAGTTAATAACAACTATATAGACATGCAAAAAATACTAAAAATAAAACACACACACACACAACAAAACGTATAAAAGTTCAAATGTAATAGGTAAATATCAATAAAACATTTATAAATAAAACATGATTTAAAATATTAATATGAATAAATATGAATATTAATAAAAACATTAATATATATATATATATATATATATATATATAAACTATTTCAGTGATACTAAAATATCACTGGTAAGAAAATCTTTTTTTGCAATGCAGAATTTTCATTTTTGGGTGAACTATCCCTTTAAGTTTAGGATGTTTGATTTGCTGTATGTGAGAAAGAAAAGAGGGGTCTGCACACCTTCACTTTTCTCCTGCGGCGTCGGGTCACTCGCCTGCCAGCCGTCAAAACCCGGAGGGAGATCGGGTCGCGTCATCCAGCTCTCGACCCAGCAGTGGTAGTTCCTACAGCAGAAAAACTGTTGAATGTCCAATATAATGACATTTCCATACTGTAAGTTTCCAAATATGTGCTTTTTTCCTGTAGTTTTATTTTTATTTATTGACTGACAAATTACTATGTGTATGTATTAGTTTTTATAGAACGGTTTTAAAACACGTTTGGATGAAAGATGTGGTTCTTCATACCATATCATATCTCTGGTGCTGCTGTCTATTTCTCCTTTCTCGTTGAGATAGCGCTCGATAACAAGGTTGCTGTTGGTATCATGAGCAGAATAGTAGTTTGTTACCACCCTGCATGGGATTCCCAGAGCTCGAGACACTGAGGACAAACACAAGAACCTGCTTCATCTGTCTGCTTGTCTGACACAAAACAGAACCAAAAACTGTGATACAAAAGTAACAAGAATGGCCCTAGAATCTAACAAAATGACCACATACCGTTCAAAGGTTTGTGCTCAGTACGATTTCTTATTTTATTCAGCAAGGATGCATTAAGTTGAGAGTAAAAACATTTATAATGTTGCAAATTTTTTTTATTTCAAATAAATACTGTTCTTTTGAACTTTCTGTTCATGAAAGAATCTTGAAAAAAAAATGTATCACGGTTTCCACAGAGATATGAAGCAGCACAACTGTTTTCAACATTGATAATAATCAGAAATATTTCTTGAGCAGCAGAATATTAGAATGATTTCTGAAGATCATGTGACACTGAAGACTGGAGCAATGATGCTGAAAATTCAGCTTTGATCACAGGAATAAATTACATTTTACAATATATATTTACATAGAAAACAGTTACGTTAAATTGTAATAGTATTTCATAATATTACTGTTTTTTATTAATTAAATGCAGCCTTGCTGAGCAGAAGAGACTTCTTTAAAAAAAAAAAAAAAAAAAAACTGAACTGCATAAGGATTCAATATTTTTTATTTTAATTTCTACGTTTAAATATTTTAGAGCTTGACATAAATAGAAAAAATCATACTCATTACAGAAATTCTCATGACTTATAGTTTGCAGTTTATTCAATTTTTAGTGGTTTTAGCTTCTTTTAAAGCATGCTTTGTGTCTTTTTAATACCTGAACAGGCGACGGCTGCGAAGACCCAGCACTGGCCGAAGCGCACCGGCAGACAGGAAGTGCTGCTCCACGTCCTCAGGATCTGAACACTTCCTCTCCAGGACATGGGGCTCACGCCGCCGTCAAACGTGTCCTTCCAGCAGCCCTCCAGCACGCCGTAGTCCCGGTCATTGCTGTTGATCTGCCGAGCAATGCGAAAACATCATCCTAATGTCTGCTAACTAAGAAACATTTATTATTATCAATGCTGAAAACACTTGTGCTGCTTCATGTTTTTGTAGAAACTGGAATACATTTTATTTTTCATGGTTCAAATGAACAGCATCTTTTGAACATTATCATGTTATATAATGTCACTTTGGATCAAGTTAATGCATCCTTGCTGAATTAAGCAATGTTACTCGTTTCTTTCAGAATTGACTATTTTTCATTTGTGTGTCCGTATTAGAGTACAGACCATAGCACTCAGCACTCTTGTGACATAAATGACGTTTCTGCGTCCAGAGCAGTCCTTCCCAGGGTTCCTTCTGTGTTTAGGGTTCATGTCCAGGATTCTCAAGCAAGCGTCCAGTATGCCCTCCTCGAACTACAAACACGACAGAGATACAGTCGACATGCAAATAATGCACATTAGCGATCACATTTGCACACACATAATGCACATTTACAATCTGTAAAAACATTTTCAAAAAGTATTTTTCCTCAAAATGCCTTTAGGAATGGAAAATCTGAGATCCATCCAGCAAGCAATTAGATTAAATGGAGAACACATGATAACTTTCTGAAACTCCTGGCATCTTGGATGTTTTGCATCAGTGATCTCACATGTTTCTCCACTAAAGTTTCAGAAGAGATCTCAACGATGTCTCAAACTGTGCTTAAAAGTCTGCAATCAAAAACCAGAGATCCCAATATGAACTCATATTAAGTTATTTTTCATTTTGGGGGTGATTTAATTCAGTGTGGTCATTGTTAACTAAAACTAAAACTATAAAAACAAAACAAAAAACATTTATGTTAATTGAAATGAAATATCAACACAAACTAAATAAAATATAGAAAATAATGTTTTTCTTATTTGTTATTTAAATTTAATTTAAAGTTAAATCATTAAAATTATATAAGTTTTATATTGTATATGTTTTATTAAATCTATTTTATTTCAGTTAGTTGCCAAGGCAAAATTTCTCATTTTTATTTGAAGTACTAAAAAAAAGTACTAAAAATGACTAAAAACTGAAATAAAAATGAATACAATAAAAAAAATGCAAAACAGAATTTTTAAGATTTTAGCTAAAATTGAAATGAAAATATAAAATATTAAAATAAAAATGAATAATTATATATATATTTCTTTATTTTTTAAACTTATTTCAGTTAGTTGCCAAGGCAAAATTTCAAATTTTAAGTTTTAACTATAAATTACTTAAATTAAAATTAATGCAATCTAAGCAGACACGTTAAAAGAAAAAAACTAGCTAAATCAACAAAAATGCAAAACAGAATTATAAATTGAAATCTAAACAGACAATATAAAAATAAAAACTAATGCAACATATTAATAAATACTATGATAGTAGAGTAATGATACTAAAATAACACTGATTTGGATGCGTTCTCGTCAGGCTTTTTATGGGATTCACACAGATGTGAAATGTTCCTCACCAGCTACTTCTTTTTCATGTTATTTGCCTTCATTCGTGT
The DNA here is from genome assembly GCF_001515605.1 of Sinocyclocheilus anshuiensis. Lineage (NCBI taxonomy): Eukaryota > Metazoa > Chordata > Actinopteri > Cypriniformes > Cyprinidae > Sinocyclocheilus > Sinocyclocheilus anshuiensis. The sequence goes on from NW_015539929.1 coordinate 1,362,515, forward strand.
CTCTGCTGTCTTACTTGTTTATGTTTTTTAGGAGATGAGCTCAGCGTATTGAGCACAGCTAGATCATGAACATGTGCAATCGTGTTTGTTGGTACCTGTCCAAAATACCAGGCCAAAGGGACTGGGTATTCGGCATCGCCCCTGAAGATGATGCCATCCTGGGCCAGAACGTACTCGGCCAGTTTCTCCTCGCTGTCCATGTAGACCACATCTCCTGTAAATCAGAGAATGTGTTGAGTACGCAGAGATCTTACTCATCTGTCTCTGTCATCAGTTCATATAAAGAACAGGATATCCGTGTCTATAACCTTAAGGCGAGTGCGAGAGGAACACCCAAACGCATCTGTTCTCACTCACTTGGGCACCAGGGATTGAAGAGCAGTATGAAGTCGAACTGGATGCGCCCATCTAGAGTCAGGATGTACCGGCCGATGGGAGCGTCAGGGGCAGCGCAGACAGAAAGACAAACGGTGTCTCCGGGCGGACTGCTCACCGCCGCACTCCAGCACATGTCGTCAATCTCATCGTTGAGACCAAACACGGCCCTGGTGCCATACTGCTCCTCCGGCTGAGGGCCTAGCAAACCATCAGAACTAAATCAGCAAAAACAATCAAAACCAAACTGGGCTTCGTTACTGAGCAAGAGCAATCCATGTCAGTTCCCGTCAGTACAACAACATTAACAAAACTTCTGAATCATGGGCGAGTTTTAGTTTGTCTGGGTCTAAGAAAAAATTTTAATGCCTGTCTGATGCCTTCTTTAATCTAACCATGACACTTGTTTCTGAAGTGTCATGATGGGTAGCCCCCATTCTAAATAAAAAGCACAGTCCACCCAAAAAAAACGAAAGAAAATTCAGTTATCATTTACTCACTCTCGTGTCATTCCAAATCTTTCTTCTGCCATATTCTGCTATATTTTTGAAGAACAATGGATGTCACTGACTTCAATTTCCTTTTGTTGTCTATTCAATGGAGGACAATGAGAACCAAAACTAATATATATATATATATATATATATATTAATATCTTCTTTTGTGTTCAGCAGAAGACAGAAACTCATACAGTTTTGGAACAACATGAAGTGAGTAAATGATGACAGTTTTTCCATTTTTTGATGATCCATTTAAACCTTAAATCAGATCTTTTGATTGATTAAGTTTTTATGTGCATTTTAAAATGTCATGCTCATCTTAATGTTTGCATCTAAAAAAAAATGATGCAACATCCCAAAATTAATCAATAAATAATGTGGATGGAAAAAAAGTGCATCAGTTTCCATTTCAGTGAGATAAATTGCTTGTCACTGCCGTACATAGTTTGGAGGTCTGACTGTCTGCAAAACATGTGTGTGCTTATTATTAAACTTAAACTTAGTATTTCCTAAAGATCTTATTCTAGTAGTCTATTATTCTCTTTCTAAAGAAGTTGTGTGGTGCTTGGCTCATGCCACTAAGAAAGACAAAGAGAGACACTGACTGAGGTGTTTTCGAAACGTTCACCAAAACCAATAGTTTTGTACTTGACTCTTTGATCACTTCTACGGAGTTAACATGTGTGATATCTCATCACTGATTCAGTTAAACATGCCAGATGGTCTTGTTTTCTTGACATTAGAGTTATCTGAGTCTGAGCAGAGTCTTTCCTGTCTGAACGCCAGCGTTTACACGCTGCTGCCTCCCTTTGTGTTCACTAATGTCTTTATATTATCTCTTGCTCCAGCTCAAAAACATAACAGAATCTGTAACACAGAAAGTCCAACAAGAGCCCTAACATTCCCTTGGACATAAACAGCGTATGCTGTTCTGTGTCAGCTGTGTCACACCAGATCTGTTTCCTACGTTGCTGTGATTTGATCTGAACGAAAACAGCGTATCCGCGTGACGCAGCTGACACAGAACAGCATACGCTGTTTATGTCCAGCGGATACTCTCCAAAATGGCACTACAGGGTGACGCAGAAGAGACGAATTGTTGAATAAAGTCGTTTTTTTTTTCTTCTTTTGCGCACAAAAAGTATTCTCGTAGCTTCGTATAATTGCGGATGAACCCCTGATGTCACATGGATTATTTTACAGATCTCCTTGCTACGTCTCTGGACTTGGGAACATTTCAGTTGTATTGCAGTCTATGCAGGGTCAGACAGCTCTCAGATTCCATCAAAAATATCTTAATTTGTGTTCCGAAGATGAACGACGGTCTTACGGGTTTGAAACGACATGAGGGTGAGTAATTAATGACAGAATTTTCAGTTTTTGGGTGAACTAACCCTTTAAGAGGTGTTCTTCTGAATGAATGAATGAATGAATATGTTGTAAGAATGTTTTGCTAACATTCCTATTTAGTAATAAAAACATTATTTCTGAATGTTCCCATAACATTCAAAACATCCAGTTTTTAAAATGTAAAAACGTTTTTCCTCGGTTATGTGAATGTTCAGGGAACATTCTATTTTTGCACACATTATGGGACTGTTCCATTTGAATGTTCTCCGAACAATCTGAAACAAATAGTAACATTTAAAAAAAAAAAAAACGATTAACAGGTGAATGTCCAACTAAAACATTCCAGGATAGAACATTCCATCATAACTTTGAATGAATGTTCTAATAATGTTACTGAAAGAACATTTGTTCATAATTTTGAAAGAAACTTTCAAAAAAAAATTCAAAATGTTCCCTGTTAGCTGGGGTATTAAAATATTAGGTTAAAATCTCTGTGCATTACCTGTCTCTGCAGTGATGTGCAGCTGGCTGTATCCGGGCTGGTAAGAGCCGGAGTTCAGGTACAGGTTGATGGTGAAGGCCTGTCCTCTCCGTACGATCAGCCGGTCAGTGCCGTTCAGCTCCGTGTGGTGATCCGTGTTATTGAACTGACACGCCAGATCCCAGGTGCTGATGTTCAGAGCTGAGTGAGCACGGGATAAATTAATTTTACTGCCCTGCCTGCATAAACATCACTGTCAACATGAACAAAAACCGTGACTTTGGTACTAATTATTCTAAAAGCTTTTTTTTTTTTGATCTGATGGGTCAAACTGCTGTTTGTATCATTCCACTTGTCTTACAAACTATGTGTGCGGTGAGAATTTTAGAGTGATTCTTTCTGCAGGTTACTTTGGTGTTCCAGTAGGTGGCGACAATTGACTGTCTTAATAAGTGAGTCATTGATTATTCATTCAACCAGTTCATTCATAAATGCTGATTCATTCGGGAACGAAACAAATTACTTTATGAATGAGTACATTTAATGTCATTTTGTTAGTAGCCTAATGTTTAGGTTTTGTAACTATATAGTGACACACGTCACCATCCAATCAATGAATTAAAGTAAGACTCGTCCTACATATATATATATATATATATATATAGCACTGCAAGTATGCACGGCACTTCAAGGTTCTTCTAAAATTTAGACAAAGTGTGAACTCCTGTTGACCATCATTTATGAGCATGCCATTCATAGCACAAGAGCATTCCCCATGTGCTCTGTTTACTGTCTGGATATTTCCTTGAGGTGAGGTTTGAATGCATGCACTCTTAATGCTTTAAGTGGACATCGCTCTGGAAGAAAGGAATTTCACTTATATTCCCCGCTGTGTTTTAAATAAAAGTCACAATAAGTGTTTGGTTACAGTGGGTTTATAAGTACCCAATTAAAAAACCAACAAAAAGCCATGATTCAGTAAATCTGGAAAGCTAAGAAACCTGCAGCCTTAAAGCATTTTTAAGTCCACAATACACTGATCAAGGAACCCACTATTTTATTACAATGGCATAAAGTGTGTTTCAGGTCTGTTGATACTGAGATGCTTGAATGTTTCTAGGAGAGTCTGGAAAGGAGATACAATGTAAAGAATGCATTGCACATGTGAAGCATGTGGTTTATGTTTAACAGATGCCGTCTTCAAGGACACTTCATTGAGACATGTCTGTCACTGATTGACCGCTGACACTCAGTAATTCAGTTCTAAATAATCTAAACATATAGTTTCTCTTATTTAATCCTTTCCATATGCTTTTTAAGTTGTTTTAAATGGTATTGTGCTCTATTATGAATAAAATAAATATATTAAAATATATTTATGAAATTAATAACAATATAAAAATAAAATAAATAACATTTTATTATTATGTGAGACTCACACAAAAAATTCAGAGCACCTCATTGTCTGTCCTTCTCTAGATTTCAATAATCTCTTGATAATACCCTAAAAATGTGGGTCTTGTTTAAATAAACTAACAGTTTAGGTCTCAAAAATTAGCAAAAGATTTCAGGCTGTCATTAAATAGTGTTTCATTTATGTCCTGAATTGTTTTGGGGGGCAAAATGTTGAAATGAGATTCTGAAATGACATCATTATATACATTATTGTGATGGTCTTTGTCAAACATCTGGGTTATGTGATATTAGTAGAAAGTTCGGGGAGTCTTTGTCCATCCATTTATCTTGAACAACAGATAGAAAGGTAGAGAGATGGATGGACTTTCAAATTACTAGAGACTCATGGGAATGCAGATTGAGTTTCTCTCTGTAGTGTGTCGTAAACTAACAACCCTGCGGTCAGAAAATTAGTTTCAGACCAGACAGAAAGTGTGTGTGTGTGTGTGTGTGTGTGTTTAATGAGGAATGTGGCCAGTGGGGTGTTCTCTGTTTTCTATCAGTAAACCCGCTGTCGTAATCTTTACCATCTTTAATCCTGGTCTAAAGAGAAGCCGAGTGTGTGTCTCATCGCTGGCTTACACACCTCTGTTTAGCTTTCAGACTGACTGATGCTGTTGATATGAATGTGTATGTAGAGCAGACGGTCTGCCAGGATAAACCAGCACAGGTATTCTGCAGCCGTACAGTGCCACAAACAATCTGCTCACACATTTCAATCAGCGAAGCGACTGCATGAATAAATCAATAACAAACAAGTGAGAGCAGCTTTTATAACTGGGGAGAGAAATAATGAGTCTTTGATTCTCCTCCCTCATGAAATTCTTTGCTGTAATTTTCCATTTATGGTCCGGTCACTATTTTCGGCATACTATTTTAATCATTATGACTCTTAGTAAATATTTTTAGTGGATCACACGGTAAACAGCTGTCTGTAGCTCTATAGACATAATGTTTGCATGCCATACATAAACTCATTCACTGAGACTCTTCAAAGAACATTCACATGCAGCCGTGGAAAGTACAGTACATAGTGAGTTTATGACACACTACATTAACCTTACACACACCTGGCACTCATTACATGTCATATAATAACACCGTACTGTATAACTGACCACAGTGTACCATTCATTTAAGCCAATCCAACAGAGATGCTTAAATGAATGTAACAGTGTCTCAGATTCATTAGAGGTGGAGATGAAGAACTGCAGTAAATAAAACTGCTGAATTTAACATTTGTGCCCAAGAAAGGCTGTAAATAATTACAGTAGTTGATGTAAACAAATTCAAAGCAAGTGCATTTCATCCTAAATGATGCGTTTGACCCATCATGGACAAAACCAATGCACACACAATAAATTAATGAATGAAGTTTAGCATAATAAATTCATTTAAATCTATCAATAATCTAGGTGTAAACAGTGTAAAAATCAGGTAACCTAAAATATGCTTCATGTAGTAAAATTAAATGGCCACCTGGCTTTATTCAAATGTATTATTTAATATGACGGATTTATTATGCATTATGTTAGGTTACACATTCTACATACATATACAAACACACACACACACACACACACACATATATATATATATAGAGAGAGAGAGAGAGAGAGAGAGAGCATCTACTACACCACCAAACTTTTTATAGCGTGATGCAAAACAGAAAATATGATAGATGCATTTGGATAAATATTAAAACAATCATAACTCATAGCATCTTCAAGTTGAAAACAATGGCAAATACAGTGTGAAATGCACATACCCATGTTAATGCTGTGCTTTAATGTTGCGGAGATCCAGTGCTGTGTGTTGAGTCAGTGACAGCCAAAGTGTGCGCGATCTCTCACACTCACGCGTCTTTATTGTCCGGAGCGGCGCGTCAGAGCGTCACGCCCACGCTCGCGTAAAGAGCTCACGGACATACAGTACATATTACTCACTCCTTCTTTGCATTTGCTTGATAGTATAATATTGTCTTATTACACTGAATATGACCTCACGTTTTTAAATAATGTTATTTTGTATATTTAATCACAAAATATTTATATTATTTATGCTAATTTGAGTGGATGTGTTTTGTCATGTCTCTGGGTGCTGCTACAATAAAATAAAAAAAGTCCCTTTTAGGTGTGTCTTCAGTTTTTCCTGTCTGTAATTGGAATGTTTTCTTGAGAATGTTATTAAATGGTAATTATTTTACAGGCCTTTATATCATATGTCCTCACTTTCCATCCTGTTATTTGTTGTTGTTTTTGTTGTTGTTGTTGTTAGCTAGTTAAAATCCCTTTAACTAACAAAATCCAGTCCTGTAATCATTCTGCAGGAAGTGACATCATTCTGGTAAATCAAACACCACCACAAACATCAGTAAATATCAAGAACTATGAAATCTTGAGATAAATCCAATGGCTAGACAGACAGACAGAGAGGAAACTACTACACAGGTCAGTCCTAAAGCACTTCTGTTGTGGTTTTCTAGCTTTGTCAAATGGTGCAATGTAGAACCATAAGAGGAACCTCATTCTCCTCAGATTTTTGGTATGTTATTCCACTCTCGTGTGTTTGCTATGAATGGGAATTTTCTATAACGGCAAAAGCTATATTGAATCACTTTGATGCTTTTCTGAGGTCAAAAAGTCTTGTGTGGGGGCCCTGGAATATTTCCTTATAGGGGGGCCTTGGGGGCAAAAAGGTTGAGAACCACGTTATCTTCAGGAAATACACTGTATTTTAAAGTCATTTTTGAATCCTTTTCTCAACTAAACTAAGAGACTAAGAACCATACAGGGGCTTAATGGGTTTTTTGTATGGCAGTGGTGCTATATAGCACCCGAAGAAGCGCTGAAGAACCAGTTTTTACTGGTTAACATTTCCACATTCATTCAAAGCTTACAGAATAAGTTTGATTCTTTTTATAAATCAGTTCATTTAAAATAATTCCACTGAGAATTAAATAATTTCTTGCAGACCAGAGACTTTATGACAACTCTTCAGTTGTTTATTTTATCAAAGCAATTTTATTAAAAGATTACACCACTGTTTGTGTTTTATCACCTGTGCAATAAGGCTAAGTAGAAACAGAAATACAAGTAAAAAACAAACAAAGGATTTTGTAGGTTTTTAACATTTAAATGTTAGTTCCATGAACCAATGTTACATACTCAGACTGAAATAAATAAATAAAATAAACTTTATTTTAGAGTTTCACAGGATTGATAGGTATAAAAGGTAAAAAGGATGGGCCTGATAACATAAAAGCATGACGCTATTACAGTATAAACATACATGATGGGCTATACTTCAGTTGACTTTCCTATGATGCTCGTCCCTTGAACCTGTAAAGATCAAAGAGAGTAAATTAAAATATAAATATGCAGAATATTCCAAATCTCAACACAACTGAAAAATAACTATAAAATAGCTTGAATGTGTCGAAAGTGGTAATTCACAATGTAGAAATTTCATAAATGCCGTACTGTAGTGCACGAATGGTCCCTGGTTTGGCCTGGTGGGTTAGTGGGTTTCACGCTGCATTCGTGGTTGTGGGCACACGCTTTTTTCACACCAATGACAGGCGCCTCAGATTGGGTGTGTTCACAGTCTCCACCAATCACAGACGAGCAGCTGTGACCAGAACTGCTAAAGCAACTAACACTTTCTCCTGAGGACACTGAACTCTCCACTGAAACACAGCACATTAAAACATCCTATTAGCAACATATATTGCATATACTGTATACCTCAATATATGCACCTGGGTGTTGAACTGCAGTGCATGTGTGAGAGGCTAAATAATAAGATGGTTTTAAAAAAGCTAATTATCAGAACTAATTATTCAATTTAGAAAAACATGACCTGATGAAACATTCAAAATAAGACCAGAAATATGTATTAAGAAATAAGGTAAATTTTAAATTGCACTTTTATTGATCACAAATTTAAAATTTTGTGTAGACAACATCCAAAATAGGATGCATTGTGAAGAAGGACATACCCAGTGTACTCTGGTTTCCGCTCTCCTGGTCTAAATCATCTTCCTCCAGGATCCCTGAGGTCCCGTGGACGTACCGGACAACATCTCCTCCACTAGGACTGATCAGATGACCCACAGGAGACGTGGATCCCCACCCAGAGGAGGACGAATGGCTTCCAGAGGATGACGTATAGCTGGCCGAGCCAACAGAATTCAGCCGGAGGACAGGAATCCCACCTACGATATCATATAGAGTTAAATAAGATCAATCTCTCAAGCTACCCAACGTTTAACCCTGACAGGTGCTTCACCTCGTCCTGTGGGAGAGCAGTTGACGGCTCGGTCATTGATGGCCATCTCACTGGGCTGGATATCCATGAAGGGTTTATGACCGATTCCCATGAACACCCTCTCCTGCATACGGATCTCTGCGTGGAGATCAGCAAACAAACAAGCTGGGGCTATTAATAATATATGTGACCCTGGAGCACAAAACCAGTCATAAGGGTAAATTGAAATTGATTGGGTAAGTTGAAATTGAGATTTATACATCATCTGAAAGCTGAATAAATAAGCTAGTTAGGATAGGACAATATTTGGCTGAGATACAACTATTTGAAAATCTGGAATCTGAGGGTGCAAAAAAATCAAAATATTGAGAAAATCACCTTTAAAGTTGTCCAAATGAAGTTTTTAGCAATGCATATTACTAATCAAAAATTACGTTTTGATATATTTATGGTAGGAAATTTACAAAATATCTTCATGGAACATGATCTTTACTTAAAATCCTAATGATTTTTGGCATAAAAGAAAATAATTTTGACCCATACAATGTATTGTTGGCTATTGCTACAAATATACCCATGCTACTTATGACTGGTTTTGTGCTCCAGGGTCACATATGGTCCTTAAAAACGAACAAGAAGGTGGCTAGCCGCACACTGAATCCAATACAGACTGAAAAAGTCTATAATTTTTTATTTTATAAATTGCATCGTGCAAAAAGTGCAGAGTGCGTGAGAGTTAAAAGCGAATGGACACGAGCAATGCTTGATGCACACATCTACAACAGTGCAACCAATTCTAAGGAAAAGCACAGCTGTTAAACATCTATGGGACGCATCGAATGGGAGGACTGTTATCGGGAAATGTGATAAAAGTGAGAGTGATGAATAAATGCATGCAGCTGCATATGGGAGGTGAGCTTCTGTCGTTCATCTTTCACTCCTTATCACATTCCTCAACATACAAGATCACGTTTCACCAGTTCTTTAGGCTTCATTAACTTAAGCACATTCATATTTCTGATTCTCAGTGAGGTGCTGAGGTTTTCATTTTATAATCAAACAAATAACTAAAGATAAAGAGTGGATTGCAGCAATAACTGCATTCAATCACGGCTTTACTGTAAACCTACAGTAGATTAATTTAGGGATTTAATTTGAATTTGCACCTGAAGAGGATTGAATTTCCAAAAAGCCAGCAATTTTTCAATGGATTCCCAGAGAATGAGAGATCAAATCTAATCACAGGTTAATTTTTTAATCATTAATTTGCTTTCACAATGTTTGTTTTCAACATATTTTGAAGTATGTTGGCAACCGAACAGTGGCTGGTCCCCACTGACTATGAAAAAAAAATACTATGGAAGTCAATGGAGACCAGAAACTGTTTGGTTACCAACATTCTTCAAAATATCTTCTTTTGTGTTCAACAGAAGACAGAAATTCGGTAAACACTTTAGGTTAGGGAACACATATTCACTATTAACTAAGAGTTTTCCCTCAATAAACCTCAAATTACTGCTTATTGATAGTAAGGTAGTTGTTGTAGTTGTTAAAAATAATATAATAATAATAAAAATAGTTGTTGTAGGTAGTTGTAGGTATAGGGTAACGTTAAGGGATCTGGGCATTAATATGTGCTTTATAAGTACTAATATGCTATTAATTTGCATGCTAATAAGCAACTAGTTAATAGTGAATAGTGTTTCCATAATCAAGCCAACATAACAAGTTTGGAACAACTTGAGGGTGAGTAAATGATGACAGATTTTCATTTTTGGGTGAACTATCCCTTTAAGCAATACAATAACCTGAATTGAAATAAAACCTAGAGCAAGAAACTAGATTAGCTCTAAATGCTCCTGAATTTAATTCACACCATAATCATAATTCATGTTTATCAAGACAAAAGCGACCTGAATATTACTGTGTGCTCACCTCTGTTGAGGACGGCTTGTTCCCACAGGATCCTCTCCAGGTCTCTGGTCCAGTTCTCCTTCACCTCTCGACTCGGTGCCTGAAGGACATACGTGTCCTGAGACTTCCTCCTTCGAAACCAGATCTCAAAACACAGCCCGCTGTCACCGAAATTATGGGTCATACCGATGTCTGAAGTCTGCGAGAGCACAGAAAGCAAAAGTGAAAGGGAAAGCCGTCTCTATTTTGAGCTGTTCACTGATGCCTCATGCAGGGGTTTACCTTGAAGGATTGTTTGTAGATGTACGTGTCATTCCCAACGTCGGTTCTGCATTCCGAACGTCGGTTCTGCGTGTCTTGCTGAAGAGTATGAGATCTTGGAAGAGAAAGATGTGACGGTAGCATTTCTTCTTCCTGAAGGTCAACAGGAACCCGTCCTGACGGATCAGCTGGCCCTGTTCCTTCAGATTCACCTGCACACACATGAACAAAATAACATTAATGCATTTGGCAGATGCTTTTATATTAATCAACTGCTTTTGCATTCAAATTCTTTTTTCAGTGTCTTTTAACAACAATCAAAATGTCATACATAAAGTTTGTAAAGAGAGACTTGCATTCACCTTCAAAAGCTTTTATATCTATACTACTGGTCAAAAGTTTGGAATAATTACTTTTTTTTTGTTTTTTTTACATTTTTAAAGGAAAAGGCTGCATTTATTTGATCAAAAATATAATAAAAACAGTAATATTGTGAAATATTATAACAGTTTAAAATACCTGTTTCTTATGTGAGTAAATATTAATATGTAATTTATTTCTGTGATCAAAGCTGAATTTTCAGCATCATTCCTCCAGTCTTCAGTGTCACATGATCTTCAGAAATCATTCTAATATCAGCTCTCATGTTGGGTTTTCAAGTGGAGATTGATGTGCAGACAGAAAAGTGAAGCGTAGGGAGCTGCTTGGAAAAGTTACCTGAGACACAAATCATTTTCACCGAGAGGAGAGGACAGAACCGAGACTGATCCTGAAGAACCGCAGTGAATGTGTCATAGATAAGATGAAGAGCATGTCTAAACCTAAGATAACATTAGAGTACAGTAACTCGACTGTCTCAGCACACAGGTGAAGGGAGTGTACGAGTTAGTTCACTGTTCTTTTTTAAAGCTTGCTGTCTGAAAATAAATGCATGAAATATGAACGTATTTATCTTTCTAATTACAGACGGTATGTGAAGTGGGCTAAACTCACCTCCATCTCACGCCTGACCATCCTGTTCTATAAAAATATCTCTATTTCAGTCTGCATTTAGTTTGCAGACAAATATGTTTTGCCTTATTATGCAAAACAACATATATCTTAGATTTATAAGCAAGCAGGTAAACAGTACAAACTTTAAGAAATTATGGTGATGATTGCCTGTGCAAGTTGATAGGTGCAGCTATTGTATTTCTAAGGTGTTTTTAGTGGATTTTAGTGTTGCTATGCAGTTGCTAGGGTCTTTTTGTTTTACTGGCCAAAAGGATCGACCCTTAAATCTGTGTGACTTTCTGTTCTCTAGATATGACTCAGGTCCCTCCTTCAATGTAAGTTCAATGTATTTCATGATCATTCACCAGGTACAAATCATGAGTCTGTTCTGTAGCAGCTCCGCTTCTCAGCATTTTACACACTGAAGTTTAATACATCATCTCAAATCACGAACCCTCAGTATGTGCAATAATGACGCTTGCCATGACATGCTTTTTTAAATTACAGGGTTGAAGAAGAAATGTGCCTAGTTCTGTAAGCTAAAATGGAATTGGGGTTTTCTGAGATGTTGTAATCTCATCTCTCTATCACTCCAGTGTCATTTTAGTATTATGAATATACTATTATAGTATTTATTAATATTGTAATTTTTTGTTACATTTTTATATGTATTTTCAGATTTAATTTTAATTTGAGTTTTAGTAATTTCATCCTTTTTACTATTATTTTTAATTATCTCTATTTAACTATCATTTATGAAGCTCAATTTATTTTATTAATAAATTAGTATTTTTAAGTATTTTTAAACTAGTTTAATATTTTAAAATTAGTAACTTAAAAATGAGTAATTTTAGTACTTCAACATATTTATTTTAGTTGGTTGCCAAGGCAACATTTCAAGTATTTAAGTTGAATTAAGTTTAATATTGTTTTATCCAGTATTTATATTTTAATTTATTTCACCTTAAATTTAACTTAGTTCATAGATTATATTACTAGAATTACCAAAAACAATAGTTTGGATATACTAAAAATAGTAATTTAGATTATTTTACTAGAATTATTAAACTCATTTAGAAGAAAAGCATCAGAAGTATTACACTCAAAAAAAAAACTATAAACTGATTTTTCAGGAATGTAAAAAATAATAGTCTCATGAATAATAGTCCAAAGAGGACATTTTATGTATCATCTTGTTTGTTTCTTAAATGCATGAGTTAGATTTAAAAAACACATTCAGTCGTTAAAAGTATTTTTAAATTAGTTTAGTATTTTAAAATGAGTAATTTTAGAACTTCAAAAATTTTATTGCTTAGTTGCCAAAGAAACATTTCTTTTTTCAAAATTTTTAAATCTAATATTTATATTTGACTTTATTTCAGCTTTATTTTTAAGTACCCACAATGTTAATAGTTTTATTTAGCGATGAGGCTCACATCACAGTCCTGAAGGTCGTCCATGGCGAGCAGGTTGTTGCCGTGGCGGAGCTGGAACTGGATGAAGTTCAGCGCGGTCTGTATCTCGAGCCGCTCGTGTCCCGCGTGCGCTCCGGTCTCACACTCACGCAGCATGTCCTGCAGCAGCAGCCCGTATTTACTGATGCGCTGCACCGGCTTCAGCAGATACGAGGACAGATCCATCTTATCACCCAGCAGCTGCTGCTTCTGCTGCAATCCACATGATTGAACTAAAATTACTAAACAAGCACGGCATCAGAAGTAAAACAATCTAAACTGATTCATTAGATGCTGAATGTAAAGATTAAACTCATCAATAATTGTCTAAATAGGACATTTTATGCACCATCTTGTTTGTTTATTAATAACATGAGGTCAACGAGATTTTTATAGAAATATATCATAAATGCTGTTATGACTTTTTTGCAAGGTTAACACTGAATATTTGTTTTATGTGTGTCCCGTCTGGAAAAGCGCCCACGGTTTATGACAGAGTTGATTTATTCTGACAGGTATTTATATGCAAATCATCATGCCACTCATTTCAAGAAGAAGCAAACTTCTGCCAAATGAAAGATTTATCCTGAGGGCATGGATTTCCAAGAGAATGAACTCTCCAGAACTCTTCCAGTGCGTGTTTGCCCAGTACTTTACTTTTTGTCAGATGTGTGAAATATCACATTAGCAGATAAACTATTTCATAATCATTTTTTCTGATGGGAATTTTTTTCCCTTTTATTTTGC
>NW_015539929.1:1377688-1404222 GCF_001515605.1 Sinocyclocheilus anshuiensis
TTTTTTTTTCTCTCTCTCCTCACATTTTTACATTTATATGTTTATTTGTAAGCAATATTCATTATTCCCAAAGCTGGATGCAGTTTTTTTTTTTTGAAGTATTACGTAATAAATTTACATATTTAAATTATGTGTAAATACATAGCAATTTAAAAAATACATCTTTTTTTATTTTTTTTCTCTAATACGCATTATTCCCAATAGTAGATACTGTTGTTTTTTATTTATAGCAGCACAAATAGAAAAAACACACTACAATGTCATATAAGTACCTTGCAGTTTAAATATATACAATAATAAATATATATTTTTTGCATTAGTTATGAAAATTCGATTTTTGGCATTCATTTTGCAAAAATGTTCTTAAATGTCATGAAAATAATGCAAAAAAAAATGCAGTGCAAACAAATAGTAATGTTCCTGAAATTATGATATCCTAAAAATGACAAATATCTAGGCTTAATTTTCTTTATGCCTTATTCGTGTCTTACTTATAATTGTGGGGTGAAATTTATAAAATGTAATTTATTCCTGTGATCAAAGCTGAATTTTCAGTAGCCATCAATTCCGCTTTGAATCACAGGAATAAATTACATTTTAAAATATTTTAAAATAGAAAGCTATTATTTTAAATGGAAAGAACATTTAACAAATTTATTGTTATTATTCCAAACTTTTTGCAGTAGTGTATATTAATTTATTTGTAATGGAATTTCTTTAGACTATATTCAATAATTATGTGGTAATGATTATATTATTTAAACTTAAATATATACTAAACGTTACATTTTTGATTTTGGTTTGATTCTGTTTGTCTTAAACCTAGTGGATGCAAAACAAAGGATTAGATTATTGATAACAGATGAATGAGAAGTTGGTATGAGACATGTCTGCTCTGTATCTTCAGATTATGATTTTGTCATTCACACATGTAAATAATGTAAGCTGTCCTTTCCATCTAACCAAATATGATGGGTTTTTTTTACTCTGATTGATTAAACTATTACTTTCACTATATAAAGTCAACATGAAATTAAAATTGATCCAATGTACTTTCTTAATACACTTTTTTTTTGTCCCAGGGACCACAATTGTTTACTAATAATTTGTAATGACTTTTCCAATTAGCTTTAAAGTTTTTACAAGTAATTACACAAGGATTTATGTCAAATGATATCTCGAAATAATTTTGATTCTGACTGACTCATCGTTCATTCATCATCAATCATTTATGAGTACTTTTGACTGATTCATTGAAAATAATTAATTTGCGAATCAAAAATCACTAGGGTTTGCAAGTTTTTTTTTTACCCAAGAGCAATATTATACCAATGACATATTGCTCTGCACAATTAGAAACTACTAGTAACTACAAATTCCATTAATTTTAAGATTTTTCATATTTTTTAAGGCCTGGAGAACATAGTTTAAAATTCTATGGGGAGCCTTGCTAATTACTCCAATAGATTGTTTTCAGTCTTTCAGTAATTCTCTCTTGCAGAATACCTTGTTTCACAAATAAATACATTGCAGAAGTAAAACAGCTTGCAAATGTTTCACGTTGACTTGAATAGGGCAGTTAATTGTCCGTGTTTGTTGACGAACCTCTTCACAGAAACGATAGAGATCGACAGACGTCTCCAGCTCAGATTTACGCTCCTCAGCTTTCAAGAGAAACCCGGTCACGTTGGTTTTGAAAGTGGTGGCTTTACACCCAAAAGCCTCGGTTTCAGGGTAATGTATTCCTTTGCTTTTTCTCTCCACTTCCTTTATCAACAACATCCCTTTTTCTTTTTTCTCCTAGAAAAAAAATAACATGCACAACTTATGCAATACCTCAAAGATGTCTGAAATTTCATAAATCTTCATTACTTATCATTATTTAAGACTGCACATTCTCGTACCATTTTCATTATCTCTGGAATTTGATTTCTTTTTAATTCATTCAAACTCAGCAGTTCACATAAATCTCTAATCCACAATCTAACTAGTCTGATAAGATTCAGGCATTCATCTAGTCTGTATATTTGAGTAAATGTCAAGGATTTGTTACCTTTGCTCGTATAAGAACAGACTGAACATCTTGTAGTCTCTGCTCTATTTTCAGCAGAGTTTTCTCTGTGTCATCTTTGTCTTTCTGCCATGACTGCTCCTCTGCATCACACCATTTTTGGATCTGTGAACAACATAAACAACAATGAATTATACACAAGAATCAAAAGAGCTGAATTTATGGTATTTATTGACTCCAATCTACTGCTGACTCCACCAGACCTCTTTAAAGACATCTGTTCTACAATGATGATTTGACTCATCCCTTAGTTTACATAAAATGATAACACTTTAGAGTAAAGCTCCATTTGTTAACATTATCGACAGTTCACAGTTCAATAATGCAGTGATTCCTCCAGTGAAAAGTTCCATCTCCTGTTGTCTCACATCTCAAAATCCACATATTTTTCTTTTTTTAGAACTGTTTTGGCTTGTAAATGGTGCTTGATCAGTGCATATTTCTCTCCTGATTCCGACCAGACGACTTTTTCACTGAATAAAGCAATATCCAAGCAATTCTTATGAATTATGGACTCGTTATTTTAGACAGAAGTAAGGGTTTGGAGTTAAAATGGATTTGTTTCTTACAAACACACAGCTTTTGGCTTCTCAAGACGCCAGTGGACTGGAGTGGTGTGGATTATTGTGATGTTTTTATCAGCTGTTTGGACTCTCATTCTGATGGCACCCATTCACTGCAGAGCATCTGTTGCTGAGCAAGTGATATAATTTCTCCAAATCTGATGTAGAAACAAACTCATCTACATCTTGGATGGCCTGCGGGTGAGCACATTTTCAGCAAATTTTAATTTTTGGGTGAAATATTCCTTTAATGTATGAACTAATGTTAACAAATGAGACCCTATTATAAAGTGTTACAAACAAATGACAAATTCATGGTTACTGAATGGGACTATGCACTTTGAGAGTTTAAAAGCACAAATATGAAGCTTGTATTTTTGTTAAAGCATTAACATTAATTATTCATTCTTTTTGGATCTAGTTAACACAGTATCTAGTTAAGCATAGTAGATCATGCCACAGTTACCATATTTCCCATCTTTACATGGTCATCATGGTTGGATATATAACATGATTTTAAGTTCTACTTATATACGTTTGGTTTAAATGGTGCAATTTAACATTTAGTGCCTATTTTCATTATACTGGATGTGCCTTACCACTATGTTTTGTAACTTAGAGCCACTCTGTGGTTATTTGTGCTACAAATGCGGTTGCACCACAACATTTCTTCATAAGCTGCTTACAACAGCATATCTATCTACCAGCAAGAGCAGCATTAAACCAGCCTGAAATTTTAGTGTTGGTCTTTTCAGACTTTTCTCAAAACATTCTCTTCCAACAGCTGAGAAATTATGATCACTTTATTTAGCACGGTGATGTTATGTTTCACTATGAAGGTTGAGACTGTCTGCCCGTCGAACACTGGCTGATTATTCCATGCGGCACAATGTTTGTCTTGTGTTATTTTCAGCGCTGAAGCACTTTCTGTGGGCTGCGCTTATTATCTGTCATGACGGGATGTAATGCATACTGTGCTGAGCGAGTCTTCTGCTTCTCTCAACCGAAGAACATGTTCGAGATGTTGCAGTGACTGGTTAGATTTGATCACTAGCGTGTGAACGGCCTCTTCCACCTGGTTATACAGATACGTCACAGACTCCAGAGAGTCCCTGCAGGAGACAGAAAAGACATAGAAGTGTTATGTGCTCTCAGCACCTGCACAAAACATGCAAATATACTG
The DNA here is from genome assembly GCF_001515605.1 of Sinocyclocheilus anshuiensis. NCBI lineage: Eukaryota > Metazoa > Chordata > Actinopteri > Cypriniformes > Cyprinidae > Sinocyclocheilus > Sinocyclocheilus anshuiensis. The sequence goes on from NW_015539929.1 coordinate 1,381,506, forward strand.
TAAATTGAATATGTTTTGTAGTTTTTAATTCATTTATTGTAAATATTGAGTACTACAGGCTAGTGAAAATCTACCATTTCTCCAGTTTGTGTTTCATATTATATATGGGTTCTCCAGTGGAGCTCACTGTATGTCTAAAGGTTCTTGCTGTTGGGAAAATAGGATTAACTGGGACCCAGCAGCTGTCCAAACATCATGGGCGCAGCTGAGCTCTAATCATGATCAAACGTGACTAAACTGAGCCTGCTGTGATTCAAACATACTGAGAGAAATACCTGAAGTCTTCAGACTGAGCAAATCGAGACTCTTCCTTCCTCATCCTGGCGAGAATAGACCCGCCTTCTCTTTGGAGGGCGACCAATCGTGTGTCTTCAAGCACCATCTTCATGGAACTCCTCTGCTCCTGGATGCAGGACTGGACATCCTGAACAATTGCCAATTGATTTAGTTAGTTTGGGAGCAGAATTCCTCAGCATGGTCAAATTAAATAAATGTGACCCTGGACCACAAAACCAGTCATAAGGGTCAATTTTTCGAAACAAATAAGCTTTCCATTGATGTATGGTTTGTTAGGATAGGACAATATTTGGTCGAGATACAACTATATCATCAAAATACTGAGAAAATCGCCTTTAAAGTTGTCCAAATGAAGTTCTTAGCAATGCATATGACAAGTTTTAATATATTTACAGTAGGAAAATTACAAAATATCTTCATGGAACATGATCTTTACTTAATATCCTAATAATTTTTGGCATAAAAGAAAAATCTATCATTTTGGCCCATACAATGTATTTTTGGCTATTGCTACAAATATACCCCAGCGACTTAAGACTGCTTTTGTGCTCCAGGGTCACAAATGAGCTTTTTTTTATTTTGCATTTGTTTAAAATGAAGTTTTCAATTTGTGCAATTTCTAAATAAATTAATAAAATATTAATAATAAATATTATTATTATTATGAGCAGAAATTGAGTGAAAATGTGAGAAATCTTTTTTTGGTACTACCTGCATTTATGTTCATTTTATGTTACATAATCCGGTAATCGTTTATTGAATATATCTGGTTGTTTCACACTACAAAAACAACGTCAATGTGCCTTTAAATAGGGATAATATAACCATACTATAACAATTTATTTTAGAGATTTTTTATTTACTGATATTGGTATTGATATTTATTGATATTGATCATTTATTGATATTGATATTTCATTTTGCATGTTAATTTCACCTATTTTCCACATTTACAGTCAGCTAACACTCACTTAAAGGTCATTTAAAAAAAACACTAATAACTTAACACTGTTAAACATAATCTTAAAATGAATGTTCCTTTTTCATACTGTGCATTATTACATTAGATTCTTATATTAATTTGTAGCAATTAAAATGATTGATTGCAGTGTTTGATTTAGACAAAATTGCATCGAATTTTAATATCAGACATTTCTCCGTTTTCTGACATCATATGAAAATAGTTACTGGTTTATTGTATCGGTTCAAATGTAAATACCAGTGCATCTCTAGCTGCTATGTTAAAAAAATGTGATACGAATGTGCACTGTATTTCTGGAAATTTTCAGAAATTAGCATGCAGAATCCAAAGTTACCTTTGCGGTATCTGTTTTTTTAACATCAAGTCTCCTGATTGCTGTCTGCAGTAATGATGCTGCTGCTTGTAGGTCGAGTTGAAAGAGAGAAAGTTTCTGAAAAACACATGCAAAACACATGTTAGATAATCATCTACATATTGTGAAAGAAGGGCATCTGCTGATTATTCAGCTATTTGCTCGACAAAACATTTACAAGCACAAACCTAAAGCATGTGACCAGCAGAAGACAGCTGAAGGTAGCTGCTAGTCATCAAGATTAAATTTTGTTCATAATCAATTCACATAAGATTAGGAAAAGTCAGGTTGTTACACATGTAAGTTAAAGAGCCATTGGGCTCTCAGGCCTCAAATAGACAAAACATGGAAAAAATATAAAGAGCCATTTGCTGTTGTCAGAAATGTTGTGATCCACTTCACTAGAGCTGTTTGTGCAGGTTGACTTGCGTCCGTTTACAAGTGTTTTAACAGTTGCTGACCGAACTGATTACACAATAACATGTTCTTACTACAGAAACAAATAAAAATGTTTAGTGAGTAAGTGGTATTACAACATCACTGACTGCAAATGTGCTGTTATTTGTTGCATCATATATATTTCGGGCCTTTGCCGCATTACTTATAGTAGAGAGAGAGAGAGAGGACAGGAAACTGACTGAGGCAAGCAGGACTCAAAGCGTCAGTGCATGCGCATTAATCACAGCACTGATGCAAAAAACAAAAAGTGTTTTTAATCATTGAAATGTCCAGCTACACTCCCACTGGAGCACCTCCAAGTTGCAAGAAGTGCAAATACTGATAAAACAAAACATGATGGCCGAAATTCTACATTTTATATTTGTCTGGATCTACAAATTTTACATTAAGACTGTCAGTATTCACTGAAAAGGTAAAGATATCAGTCAGAAGGCAGCATTACTGGGTGTTTTTGTGATTGCTCTTCTCCTACCTGGTGAAACTGTAGCCAGTCTTCATGACTGTAAGGGAAGGATCCGCCAAGGTCAGAGGTCAACTGCTGTCCATCAACTGTCTTATGGAGAGCTTTTAGTGACGTCACAACATCTATCTGAAAGAAAAGATCATGTACTTTAACATACTGTACTGCACGTGTGTGAGACCCAAGCATGAGTAAAACATTTTTAATGTTTTTGAGAAAAGTCTCTTCTGCTCACCAGGGCTGCATTCATTTGAACAAAAATACAGTCAAAACAGTAATATTGTGAAATATTATTACAATTTAAAATATTAGAATTTTATATTCGAATATATTTTAAAATGTAATGTATACCCTGCTGAATTTTCAGTATCATTACATGATCCTTCAGAAATCATTCTAATATGCTGATTTTCTGCTCAAGAAACAGTCATGTTGAAAACAGTCATGCTGATTAATATTTTTGTGGAAACCGTGATACATTTTATGTTTTAGGATTCTTTGATGAATAGAAAGAACAAAAGAACAGCATTTATTTGAAACAGAAACTGTTTGTAACATTTTAAATGTTTCAATTTCGATTAATTTAATGCATCCTTCCTGAATTAAAAAAAAAACTGCTTTAAAAAAAAAATAAATGTGAAAGCAGCTATAAAATGCCAAAGGAGTTCAACATCTGCATATAGTAACAGGTACTGTATATCAGCCTACAAACCCCAGATCAACACCAAGAGCTGAAGGCATGTATATCTGAACTCAGAGAGAGCAGACATTCTAGGAGTTAATTAAAAGGTTTCCATGAAGGCGTAATTGCAGGGCACAATGAGTGTGTTTGGGGGTGTTAATTACCTGTAGACCAGGATGTTTTTCTGGTCGAGGATTTGCGTCTTTATCAACAAGCATCAAGATAGTGTGCACTGCATGAAGGGCCTGCTCCTGTATAACACACACATTCAACAGACACATAGGTTGGTGTGTGAAACATGCAGAACGAGTAGCTGCAGTTGCACTCTTGACTGCCGCCTACTAGACAACTTCATTTCTAGATTGTGTGCATAAAGGATGTGTTCAGATGTTGATGCTGGAAGTTGGTGGTGATGATTGTTTTCTGGGCAGATCCTCACCTGAACCATGAGCAGGGATTTGTAGAACACAGAGGGCAGAGGGCACTTCCTGCTGTCAATCACTACGGTCAGTCCCAGCTCTCTGACCTCCATCCTGTAAACACATACATCTTCTTTTACATCAGTAAGTAAAGCCATATTTGGTGTAGCATATTACATTTGTGCAGCTTCCAGGAGAATGATAAAACCATCAATATTGTCAAAACAACAGCCATCAAAACAAATTTTAATTCTTGACAGAGTAAATTCAAAGTGTGCAGCAACATTTGAATCTACTCTTAAAGCATGTGGATTTATCAGTGCTTGTAAATATGGCAATTCTAGATATAATGTCAACTCAGTGACAGCGAGGAAACATAAATAGCTATATGCTGTAATATATACAATGTAGCTTTATAAAATATAAGGAATAATCGTCCCGAACATACTTTTGGGGTTTATTTTTGGATAATAACTGGCTGATTGTACTTATTCCCCTTATTAAAGCTACTCACCAGTCACCAAATAAATAAGTACGTGGATATAAAATATTGATGTGTGTTTAAATTAGCTATGTATTATTATTATTAAGGAAAATAAGAAAAAAAACTCCATCATAATGTACTGTACAAAACAATTGTCTTGCACTTGTTGCGTTTGTATGAAACGAAAGCGCGAGAGAAAGTAGTGCCGGTTTCTTTTACCTGGATGAACGGAAGCGTTGTTACGGACGTCGGCGAAACTACTTAAACATTACACAGATGATAATGTAATTTTATTTTTTCCCGTTAGCTCCGTCATCTTGGTTCTAGAATGAAAATTAATAAATATATAGCCTATGATATATATTTCTTAATTCAAATTCTACTCAGATTTTGAATTAAGAAATAGGCCTACATTTTAGGCACAAACATGCCTGATAGGCTAATGAGGCCGTTTCACATCGCTCTGTATTTGGACTGCTACTCCATGTCTTTTACTGCCCTCTTGTGGTAATTGAGCAGATTGGTCTCGGTTTGGTACCTGGGAATGGAGTGCAGGTAGAGCAACAGTCTGCAGAACTCATGAGGAGAAAGTTGAGAGGACGCCCAGCCTTTCCTGCCCCCGTAGACCTCAACCACAGCCCGGCCAGCTCTGTCACGACTGCCTGGTATTGGTAAGAGAACATACAGTATTGAGTTAAAACAACACGATTTAACAGAATGACCATATTTTCTGTGCATGTGTGCAGTAGCTTTGGCATTTTAGCAACTAACATGACAGCATTTGAGAGCAAAAGCAAATAAATCACTATTGTCTGAAGAACACACTCAGAAAAAGTTGTGTATTTTCTGTATTTGGATTGCACGTGGCTGCATGCTAACCGCTACATTATAGAGGCTTGTCAAAACTGTCAGGCCTCAAAAACTGTCCAGAGGAGAGTCGGAACGTTTCCTGTTTACTGCCATCAGAATTGACATTTGATGCATTTAGCTTTATCTAGAGTGGAATGTGCAACATGTGCATGTAGAAAGTTAGAAGCAAGTAGCCATTTAGAAGGTAATTTTGGCAAAAGTAACTTAGATCTGGGTGTTACTCGCATAATAATGAAATATAATTATTTTTGTCTTTTTTGTGATCATGATGTCACTTTAACATAACATTAGTTGCTTTTCTCATTTTCTTGTAATGTTGTATGAAAAAAAATTTAAATAAAAAACTGCATATTTGCTCACCATTTCCCTGGTCAAAGTAAAAAACTAATTTACAGGTTGTGTGTTACTGTATATTACATTACAAGTCATAAAATATTTTTCTTATGTGAGATCATGTGTTATGTGAGAGCCGACTTAAATTCAGTTATTAGTCACTGATGACTCTCCATGTATTGAATTAAAGGGTTAGTTCACCCAAAAATGAAAATTCTGTCATTAATTACTCACCCTCCTGTTGTTCGAAACCCGTAAGACCTTCGTTCATCTTTGGAACACAATTTAAGATATTTTTGATGAAATCTGAGGGCTCTCTGACCCTCCCATAGACAGCAAGGTAACTACCACGTTGAAGGTCCAGAAAAGTACTAAGATGATCGACAAAGTAGTTCGTGTGATATCAGTGGTTCAGCTGTAAAGTTACGAAGCTACGAGAATACTTTTTTGCGCAAAGAAAACAAAAATAACGTCTCTACTGCATCACTTGTGGATCGCGTTCACGACAGTACCATGACGCGAGCGTGTGGCGGCGCTGACCCAGATCCGGCGTAATGACGTCATCACGCTGCCACACGCTCGCGTCATGGTACTGTCGTGAACGCGATCCACAACTGACGCAGAAAAAGTTTTGTTTTCTTTGCGCAAAAAAGTATTCTGTCTATGGGAGGGTCAGAGAGCCCTCAAATTTCATCAAAAATATCTTAAATTGTGTTCCGAAGATGAACGAAGGTCTTACGGGTTTCGAACAACACAAGGGTGAGTAATTAATGACAGAATTTAAATTTTTGGGTGAACTAACCCTTTAATCAATGGTTCTACTACTTTTGGTTCTCTTGTATCTGTTTTTCAAACAAATGTACTGTATCATGTGTCATCAAAAGATGTATGGACTGTTTTTATTTTATTTTTGTTGATGAAACAGAGTAAATGTGACAATTTGATTTTTTGAGTGAACAATTCTTGCTCAAGGGAACAGTTGTTTATATATTAGTCTTTGCCCAGTCCTAGCCCTGAATTTTAAACACACCACAACACATAAATTCACACTTAAAATGGATTAGGAAGCATACCCGGTAAACAGATGATGCCTAGCTTGAGAAGGCTCTTGATTGTGGGGTCCTGGGAAAATAAAGTTGCCTGAACTCCATTCTCAGGCTGGCCAGTCAAGAGCTGATCAGCGTCTGATTTCTGGAGCTCTACTCCATTAACAGCTGGAGTTCCAGTCTTTCCAGATGAGTAGACTTCTTCAAAAGATGGGAAATTACATTTATTTTGAACATAGGTAAATATGCCAACACAAAAGATGGTGATTAAAAAACTAATTCTACTTTTTCTGAACTTATTGCTTGAGTGAAAAGATGTGTGCCACAGCTAGATGGAGCTGTTGATCTCTCCTTTAAATTTTTTTTTTTGGAAAAAATGACTTGTAAACTAAATCCATCACCCTCCTCTTCCCATTTACAAAGACATCTAGCAGCTTCCCCATAAAACAGGGGGATGTAGATATTTCTGTTCCCCGCTCTTTGCTCTTCTTGGTCCTCATGAATGCTTTCGTTCTGTTCTGCTAAAGAAAGAAATCAAAGGAAGGACTGCAGAAATTCCCCTGTGGAACGCTGTGCACGGTCCTGACCTTTGGCCAGTGTCCCATTGCACTCTTTTAAGATGACCTTTCAGAAGGGTATATTTTCTCCTCAGCAATTGACCAGGGTCAAGGTTGTCTGTAAATCAGTTGATATGTCATGGCGGGTGGCAACTAGACGTGGCCTCATACACTCTTAAAAATAAAGGTGCTTCAAAAGGTTCTTCAAGCGATGCCATAGAAGAACCATTTTTGGTTCCGCAAAGAACCATTTAGTCAAAGGTTCTTTAAAGAACCATCTCTTTCTTACCTTTTTATAATCTGAAGAACCTTCTTTTGCCACAAAGAACCTTTTGTGAAACGGAAAGGTTCTTCAGATGTTAAAGGTTCTTTATGGAACCATTTAGACAAAAAGGTTCTTCTATGGCATCGTGAAGCACCTTTATTTTTAAGAGTGTAGTGGTTTCATTTTTGTACAAGCAACTGTTCATATCAGTCATGTTTGAACATGCTTTTCATTTAAGGATAAAGATCTAAAAAACAGCATGCTGGCCAGACGTCATGTTGCTTTAGATGTTCATTTGACATCAAAGTGAGATGTGGGGTAAAATCTGTATGCAATTAGTTGACACACACAGCAAAGAACCACAGAAAATAATTGTTAGGCTATTTCTTTGTATTTGCTTCTTCTAAATGCCTGTAACAAATCAGAAGCACAAGTCTCTTTTACATGCAGAGGTCAAACTCAGCTTACCCTTTCTTGCTTCTTGTCGTCTGTTTAATTTTGGGGACACCAAATTAGCTGTGTGTTTTATTCCCTGGATAGCAGGCAACATGGGAATGATTTCTGGATAGACATCACTGCGGCTTCTGTTGGTTGGCTTGTGCGATTGCAGACACTCTTTGGTTGTTTCTGAGACTGAAGAGGATGAGCGGGATTTAGACCTGCTTTTACCTTTGATCACCTGTACAGGTGAACCTGAGCCTCTTCCACTGTGTCTGTCATCACAGAAGACTTTGTAATCCAAAGGCCTGTTCTCATTTTGGAACAGGATCTGACTGAACTGGGGCTGGAATAGAGGAGGTGTTTGTTTGGAGGCCTGTGTTAGCTGAATTTGATTGAAACCCTGCAAACATAGATTAGCATCTTGTCTTTGACCACTGTGGTCAGGTAAAGCCCTGAGTCCCATTTTGGGTAAGTGTTGGGTTTTGGCGTGTTTCTGGCCGCTAGTCCGCATTTGAAATGAATCATGTCTAAAAGAGTTGTTCAGACAGTGCTGCCTTTTGTTGGGTAGTGCCTTAGTTCCTAGTACAGTCTGTTGAAGATCCTGTTGCCCAGTGAGGAATGACTTGTGTTGTTGTCTTGCTTGGACCATGCTAAGGAGCTGTTGGGTCATATGTTGGTCAGAAGACTCCGCATTCTCCCTTGAACTACAGTCATGAGGTATGCTCTGACTTGAGTTCTTTGGGCTTTGCTTTTGTTGGACTGAGTTCTCAAAGGATTGCATCGGGTTTCTGTCTGCTTGGTTTGGTGTCTGGCCAAATGTACAACTCGAAGGTTTAAGTCTAAGGCCAACTCTGTATCCCTCACAGCTTGGCTCAACCTCCCCTACATCTGTCCTTGTTTCATCTAGGGAACGTAGCATACTTGTTCTCTCAAAATTCACAGGGTTTCGGAGAGCTGCCATGTAAGACTGCCGATACCTGCATTTGGATTCTGGATCGTTTTGCATGCTCTCAGGTGGTTTGTTTTGCATACAAGGATTGCAGTCCTCTTCACACATGTTAACATTACTTTTTGGGGCAGGTTGAGTTGTCCTGACTAACTTGAAGCCCAGTGGTTTTGTGGGCATTGCTATTTTGTTGAGGACCAAAGTCTCTTTCTCCTTGTTGAACTCTAAAAGATCCACATATTCTCCTTCCAGCTCTCGGTTGTGCCTGCTGTCCCAGGTATTAGGAGATACCCAGCCAACAGGTTTTCCAGCAAAACTGCTTATTGGATGTCCTTGGTCAACCTTCACCAATCTGCTGCCACCGTCCACTAGCTGAACAGAAACCGCCATCCCATCATTTGCTGGAAGGATCCTAGTTTCCATATCAAGCGGTAAAAGGCCTATAGGTACCTGTGACTCGTTCTTCGAAATCTCAGTTTTAAGATCTTTCACACGGAGAGTTGGAGTTGAGCATGGCTTTGTTTCAGGCCAGATGTTAGATTTGGGTCTGTCAAGGAATTCTGGGTTGGCAACTTCGGTCCAGGGTACCTTCACAACCCCCTGGTCAGAGGAAAGCACACACTGACATAGAGGATTTCCATGACGTCCCTCATTTATTTCCCTTAGCCAAGACTCCGTGAATATGCATGGATAAGATGTCTCAGGAATGGGAGTCCCCTCAATTGCAGTACCCTCCAGCAACCTGGAACCGGCTTGCAGCACCAGATTCTCATGCCCCAGGAGGTCTTCCTGCACAAGAAGACTTTTGAGGACGATTCGGGCTGACTGTTCTCCAAAAGGTTCCACCTGCAAGTAGAAATCTCCAGGTCGGAGCAGTAAAGGGTTGATAGGGGCAAGTTGGATCACCACACGATCTCTCAGGCACAATGGCCAACCCTCACACCGGAACAGCACATCGGAGTATGCAGCCTAGTGGGAGAAAGAAAGGGCAAAGCTAGTTTGTTGACTTGCAGATCATTTTGGATTGACAGATTTTATGACTACAAGATTCCTAATGGCTTGGGTCTTGATGCCGTTTATTGTCTTGCACGCAAACATTCTTGAATCCCCTTCAGAAGAAGCTGCCTCGGAAGGCCTTTGTTCTTTCTGAAGATAAAACAAAACAATCTTGTGCTGAGTGGACAAGGATAAGTAGCTTGTGGGATCTGTGCCATAAAAAGCCACATGGAAAAAATATCTGCACAGGAAACTGCTTTCATCTTGCTCAGTATGCTAACACACTTTACCCTTTAAGGCTTAGTTCACCCAAACATGAAAATACATTATTGACTCACTCTGATGTCATTCTCACTGTCCCTTTCCATACACTGAAAGCATACACTGAGCATGACCTGTCATGCATCATAAAAGTAGTCCTTGCAAACCTATATTCCAAGTCTACTGAACCTTTATGCTAAAGCTGAAGTGTGGAATCTGTTTGTTTTGAGCACAAATAGCTGTTTGCTCAAACAATATAAGATGAAATGGTAGTTTTGCAATTGTGAAATTCCCTACTTCATCTTAAAGACATTATTCATTTGTTACGTCCGAGGACGTATTCAAGGGGTTTTATAATTGTGTACATGTGTTGGATGTGGTTTTGTTTGCTTTCCTTCTATCTCTCTCCCTCTCTCTCCCTCGTCACGAGACAGGTGTTCCAACCAGCTGTGTTCAATCTGGTGATGCCCGTGGTGATTGGTTGATGCCGGGAAGGAGCAGAAATATAAGAAGTGGTGGATCTGTGAAGAAAGAAGAGAGAGACTTCTTTCTGCCAGGGCTACTCTTCCTCCTGGTTGCCCAGATTCATTTGTTTGCTTTTGGTTGATTTAGTTCTGAGTAAGTGAACTCAGGACTTTGTTGTGTTCTTGAGCAGAAAGAGAACTGAAGTTGTTTAAAACCATTTGACCATTTTTGTTTAACGTTAACTATGTTTGTTAGTGTTCTTATGTTCTTTTTGATTTAAGGGAATGTAGGGGGAGGGTGCCATTTTCGTTTGTAATTCTTGTTTTCTCCTGGTTATGGGCAGACAGGAAGAGAGGGAAGTTTTTGTGTATTTTATTTTCGAATTATCTTTCTCTAGGTAATTTATAAATATCCTTGGGTTAGTTAGTTTGGTTTTGTTTGTTGTTTTGGCCTAGCTCTCCCCTGAAGTCTTTGTTCCCTATATGTTTGTTAATACTTCCTTTGAGATTTATTGTTTCTGTTTACGTTTTTCTTATCTTTTCAAATTAAGAGATTAATTTGAATTGGTGTTTGTGTTGACTCTTGGTCAGGAGGTTGTTTTTTTTTCTTTAGATGTTTTTCTTTATCTTTTTTTTGTTACTGGCTCCCCAGCCCTAGATGGGAAGTTATGTAACGCATTGAAACACTTTCCCCTTGCTTCAGTTCTCAAATCTCATTGTTTAGCTTCAGATGACCTGGAATAGCATGCAAGCCTTTGGACTATGGACAACCTTCTGTCATACAGGTTAGGGATGACATGAGGGTGAGTGAATAATTATTTTTTCTTTCAGTTATTAAATGAAAATAAGTCACTTGGTACGTAGGCTATTGGCCATTTTAGATGGTTGGCTTTTACTGTCGAAATTTTAAATCCGATGGTCTTTTTTTGTTGTACTCACACAGGCTGCTTGTTGCACACTCTCTAGGATATGTTTGGCTGGGATAAGGAAGTTCAGCAGGCACTGCAGTGCATCTCCATGGTAACGTTCCTCAATGGTGCGAAAGAGTTGGCTGAGAACAGTAGGAGCGGTAGCCTCAAACGGAGGGAAAAGAGACGACAGGGCGCTCTGAATGGACCAGTCCAGAGAGGAAGGGTTCTGAGGTGGAGAAAGAGAGAGGTTTATTTGTGAGGTTTAATAACTGAATTCTTTGTATGAAAAATATCCAGGGTTACATAACATGATATATGATACTGCAGTTATTGTGCATTATCCCTAAATGCTTTGTTTACAGATGTAAAATGAGGTTGTTGTCAAACGCCTGTGGCAAAACCTTTTCAGAATTTCAACCCCTCCTAAATCTCACTTGTTACAGGGCCAAGCAAAGAGACAATGAAGCTTGTCATGTCAAGGTTTCACCATTTTGGCCTAAATAAATCCACATTTTCCATTCTGTTGTCCACCATATGAAGGCAGTTTGTCTCTTTCTTGCCTAAGGCATTTTAATTGGAAGAGACGGGCAATGCTATCATATATGCATGGAAGAAATTACCTTGCAGCTAAAGAGCCACATTTGTTTACCTTGTTATTGTGTGTTGAACAAATGTGATTTCGATAGAAAGGCGTCTTTACCAAAGCCGTATTGAGTGTCTCCTATTCATTTTACCTTTAGTGACCATCTCCTTCTGCTTAGAATGTCTCTGGGACTTGAAAGTGTGAGTTTGTCCTCACACCTCATTTGAGATGGTTTACCTCATGCAGAGGAGATTTGTGTCATTAGCATACAAGTAAAACAAGGTAGAACAAAGGAAACACATGCTCTGAACATGGCTGAGAATGTTTATGCGGGTGTTTATGTACCGAGCATGTGTGTGTAATATAGAAACATCCACATTCATGCACATCTGAAGGATTACAGCTGAGTGTCTGTCTCATATTTGCTCTCCCAAATATTTATCATACAAGTTTCTCAGCCAGTACTCTGTAATGAGGATGTTGGGTTCACTTTTAATGTGTCCGACTTGGAATAATGTACAAAGCAGATGTGGGAAGAGCACCGGGAATGCTGTCCGGAAAACTAGTGAAATCCGTTCTCTTCCAGTCTGGATGACCTTGGTTTAAACCCTAAACAGACAAAACCTGTTATAGAATGGATAACCATCTACTGCCAGTTAGACGTTGAAACTCTTAAACCGCATGTTTAAAACAATTTTTATGAAGCCTAGTGCAATGATTAACCATAGAAAGAAATGCATGCTTTAGCTGTGTTAAGATAGTTGTGTGTTTAGTCTATTAATCTCTTATTTCAACTGACTTAGTGGCTTCCTGGTTTAGATGATTACAGGACCAAAGCGTGATCTCGTACAGGAAGTTTATGTCTGCTTAGAAAGAACAAACATAAACAAAACCCTTCCTTTTTAGGGAAAAAATGTGTTATATCTCAGCGATAAGAGTATTATATATCAGTGTACATTGACCAGGATTCGTATAGTTCTAATTTAAGTGTTTTTTTAATTTGTTTCCAGTTTAGTTGTCTAGTTTTCAGTTGTTTTTACTCTCATTGTTAGTTTTAGTTTTTTATTTTAAATTACGACTTTCAGTTTGTTTTTTTCAGTTTTCCATAGTTAATGCACAGACTAGTATCATTTACAATTGTTTACCAGAGTTACATTTTTCAGTAGGTTAGAGTCTTTTTTTTTTTTTAGTTTTAGAATAGTGAAAAATGATTTAAGTTCGGTTTTCATGTTGGTTTAAGTTAAAAAATTGTTTTCATTTGGTTTATTATTGTTTTCGTTAACAATGATTACGTTGACATGGCCTGACAGTATTTACAGTAAGTAGTGTTTGCTAAGACAACATCACTGTTATTATTGCACATACTTAAGCTTAGTGTTTTGAACAAATACCTAACCATAAGTCTTCAGCTTCTTGAAGTTGTCTCATTTTACACTATTTGTGCTGCAGACATGAATGATTCCTCCAAGTCTGCAGTTTATTGAATTACTGGAGAATCCCCAGTTTGAGTCATTGAATGATACAGACATCAGATGTCTGCTTTGTCATGTGCTCATGAAGTGTGCACACATTGATGTTTATCGGCGCTAGACTTTCTCACGTTCTCACCATTTCCTGCTTGATATTCCAAGTGATTTGAAGCATTTCAAAATGTAAGCTTTTCTTCAGTGTTTATGTTTTATGATCCTGAACAGAATTAGAACTGGACCTTCCACAATAGGTTTAATGATTAATAATTTTGAACGATTGTGGAAAGACACAATAGCCTTTTTGTGTAATCGTTAACCAAAGTAGTTTGTCTGGCCCATGCTTGTGTCTCATTCCGGGTGGTCCGTCCCGGGTGCATGTGGAACCTCTTCGGTCCTCTGGCTGACTTTCCCATCCTCAGCCTTTCTTCTTCTTCAGTAAACACATCTGCATGGTGCAGATCACTGTCTCGCCATGGCTCTGAGCCCATCATTCTGTTTAACCCCCCGTTACTTCTCTTGTTACACTTCCACACCTCGGTTTTCCAAACACGTCCAAGTCAAACTTCATTTAACAAATCCTCAGAATCCCAAATGAAGGATATCTGGAGCCTGGCGCTGTTCCTGTAGTCTGGTATTTGCATTCAGGAGACTGTCAATTGCATTTCTCAGTGTTTTTGTAAATATCACCCTTAGGCGAAGCCCTTGGCTGAACTTTGGAAAGTTAATTTGAAGGCTCATTTGATATCTGGAGATGAGGGTCTTTTTTTCACACTTTAAAGCACTTTAAGAAATAATGTCTGTCTTCTCACCTGCAAGAGCCTTTATTTTAGCAGTACAGTTTTAATGTGCGACAACTCTCAATTAAATCTACACATAAATATCTGTTGCAAAAACATCTTTTCATTCGGCAGTGCACAAGTCTCTCTATAATTACATGATCTCAACAGGTAATCGTATGCTTCTTCAGTCTAATGTTTGAAACACACCAAAGCTCAACTATCATTAATTCTGAAGCTTTTTGCAGATGATTTCATAAATGCACAGTCAACAACCAGTTTTTGAACAGCCTTGTATTTAGTCGTGTTTGCTAAGGCGGGCGTTACTAATAGGTTACTCACTTACTAAAGTCACAACAGTATCAGTGAAGATTTTTATAGCATGTCTTCCATTTTATAGCATCAATTCTATTAATTTATTATTCATTATACAAAAATTGTGAAAATATTTAATTGTGTGCATTTAGGATACAAAAATGCAAGCTATGAAATTTCTTTTGGCAAGACTATTTTAGCATTTTTATTTAAAAAAAAAAAAAAAAGTTTAAATATGTAATTTTAGGCAAAATGCAAAGGCTGTTTTTGATCGCAATTAGCCATTTATCATATTGATCAACGAAGATGTCAGATTTAGACATGGAATCCAACTGCAAATGTACAGACAAGTTTAGACTTTTAGAAATTCGATGTGGTTCTTGAAAATTGCAAGAAAAGTTGCTGAAAGTTAAGTTTTGCGGTGCTTCATTTACGTGGGCTTCCTCCATATACACCCACATATGCCCAGTTGCTTGTTGCAATGGCAGAGAAATTGTATTTTGATTTAATGCTTTCATGACAGTTGTATAATTGTTTGTGCATGGGCACATCTAACACAGGTGTGAAAATAGGGCCTTTGGTGGAAATAACACGGTGGTGAAATTTCGCATAAAAAAATTACGCCAGAATACTATTAGCTGCCGAAGAGAGGGTGTTAAAAGTGTGTTTTAAGAAAGCTATGTATGGAAGTTCAAATCCAGAGGGCCAAACGTGTCCACAGTTAAATGAACGCATGCAAAAACAAAATGCAATAGCAGAATAGTACCAGTAATGTGTCATACAGTGTTTGAAAACATTAGTCCTGTGCTCAAATAATTAGTCTTGACTTGTGCATTTGGCATGGGACAAAAGAGGCACTCAGAGCCTTTAAAACCCTCAGGCTCTGTATTCAGTTCACTATATACTGGGTTGCACAAAGAACACAAAAATGTTAAAAGTACAAGTGCTTGAAGTTCGAAAGTCCATGTGCACTCTTGAGATGAACACTAATCTAACCTGAACGGGATTCTTCATCATCTGTAAGCTTTGGAAAGTCTCTAATTTCAGCTGTCAGATTCCAGTAATTGTGATCTGTCTCTCCCAGCAGCTCTCCTCTGTCTTCCTCCTCTCCTCCCTCTTCAGGACAGTGTTGTCTTTGTCTCTGTGCCACTGTGCTTTAACTCCTTACAGAGTTTGGCACAATGGAGCTTTCTCACACCACTGGCCGCTCTCATCAGACAAACATCTACAACATCTGACAAGCTACTCCTCGATTAACTCACTCTGAATGCGGTTTTTAAAATAAAGGTTCTTCTTTGCAACAACTTTAGCTCTTTTTATAAAAAACATATTTTCCTTTATATAGCTGAAGTCTGTCATTTTCCTCTGCATGTTTAGCATGATTTTTATAGAACTTGATGTTCTCATGTATTTTTTTTTTTCATTCGTTCCTTTATATAGCTGAAGTCTGTCATTTTCCTCTGCATGTTTAGCATGATTTTTATAGAACTTGATGTTCTCATGTATTTTTTTTTTTTCATTCGAATTGGAGCGTTTGCCGTTTTTCACAGTAACACTTTTGGTGCAATGTATAATTTGTGTATGCGTTTTCTTGGTCATACATGCATTTCTTAGACCATAATGCATTTCTCATTGGATCAGAATAAATCGCCTTCATGCATTTCTTGCATTCTTTGCATCTTTTGCAAACCATGTGCTACAGACAAACAAAAGTGCTGTTCTCTCCATGTAAGTGTTTTTTGGTGCATTTGAACGGACAGATACTTCAAAAACACAGAGAAACCAATGTCTTCTCCCGTGTCATTATCTAGCTACAATAAAAAACCTCTTTCACCAATGAAAGTACTTAATAAAAAGAGACATGAAGGAATCAGTAATCAAAGACGCTAACAATGTCTGCAAGCAAAAACAAAAAAACAGTCAGTCTACACTGAAAGCATCAAAGCTGCATGCTATCACAGATTAGACTTCAGAAGTAAAATGAAAATAATATCCTAATTTATTTTAAAATGAAGTCCATTGGTAAAAAAGTACTTTGCATGCATTTTTACATTCAAATCATTCTGGACGTTAGAATGGCTACATCTGTGCATGCATATAATGAGAAACTAAAGATTTAAATGAAAATGACAGGGCCAGAGACAAAATGTAAATTCATTTGCATTTACAAATTTGGTGGATGCTTTTATCCACAGCAACTTACATTGCATTCAAGATGCACATTTTATCAGTTCCCCATCTCTATAGTGCGTAATGCATTTCTCATTAGCTCACAATAAGTTGCTTTCGTACTTTTCTTGCCTTCTTTTCATCTTTTGCAATCCATGCACTGCATGAATGCAGATATTAGTCAATAAAATTATATAGTAATAATAATGAGATTAATACAAATGCATAAGGATGCAATGGATGTTCCAGTGTAGGTAGCTTCGCTGATTATAATAAGAGTGGTTTAGTTTTGGCACAAGTCTTTGTGCTTTGTCTTTGCTTCTTTTGTCTTCCCCGTTTTCCTCCCCATTCCAATATCTCTTCAATATCCATTTATCCATAAACGAATCTCTCACAGACACTCTAGCAGCACTTGAGCGTTTATTTCCAGAACATATTAAACCTTAAACAGCCATATATCACCGCTGACATCTGCAGGTCTCGCGAACACGTCTGTCTCTGCACGCTGCCAACTTATTTTTACAGCTCGTATATTTTATTGACTTTCTCCCCAGTATACCCTGCTGATGAAGCAATGCTCTGTGGTTTCTCGCTGAGATCCAAGACTGCAAGACTGACTCCAAATGATCCCGGATATCATATTTCATTGGATTTTGATTGAGGGTCCTGGGACTTGTTTCCAAACTAAATATTGGCAACCCAAAACACACGAAAGACCATGAAGGTATCACGGCTCTATAGCACACATGCATTCCCTGGACTTCAGAATGATTGGAGCATTGCGTCAGGTGGAAAAGAGAAAGGAAGAATTGAGAACGTTACCACAGTTTTGGCAGGTACACCCTAAAAATCTGGATTTAAAATCACTAGTCTAGGATCTGGCAACCCAGTGTATGTGTTCTTCAGAAAATCCCTTTATTTCCAGGATGTTTTGTAGGGCACTGGGACACCATGTGACTGGGAACATCTGGATGATGAACAACATGCTAATAGAAAACAGACGTAAATCATCAGATTTCTCTTTGTGCGCTTGACAGGAACTCTGCGAGGTCAAAAGATCACGTTTTTTTGAGGGGAGAATGCACAAAACATCATAGTCCAGTTTGCTGATGATTATAAAAAGCCCTTAAAATATATTTTACAACTTGTCAGACACGGGGTGGTTACTCTCAGTAAAATGCTGTTCACTTTGTGGAGTTTCAAGAAAAACCTTTTCCGTTTCCGTTTTGTTTTCTTTCCTATCCTTAAGGCATCATACCGGCAGTGTTTCAACAGCTGTAACCAACTAACTTATTTAGTGTGCCAAAACAAATCTGTAAAACCACACTGGGGCTTTGATCCAAATCTTAGTGAGCTCCCTACATAGTCAGTATTTTAGGGCATCATAGGCACGTTCATCATTTAGCCAAATCTTAATGCAGCATCATTAGCACTGTATACCAATCCCAGTATGCATTGCGGTGAATTTGATAGAAATGTTGATTTGTATATATGCACTTCTAGAGTATTACTTTATCTAAGTGACATGCTAAGGCTCAACTAGGGCTGGAGGATAAAAGTATTATCACAAGATTTATTCAATCATTCAGTATCGATATTTTTCATGATATTAATTGTATACGTTAATGGGAAGGAAATGCATTCCACGTGTGTGAAGACCTCGAGAATTAATAACATAACTTGTCTGTTAACAATTAAACTCCACAGAATTTTCCTTCTTTTATGATTCTGTGTTTTTGAATGAATTCAAATTTATCATAAAAATGGTGTGTAATAAAATCAACTAACAAACTTTAATTAACCATTTTAATATTCTTTTAAAGTGTAATCTAATTAGAATACCAAATAATTTACCAAAAATATATAATTTTATTGTTTATGTAAGGTGCTGCACAACAGAACTACTTGTAAATTATAATTTGTAATTTAAAAATAAAACATGGATGAGAAACATATTGGTTGTATGACATTAATAATAATAATAATATATTTTATTTATATTATTATAATTATATATTTTATTTATATTATATATATATATATTATTGAAGTACATTTTATGTATTTCTGAATAATGAACTTTTCTTTTGGCGGTTTAACTTCAATATTTGTAGTAGATGAATCTGCGACACTCATTCACACAAGCAGATAATTTAGACTAGCGACACATACCTGATCTTCTAGATGTAGGCTAAATATTTACAATTACTCAAGTTGATTATTTTTGATAAATATCAATATTTATTAATTGCCTAGCCCTATAGTCTAAACCCTATTAATATCAGTTGTGTATTGAGACTCAACAGAAGCACTTTTTTTCAGTCTTTCGATTTATGTATAGAGTTAGACAATCAACACTTTATTATGTTAAAGTTTATTATCTGGTAAAGTATATTATAGTTTCAGTTATGGTTTTGTCTTAAAGGGCAGCTGCCTATGTAGTGAGCAAGGCAGTTGACTAAGTTTTTGAGACTCTGTGTCACAGACAAACACCGCTGTCTGTGTTGAACACTAATCCTGTGACAGGTAGAGTGTGTGTTTGGTGTTGTCAGGGTTTGTGAGAGCCGCTAACAGGCCCGAGCACAGCGTGACTGTTGTTTCTGTGCATGAATGAGAGAGTTTGCTCTAACGGTGTTTTTCTCCAGTGAGCACAGCTGTCAAACAGTCAGTTTAACCGCTGCACAAGAAAACAAGTGTGCAGATGAGCGGCCTGCTCAACGCTCCAAACATCTCCTGCAGGACGTCCCAACACTTCTGTATGCTTATTGCAACCTGTCAAGTCCAACATCACACGATCACATCTATGTTCATATTTAGCGTCAAACCCATGTGTTACTGTAACGTTTAAAAATGCAGTCGATTTAGCAATCTGTCACATGCAGAAAGGTGTGTAGATGAGAAATTACAGCAATGAGGTTTTATTTTAGCACATTCACACTTAAATTATGGCAACAGAAATGTGGGAGACTTTTATTGATGTTTCTACAAAATAAACATTTAGTGTTTGTTTTTCGAAAAAAAAAAACATTCGAATAAATTCTAAGCTTTGAACAAAACCAAGTGAGTTGAATCAAAGTATTGCAATATGATAATCAATGTACTTGAACAATGTATATGTTGATCGATGTATATATCAACAAAAAAGACAAAGGTACAAGACTTATTTAAGTAGTGTACTTTAAGTTTTCTCTCTGAAATTTTGGCAAATAAACACAATTTTTACAGCGAGGTTGAACACTGTACTACTGTTCAAAAGTTTGGGGAGCGCTGAAAATATTTTTTAATGTTTATGAAAAAAAGTATCTTCTGCTCACCAAGGCTGCAATCATTTGATCAAAATACAGAAAAAAATGTAATATTGTGAAATATTACAATTTAAAATAACTATTTTCTATCTGAATATATTGTCATGTGTAATTTATTGCAGTGATCAAAGCTGAATTTTCAGCATCATTACTCCAGTCTTCAGTAGCTATGTTTCCATGCAAAGTTACGAATTAAACTTGAGCGCAAAATTGGAATATCGCATAAAACATTTGTGAATAAAGCTCCGTTTCCATCCAGGGGAAAAAAATCGTCACTTCCTGATTAACTTGTGCTATATATCACAAAGAAAAACTACATTTGCTGCAGTAGGAGAAGGCACTGAATATAATAATTTGTGTATACAATAAATTACGAGCTTCAGAGCGTGCAGACGAAACGTGGTCATGTCATCATGTTATTTTTGGAGTCTGCTGTTTGGGAACGCAGTTCTTCAACAAACAACCTTTGACAAGACTTTGCTCAAGCATATTAGAATGACATAACTAGCATTTCAGATGCTGTGCAATGAGATCGGTCCACTGGTTGGTCCAGTTTTATGCTGTCCCATCGCAAAATCACATGATGTGCATTAAGACATTTATTCAGGTAAACGTGTTTCCATCGTAGTTTATGCGCATGTTTTCTTATTATACATTCTTAGTCGAGCGCATAAGTTTTTTATGTGCATTTTTAGAATTTATTCGCATCTTGGCGTTTCCATCCAGCGTGTTTTTTTTTTTATGCGATATCCCAAAATGTGCATAAAAATAGGTGGATGGAAACATATCTATAGTGTCCCATGATCCTTCAGAAATCATTCTAATATGCCGATTTGCTGCTTAAGAAACATTTCTGATTATTATCAATGTTGAAAACAGTTGTGCTGCCTCATATTTTTGTGCAAACCGTGAGACATTTTATTTTCCAGGATTCTTTGATGAATAAAAAATTCAAATGAACAGCATTTATTTGAAATCGAAATCTTTTGTAAGATTAGAAATGTCATTACTGTCATTTTTCAACAATTTAATGCATCCTTGCTGAATAAAAGTTCTAATTTCTTTAAAAAACTTACTGGCCCCAAACTTTTGATTGGTAGTATGCAGGGCTGTACAGTGCGACATATATGTCGCACGTGCTATGAAAAAACTGGTTTGTGCGATGAATAAATTTACCACTGTAGCACAGCGATACAGTTTTGCATGTTCATTACACAGCCGCTTAATAGTGTGAAGTGATTTCGTTGTGCTTGTTTATGTTATCTATGAAGACAATAAATGGGATCTGACGCTTTGTATTTGACTGCACAGAGCGCTGGCAGCTCCAGCAGTTGGTTTTGGCAGAATAAAAACCAGAAATCGCCACATGTCGGAACATATTGGTGAAATGACAGATAAATACAGTATAAGCGATATTATCATCTAAAGGGAGTGTACACTGGTTTCTGCTCTGCAGGTTCTCACTGCAGTTGCCATGAACTCCAAAGCTATGTCTGAATCCACTAACATGCATTAAACACACCTCGATCTGCTCTCCTGTACCTGTCACTGTGTAAATCACTGCAGTATCAGAGACGAAACACACCTGTCTAACTCAAATAAAACACAACATAAAGCTTAAGCTCTCAGCCAAACACCATCAGTCATTCAGAGAGGCATAACAAACCATCAATATAGAGACTAAGCTCAATGTGTGCTGGAAAGTGGGCCAGGCTGAGGATCTGAGACCACACTGAAAATGTAGGAGGTTTTTCATTTATAAACAACTGCGAAAGATGAATCCTTTTTATTCTCACTGCGAGATCGCAACACGCAGGGCTAGAGTCAAATAAAAAAAGAAACCCAAAGCTGATCTTACGTCCGTTTCGCTCTCTACATGCAGGTTTTTTGAAGTCCATAATAAAGTGTTTTAATCTTAAACACTGATTGTTGAAACTTCTGAATGTTCATTTGTACAAGTAACATTAGCTGAGACAAACTTCAAGAAGTTGATGCAAACTAAAGAAACTTTTGCAGCAACAAAGTGTAAAACGTGCAAACTTTTTTTTTTTTAACTATAGCCATGCTAAATGAACATTAATGTATGTTAAGGACTAAATCATGGTCACCTACAACAGCAGTCAGCTATCACTAGTTCAGTAGTCCAGTTATCAGTAGGTCAGTGGCACAACAACACCGACCGTGTGTGTAAAAACTCAAATGAACGAGTCTTATTTACCATCTTGACGACTGAATCGCGGCTACTGAGTTTTCATCCTAAAATCTGTGCCTCCAGCAGAGAAATATTCCCAGTTTAGTTCTGCATTGGTAATGGCAGCATTCCCATGATAGTCTCACATCCAGAGGTGCATCCATGGTGTCCGGTTGGAGACGGCTGGTAGATTTGGACTATAGTGGATCAGATCCATTGTTTAGCAAGGTATTGCAAGTTTGTACAAGAGTACGACGTCTGCTGAGAAATGTAGTGTCAAGTGGTCTGTCGTCGGCTGACTGCGCCGTTTTGTCTCGACTGTAAAGTGCTTGAGAGAGAGAGAGAGAGCAAGTAAAGGGTCGGAGAAGAGGAGGAGGAGGAGGAGGAGGAGGAGGAGGTCTTTCTTTCGGAGGAAATCCCCCTGAAGCAAAAAAAGTTAACGTACAGCCCTGGTATGTCATCACTTAATCTCAGAGCTCATTGTATGTCTGTTGTGAAGCATTTATGTTATCTATGAAGACAATAAATGGGATCTGACGCTTTGTATTTGACTGCACAGAGCGCTGGCAGCTCCAGCAGTTGGTTTTGGCAGAATAAAAACCAGAAATCGCCACATGTCGGAACATATTGGTGAAATGACAGATAAATACAGTATAAGCGATATTATCATCTAAAGGGAGTGTA
>NW_015539929.1:1404232-1407391 GCF_001515605.1 Sinocyclocheilus anshuiensis
AAAGTGCTTGAGAGAGAGAGAGAGAGCAAGTAAAGGGTCGGAGAAGAGGAGGAGGAGGAGGAGGAGGAGGAGGAGGTCTTTCTTTCGGAGGAAATCCCCCTGAAGGCTATTCATACTTTTCTCAGTGGCAAATCAGGACCTCCCTTCACACACACACTCGGTCAAACAAAGAGACCACTAAAGCCTCCCTAAATTCTTTCATTTCCTTTGTACAGTTCAGTTTCTTCTTGTTTAAACACTTCAGAGAGAGCGAGAGGCTCTTGGAATGTGTAGTTACACAAACACCTGCATATTATTCACAGATACTCTCAGGAGGAGACTGACGGCTGAAAAACACTGATGGTTTCTTAGAAGGAATGTCCATTACTTACACACACACACACACACACACACACACACACACAGTCTGACGAAGCTAGACTTTTAACCATCGGCATGAAAGTTTGGTCGACTTTGCAGCTTATTCTGGCCAAGACCCGCCCACTTAGACAGTAAGAGAGCGTCTGATTGACATGTACAGTGACCAACCACAGTTTGTTTTTATGTGCTGTTTAGAAGTGGGTTTATTTGTCTCTATGACTTTCTTTCTTTCTTTCTTTCTTTCAATTCCAGTAATTGTACTTCAGTAAAAAAAGTGTTATTTTAGTATTATTTATATACTATTATATTGATTATTTATATTTTGAATATAGGTTTTCATAGTTTGTAACTTAATTTAACTTTTAGTAATTTTGTGATGTAATTTTTCTTTTTCTTTTTTTACTTCAGTAATATGAATGTCTAAGTGAAACCAGTGTTATTTTAGTATTATTTATATACTATTATATTATGCATTAATGTTTTGAAGTAGCTTTTATTTTTATATGTTCAGTTTTATATTTTTATATGTTCAATTTGTGATGTGCTTTTGTAATTTTTATTAGATTTTGTTATATATATATATAAATTATATATTATATTATTTATTTGTTTATATAAAATAGTATTTATAATTTTAATGCTTAAAACTCGGTAGGTCGGGTGCAAAAACTGAATAATCAAATCACTGCATAGTCTTAACTGTGTGAACTAAATGCAGATTAAACATCATTAAAATGAAAAAAAAGTGACTTATTTAAGAGCAGTGAGTGATTTTCTGTTTGTCTTTTGTTGTTTGATTAACATTTAATGACAGACAGCGGAGGTATATTAGGCTGCTGTCACTTTAAGACCTAATGCACGAAACCAATATAATGATACACATCAGATTTCTTTTTCAACTGTTTAAGTTCATTTAAGACGTAACATCTGTGTTTACAAGGATTCTTGCCAAGATGGGCATTTTGACAATTTTTTTTTGTCCATTCAAGCAAAACAAAACTCAATCCGCTATTCCCGCACTGGCACGAACAGATTAAAATTGCTTGAATGTTTAAATTGGCAAGACTTTCGAAAAACCGACGCAGCTCTGGCCTGATTGTCTTTCACGTTGTTCCCGGGGCATCAGGCAGATCATAATGACGCTGAGAGAAACAGGAAGAACTCAGAGAATAAGGATTGATGGTTCTTGTTAAATCTCAGAGAGCGAGAGACACCTGTGGTTTCTGTGGGCTGCATATTCATCTGGACTGTTGCACTGAACACAAGACCCTCAATCCAGCAAACACCCTGAAGCTGCAGGACCTGCAGGGGTCTGACCCTCCTTTAAAGGGTCATTCACCCACACACACACAGACACACACACACATATTCTCCCTCGCTCTCCAGAGCATCTTGTCTCATGTCTGCTCTTCACAAACAAAAGCAGTAATCCCTCCGTCATGCACATAGTAAATTGTGTTTACAGTCTCAGTATAATTTGAGTGAATCCCTGTGAGATCAGCTCTAATCCACAGATGATATGTGTTATTTTGAATATTCTCTGATCATTTACTCATTCTCATGTTGCTCCTTTTTTCCCCATCAGTGATGTTTGCCAGGTTGTTCACGCTGCTGTTTTTCATACAATGGCAGTAAATGGTGTGCAGATGCCGTCAAGCTGCACAATTGACCAAATGGTATCATATCAAGATTTTTTTTTTCTGTAAATGTTTCCCTTTTTATTTTCTTCATCTATTTGAATTATACAGAACTTTGGTGTAGGCCTATATAGTTTTTAAAGTGCTTTACAAATCATTTGGAATTGAATGAGAGTCTGATAGTTTGCAAATCTTCTGAAGTCATGCAGCTTTGTCTGAGGAACAGACCAACGTGTTTCTTAAATATAAATTCAGTTACATCACAGTTGTTTTGCTGTGTTTTTCTAGGTTGTAACTAAAAGATTATTGGAGTACATTTACAAGAAAATACGGTCACTCTTTAGTTTGGGAATCAATCCTTACTATTAACTAACTGTTAAGTATGCCTTTTCCTCAAACTTCTAATTTTTTTCTTATTAATAGTTAGTAAGGTAGTTGTTAAGTTTAGGTATGAGGAAGGATTAAAGGATCTAAAATATGATCATGCAGAATAAATCATTCATATGTGCTTTATAAGTACTAATAAACAGCCAATATGCTAGTAACATGCATGTTAATAAGCAACTATTTAATAGTGAGAATCGGTCCCTAAACTAAAATGTTACTAATACTATTTTCATCTTTCTTCTTCCCATGTAATTCAGTGTGTTACTTGCTGCTTCGTTGTACTCATTAATTTACTAGCAATTTCTGAGTGAGCTATTTCAAAGTAAATTTGACAGTAATTTGTTTTCAGTGCATGTAAACATAAGTGAGATTTGAAAGCTGCGCTAGTGGAGAAGATTTTCAGAGTTTAAATTTTAGTCTGTTCTCACTCTCATATTACTTTAGATAACTTGGAAAAATGCAAAATTCATATCATAACAATATCCCATATGACACTATGTGGAATTTTTTGTCAATTTTGATGCTTGACAACCCCTGGACACCCTTCACTTCCATAGTGTGGAAAAGAACAGCTCGTACATGCAGCTAAATATCTCCTTTAGTGCTCCACAGACATTATTTAAAAAGAAATCTCGAGAGGAATGTGAAATGTATCCATTTTGTACAGAAGGAAAAATGTAAGAAGAAGAATGTGTTAGATATCAGATCTAGCCTGAAGAACACATCTGGAGTAGAGACAGATGTGGATTATTTGTGTGTGTGTGTGTGTGTGTGT
>NW_015539929.1:1407674-1415152 GCF_001515605.1 Sinocyclocheilus anshuiensis
TGTGTGTGTGTGTGTGTGTGTGTGTCTGTGTGTGTGTGTGTGTGTGTGTGTGTGTGTGTGTTAGATCAACCTGAAATGTTAACAAGTGGTGTGAACTAGTGTTTGCTGGTTTACAAGCAGATTTCCTGTATTGAGTTCATTGTCTTAAACACATTTCTTTTTCTTTTTTCCCTCTCTTTTTAGTACCTAAACTGCAGAGTTGGATACTTTTGTAACCTGATCATCTGTTTCTGCTTTATCCTGCAGTGTTTCATGAGGATACGTTATCAAAGTGACTCTAGGAATGAGGCTTTTCACCTGTGATGTGCAAAGAGCATCAAAATCACAGCCTATGGATCAGAATTCACTTTCTTATGAAAGATGAAATGGAAAGAAAATAATTTTTCTGTTTGATTGTAGAAATCATTGCCTATTCTTTTAAAGCTTGTAGACGGATGTGCAGTTTGTGCATATATATACAAGTCCTTATATTAAATATTCCATCATCCTTTTTGAGGAGGGACTGCTTTTCTAGGCAGATGAACTCCTGGTTATGCATTGCTGGTGTAATTCCTACAGGTGGAGTGCTTTTGGTTTGTGTTATGTTAGTTCTGCAGTTTTTTTGGATAGTTATGTTGCATCCTTTTCTGGTATCCTTGCATATTTTTGTGGAATTCTACAGGGTTTAAAGGCTTTACAGGAGTTGTAAGAGGGGTAACTTTGCACAGACATGGTCTGTAAATTATTATATCAGCTAGTATATTAACACATATAATGTTTAAGTCGTGTTGTGTTGTGTTTGTAGTTTTGAAACAGATATGTTTATTTCAGTGCCACTGGCTTTTTCTGTCTAATCCAAAGTTAAATCTGAGCATGCTCAGTTGAGGTTTCCTGGTCTGTCAGGACCTTATTACACTGTAAAAAAAATTTACGGTAAAAAAATGGCAACTGTGGTTGCCGGAATTTTACCGTAAAAAATACGGTAACAACATTTTTAGGTTTTACAGTTTTAACTTAAATTTACAGTTAAATACCGTAATTTCATTAACTGATATAATGTTAATATACCAACCTATTGAAGTACTGAAATCTGTTTTGTACACTGATAACCACCAAATGCAGGTGGTGATGAGAAAGTCACATTATGAACCAAATCCCATCACAAGCAGCGTTTAAATAATAACATATAATATAGAAGGTGCACAGTGTCATTCACACAAACACTAAACACCATCATGGTAACGCACATGAAACTGAAATAAGGCAATAAACATTCATTTAACAACATTAGGTGTAACACACAACCCTAATATACAAAACTGATAAGAAAAAAATAAGAAGAAACAGTTATTTCAACAAAAAAACATCAAATTTGAAATGTAACGCAGGGAATTCTGGGAATGTCAATTTACAGTTATTCACTGTAAATTATACAGTCTTTTTCACTTCCAAAAACGGTATACTACCGTATAATTACATGTAATGTCCAATACAGTTTTTCACAGTATATAGTAGGGGAATTTACCATTAACCATTTAACAGGTTTTTACTGTAGCATTTTTTACAGTCTTTTACCATTAAATTCACGGTAATTTTTTTACAGTGTACAGCTAAAGGAACTGAAGGAACCGTAGTCAATAGCATCTGAAGTGGTGTTTCAGTGGCAGTTTTGGCCATCAAGGAACAACGAGAAATAGATTTTTAGCAATGGCATATAAATCTTTCAAAACAGGCCTGCCATAAGCTTTGAGTCTGTTAAGGGATGATATATGATGTGTGATTTCAACTTTGTTTAAAAAAGAAAGAAAAAAAATCCACAAATCAGCGGGGTTATTACCGGTTTAACTAAAACTAAAACCATTTTAAAAAATCATTATTTGAAATAAAAGTTAACTGAAATGAAATAATATATAAAAACACTTACATTTTTTTCAGCTTTTTCATTTAGTTTACCTTGATGTAAAATACCTAAAACTGAAATGAAAAATTATAAACACTTTATATATTTGCAAAAATAAAATTGACCAAAAAAAATCAGTAAAACTTTTAACTAAAATTAAAATGGAAATTATAAAACATGAATAAAAACTACAAAAGTAACAAGTTCAATTTATTTATATAGCACGTATAAAAACAGCCACACGAAAAAAAGAGTAAAATAAAAATATAGAAATCAGCATGCACAACTAAACACAGTTAAGACAGGGTCTATCACCAATGATATAAATAACTAAATAAATATGTTAATAAAACAAGGGGAACAAAGTATAGACACTTAGAAGACAAAATAAAGACCAACAGAAGATTATTTATAAGCCAGGGAAAACAGATACGTTTTTAGGAGAGACTTAAAAGTAGTCAGAGCAGGGGCTAATCTAATCTCTAAAGGAAGGTTATTCCACAACTCAATCATACTGAAATAACACTGCGAATCAGACTTTACTTGCAGTTTAATTTTAAGTATAAAATAAAATAAATATGATCACTTATACTCAGGAGTTGTGTATCATGCCAGTAGAAAGTATTTTCTTAAGCATGCTTTCTCATTTCTTCTTCATATCATATGTTGTGATTTACTATGATTTAAAACTCTTGAAAACAAGAAAAAATTAATGTGAATCTTACTTCTACAACCAAATGGGCTGCAAGACTGAAAAACAGGCCTGTCGGTGTTGCTCTCTTTGGCACAAGTGGCATGTGAATGGAGATCAAATGACTTCAGGGCTCATTAAAATACTTTCCAAGGAAACAATAACCTTTCTATTGACTAATCCTGACATTGCCATTAGGAAAAAAAACTTGCATGAAAATAAACAAAACGCTGCAACAGGAACTGCTGCATTTGTCTGGAGATCCATCAGCATTTGTCAGGGAGAATGAATGAATGACCACTGTACATACTTCATGATTTCCAACCATCCCTCTTCTTTTGTTTTGATGTACGTTTAATTACTCAGAAGGACCCATTATGTGGTCAAGTCTTCTGGAATGAAAACAAATCTTGCAGAAGCACAGTCTAGTTAAATCAGGCCAAAATCCAAACCCATATATCCAGTGACTCTAATTTTACTGTTGCTTAACATGTTTGAGCATGTTGCTAGCATGATTTAGCACATTGTTAGCATATTTTGACTTTTTGCCATGTTGCTAGCATGCTTTAACATGTTGCTTATGATTTAACACATTGCTAGCATGATTTAGCTTGTTGCTAACAAGACTTAGCATGATACTGTTTTAACATGTTGTTAGCATAGTTTTGCACAATAGTAACATGATGTACCATGTTAGCATGTAGCTTATTGTTAGCATGGTCTAACATGTTGTTAGCATGTTTTAACATGTTGATAGCATGGCTCCTGTTGTTAGCATGACTTTGCACATTGCTAGCATAAATTAGCATGTTGCTAACATGATTTAGCACACTGCTAACATTTAACATGTTGCTAGCCTGTTTTAGCATGTTGCGTTATTTAGCACTCAAGTATGAAGATTCTCTCTTTGATTTAGACTAGAAAGGTTTATCAAGACAAACTTTGGTAAACATTGACTTTGAGATCAGCTTGACAAGTGTGACCACAGCAGAACAAACAGCCAAACACCAACACAAACTGCACAATCTTCACAAACTGTACACTTTCAAAAGATACACCTTTGTACCTTATTTACACTTAAACAATGCTTTTTATTGCCTTAAAAGTAGATATTGGTCCCTATAGTGTACATATTAGTGCCTAAATTAGGGTGACCATACGTGCCATTTTCTCAGGACGCGTCCTGGCCAGGATTTCTATATTGCCTAAAATATCTAGGTTTTGGCTTTGTTTGCGTGTGCAGACCGATCGGTGTATGACATCAAAGTACCATAAAGACGGTTATGCTTTCGAAACGCTCTCGAGGTACTTTGATGTCAAACACTGATCGATCTGAGCCGCACTGCTTTTAAGTCGAACACACCTAATATGTATGCATAATTGCATCGCTTTGACCGTAGATCCCACCTTCTCACACGCCATGATTGGTCCATTATGTACAATGCTTGCATGTTATTGGTCAAACTACTTTTTGATCATTACCTTCAGCAAGCATGAAAACAGGAAAACAAAGCCAAAACAAATCCTGGCCAGGACGCGTCCTGGGAAAATGGCACATATGGTCACCCTAGCCTAAATTATACATATTACCTTTTAAAAGGGCATTACCACAATGACAGCTTTTTCCAGAGTGTGCAGGTGTATGTACTGCTTTTTACAATACATGCTGTTTTAAAGAAGATTTGCAGAAATAAACACGAAAACAACTGTGTTGCAAAGTTCCTAAATTATTAAATGACTTTCAGCATATTCAGCTCAAGTCAGTTCAATGTTGATTCAATTCAGTTCAATAACAGTGTCAATGTTGCCAAGAACAAAATGGATTCAGGTATAAAGCAGAAGACAATAGTGCCATTATTCTGTAGATGTTGATTCACTTCAGTTCAACAGTGAGCGTCTTAGGACAAATGTCTATGTTAAAACAGATTATGCTTTAGTGAAAATGTAAAATGCAGAAAGGTTTGTGTGAGGGTTCGTTTTAAGTAAAAGAGATAAGTCGATGGAAAGTCCCCATCATGATAGAAAAACAAGTGTGTGTGTGTGTGTGTGTGTGTGTGTTAAGGTGGGGTCGGCTGTAGGTGAATGGAGATCTCTTCTCAATTTCAATAATGAGACAATAGAAGTGCATGAATGAATGTGTGAACCGGGTTTTTTCATCGGATCTCTTTCAGTCGCAGACAATAATTCACTTCATCTGTCAAATCCATTTACATCCTTCTGTGTGTGTTTGCAAAACCACTGTACTAAAAATTTTAGTCATTTTAGTCTGAATTACAGAATGTATTTCATCTTGATTGCTGTAAGTTTGCATTTCTTTCTATCGGTCCTATAGCTGCAAATACGAATACCTTTGAAAAGTTACCATAGCATGCCAATATGGTAATGTATACCATGGCCCTGTTTATGATATTTACATACTGTAGTATTTACTGTACATGCACTGAAAAATTTTGAAAACTTTGAAATTTTTTATAGCATAGCACTGTAAGATTCTTAAGAGAATGCAGTGGTATTAATATCATAATAACGTCCAAAAGTGGTAGTTATAGTGACTTTTTTTTAAATTTTTTTTTTACGTTTCTCTGCTTTTTTGTTTGTTTGTTTGCTAATCTGCTAAAATTCACACACACAATATACACTCTAGATTGGTCTCTCTCTCTCAGCTGATGTTTGCAGGGGTTTGTGTGCACTGGACATGGGTGGAGAAGTCAAACAGAGCACCTGAATAATGTCTGTGTGTGTGTGTGTGAGAGAGACACACCCATTTAAATATAGTATGAGCCAGACGGCCTAATCATGGCAAACACACCTAAATGCACTGTGTATTTCTGCAGCGCTGCTGACGGTAATGTGGGCGGAAATAAAATGGACTATTAAAATAGCTTTATGTTTCTCTTTTCTTCTCTGGTGAATTTAGGAGAAACATAATTCCCTTGAGTAATGGTGAAGGTATGCATGCATTAACTATTCAGGACAATACAAACGGCTGGACCGTTCAAACACACAGACACACACATACACACACACACACAGGATGGAGAGCAGCTCTAATTCAATTTGACATTTTAAATCGTTGCAGATGTGGCTCAGACTGTTCAGATGTTGTGTGTGTGTGTGTGTGTGTGTGTGTGTGTGTGTGTGTGTGTGTGTGTGTGTGTGTGTGTTAAGGGGGGGTCGGCTGTAGGTGAATGGAGATCTCTTCTCAATTTCAATAATGAGACAATAGAAGTGCATGAATGAATGTGTGAACCGGGTTTTTTCATCGGATCTCTTTCAGTCGCAGACAATAATTCACTTCATCTGTCAAATCCATTTACATCCTTCTGTGTGTGTTTGCAAAACCACTGTACTAAAAATTTTAGTCATTTTAGTCTGAATTACAGAATGTATTTCATCTTGATTGCTGTAAGTTTGCATTTCTTTCTATCGGTCCTATAGCTGCAAATACGAATACCTTTGAAAAGTTACCATAGCATGCCAATATGGTAATGTATACCATGGCCCTGTTTATGATATTTACATACTGTAGTATTTACTGTACATGCACTGAAAAATTTTGAAAACTTTGAAATTTTTTATAGCATAGCACTGTAAGATTCTTAAGAGAATGCAGTGGTATTAATATCATAATAACGTCCAAAAGTGGTAGTTATAGTGACTTTTTTTTAAATTTTTTTTTTACGTTTCTCTGCTTTTTTGTTTGTTTGTTTGCTAATCTGCTAAAATTCACACACACAATATACACTCTAGATTGGTCTCTCTCTCTCAGCTGATGTTTGCAGGGGTTTGTGTGCACTGGACATGGGTGGAGAAGTCAAACAGAGCACCTGAATAATGTCTGTGTGTGTGTGTGTGAGAGAGACACACCCATTTAAATATAGTATGAGCCAGACGGCCTAATCATGGCAAACACACCTAAATGCACTGTGTATTTCTGCAGCGCTGCTGACGGTAATGTGGGCGGAAATAAAATGGACTATTAAAATAGCTTTATGTTTCTCTTTTCTTCTCTGGTGAATTTAGGAGAAACATAATTCCCTTGAGTAATGGTGAAGGTATGCATGCATTAACTATTCAGGACAATACAAACGGCTGGACCGTTCAAACACACAGACACACACATACACACACACACACAGGATGGAGAGCAGCTCTAATTCAATTTGACATTTTAAATCGTTGCAGATGTGGCTCAGACTGTTCAGATGTTGTGTGTGTGTGTGTGTGTGTGTGTGTGTGTGTTTAATGTGAATGCTTGTATAGAACTGGACAGTCATACACTATCAGCCGAAAGGAACGCTTATAAAGCACAGATGTACTGAGGCTCCAACAAACTTACCTTAGACACTCTACAGTATCTAAACTGTACTCTAAACTATCAGTTTGATTTTTGAAATCTTGAATATGAATACTGCTTTACTGTTTGCTGAAGGAACCACATTTCATTCATACTTAATTTTGATGCATTTTACTGATGGGTTTTTCTTAGTAAACATTCAGCCTCTGTATGTGATCAAATGTATATCATTGCATGTATATTTATGAGGCACACTGTAAAAAATGACTGTGAATTTAACGGTTAAAGACTGTAAAAATGCTACAGTAAAAACCTGTTAAATGGTTAACGGTAAATTCCCCTACTATATACGGTGAAAAACTGTATTGGACATTACATGTATTGGACATTAATTTTACGGTATTATACCGTATTTGGAAGTGAAAAAGACCGTACAATTTACAGCGAATAACCGTTCCCTGCGTTACATTTCAAATTTGATGTTTTGTTGTTGAAATAACTATGTTTCTTCTTAGTTTTTTCTTATCAGTTTTGTATATTAGGGTTGTGTGTTACACCTAATGTTGTTAAATTAATGTTTATTGCATTATTTCAGTTTCATGTGTGTTACC
>NW_015539929.1:1415302-1424804 GCF_001515605.1 Sinocyclocheilus anshuiensis
TTCAGTACTTCAATAGGTTGGTATATTAACATTATATCAGTTAATGAAATTACAGTATTTAACTGTAAATTTAAGTTAAAACCGTAAAACCTAAAACGCTGCTACCGTATTTTTAACGGTAAAATTCCGGCAACCACAGCTGCCGGTTTTTTACCGTAAATTTTACGGAATTTTTTTTACAGTGCAGCCTATCATGGCTGGCTTTGGGACTGTTTAAAGAAGAGTGTTGACAGTTAATATGAAAGATGACATTAGGGTAGATGACAAATGGACATGGTCTGTTTTTCAACATCCTTATTTTAGGTTATAATTTTATATACCTAAATTTATGAAGAATCTGGGTCATGTTTCTCACCAAAAATTATTTTTTTTTTTTGCATTTTGGTAATATTTTAAAGAGTTTTTTAAAATTAAGATACATTTTGCCATTCTCATTACTGTTAATGCAAAAATTGGACTCTAAACCATTTTTATACAGTAATGAAAAACATGCTTTCTGGCCACAACATCTTTTTAATTATGTTTATCAACTTATCAAATTATTATTATTAATTAAATAACTTGAAATAAAAAGTTAGTACAATAAATGATGCCACCATGCTTATACTTGTTTGTTTGTTTTTTAAAATGTAATCTACAATTAAAACATTATGTAATTATTTTTAGTATTAGTAATTATTAAATTATAAAAAAAAAAAATAGAACAATGCATGTTTTATCATTAATGCATTAATGGTCATCTACTAAGCTTCATTTTCTTTATACAGAATATCATTTTTGTTTTTCCTCTTGACAGGTTTCATATGTTTCACTCTTTTATCTTTGCTTTGCAGTTCATGTAAATAGTCATGCGATGTGGCAAATGCATGTAGCTACTCAGTTTATCTGACTCTATAAAAACTGCATAATATTTACACAAGAATTAGAAAAAAATACTGTAGATGGCATGTCACGCTGCTGGACGTGCCGTGTGAACTACTCAAGAGCACACTGACCTGATCAGACTGTGATCAGACAGCAGAAATGAGTGGCTCTGTCATACTGGGAATGGGATACTCTGCTGCATTCTCCTCCTCTCCTCTGCTTTAATGAATCTCAGATGCAGAGCAGAGCGGCTGAAACTCATTATGACTATACTAAGATTAGGGAAACTGTATCAGAGACGAGGGGCTTATAGTCATGAGACGTACAGGAGGAACATCCGGTCCACATGCAGACACATGATGAGAGAGCTTACATGCATTTTCACAGTGTTATCGACAACAATGTACTTTATATTGATATATGAAAATGCATGCATGCCTGAATGAGTGCTGTGATTTTACTGAAGGACAATGTAAAACAGCGCCCTCTACTGGCTGGTTGTTTTTACAATAATAATTCTCCCAAAGATGAAAAATTCACTCTCACGCTTTTTCGTTTTTTGAGTGAACTGCAACTACCACTTTAGTGACCATGAAAGGAACACAAGTGAGTGTGTGTTGAATGTGTTTGTGAGATTGAGGAGGTCAGTCACTCCTGTCATATCTTTTCTGAGTGTTTGCTTTAAGCTCAGCAGATACGTGTGTGTGTGTGTGTGTGTGTGTGTGTGTGTGTGTAAGTGTGTGAATGTCTGGACATTTCAGGCAAACACACCTATTCTGCTGAGTCTCCATGTTTGTGAGGAGATTAGCTGTGTTTACACAGAGTGTGTTATCAGTCATTAGTCTGAGTGCCACACACACACACACACCTCTGTTTAACTCAGAGGTTTAGAAAACAGGTGATGTTGAGCTTCTTTAACAGTGTTTACAGCATTACACATGAAATTAAAATAGGCTATTTACTTTCTTCAACTGTGCATGATTCATGATGCACGATATATTGGTACTACATTGGCTATCAGCTGGTATTAGAGATTTTTCTTAAATTAGTAACAGTGGATATTGGATATATTGGCTGATATTTAATTGCTCAAGATGATCTTTTCCATCAACACACTCAACGTTAATCTTTAAAAACTCTAATAATTTAATAAAACTGTCAAATGAATATTCCTTTTTCATAATTTGAATTAGAATGTTGTTATGCCCAATTTTAAAATGATGTATTGTAGTTTTTAGTGTTTTATTTGTAATTTAGCAGCCCTGTGACAAATGACTCATAAAGGATTCACGTGAACGTCACACTGCACTCCAGGAGCTTTTTCTCCCTCCAGACATGAATTATACACTAAAAATGTCTGTATGTTGTCTAGGATTTATTGTAACAGCCACAGAGGCAGGATAACACTCATTATTGCTCTGTTCTCTGAAGGCTTCATCCAGTCAGACAAAACTTCCTGTACAAACACACGCTGCAGACGTGAGCCGATAACTGACTTCACGTCTGGCTCTCTGACCGCCAGAGACAAGAGAGATTAAACTTGACCTCGCCTTCCTGAAACAAGCAGAAATTGCACCCATATTCATTTTGTTACTGCCGCATGGCTTCTGTCATTGCAGCAGTTACTGACAGCAAGTCATAGTTTGCTCAGCAGGCATATACAGTGTATTGCTGTATTACACATTCTGGTGGTTTTCAACGCTAAGGCTCTGCTCCAAAACCTAGTGAGCTCCCTTATATAGGCAGTTGCCTTCTAAGGGTGCATCCCGACTGAAATAGAAACTTATAAGTGAGCAATTTGTAGTGCTCTACATAGGCAGCAACTCCTACAAATAGCGCTCAACATTTTGGACTGTACTGTTATTTATTAATATTTTTCAGTATTAGATGAGTTATATATGTAATTTTTCTGTGACACTTTACAGTAAAGCCTCACTTGTTAACATTAGTCAATGCATTATTATTTTACATTTGTTATTCTGTGTTAATTAATGTTAGTTGAGCAATATTAATTGTTCATAGTTCACAGTCAATAACTAATGTTAACATATGCAACTTCTGATTTTAAAACCATATAGTAGTAAACATTAATGTAGTTATAATGTAGTTATTACACTTTTGCTGAAAAGTTAAGGTTCATTAAGATTTTTGTTTTTGAAAGAAATTAATACTTTTATTCATCAAAAACACATTAAATTGATCAAAAGTGACACTAAAGACATTTAAGGTTACAACAGATTTCTATTTCAAATAGATGCTGTTCTTTCTATTCATCAAAAAATAAAATGCATGACGGTTTCCACAAAAATATTCGGCAGCATAACTGCTTTCAACAAAATCAGCATATTAGAATGATTTCTGAAGGATCATGTGACACTGAAGACTGGAGTAATGATGCTGGAAATTCAGCTTTTTTAATACACTTTAACATATATTCACATAGAAACAGTTATTTTAAATTGTACTAATATTTCACAATATTACTCAATTTTTTTACATCAAATAAATGCAGTCTTAGTGGGAAGGGAAAAAAAACTAGCAATGTCAACAAATGTGTCTCATTTCTCTCACGTCCACTGTTTTGGACTGCTTGTCGCACTGCATTCTGGGATTGGTTCAATTTTGTAACCGGTGTCTGCTCTGCTCATAACTGATGTAATATTCTCTCACACAATAAATACAGCCGTCCATATGAATCATTTGAATAGCTCTTTCTCAAAAGGTTATTCGTCTCTCTGTTCCACCCGGTTGTGTATTATGTGTCTTCTCTTAATATGCCAGAGAAGAAAAGACCTCAATCAGAGAGTAAATCAAGCTACTGATGTGGAACAAACCTTTTTTTTTTTAATGCACTGACTTGAACTGAATGGATCAGATCCAAAATCAACAGTCTCTCAGTGAGAATGAATTGATATCACAGGGTTTATTGTGAAGCTGCAGCTGTGTTACATAAACCTGCGCTTTCCCTTTCAAAAGACTATTGAGCTCTCATTATGCTCTCAGCAAGAAAGACTTGACTTTTCTCTGAGCAAAAGAATAATACACTGATATTTGTTTACCTTTTTAGATGTGATGATGCTGATATCCTGTTTTACTGAACCAAAAACTGTATTTTCAGGTATATTTACGTGTTAAAAATAACAGCAATAGATGGTGAGCAGGGTCTGTCAAGTGCCAAAAGGAGTAAAAAATCACTGTAAAAGTGGTCCTTTTGTATTTGTTTTGTGCTTTTTGGGGGCTGACAGACACTAAACATTTCCTAATGTGTTCCATGCATTACAAATGTATTAAATGCAAATGTATTAAATGCATTACAAATACATCTACACCAGTAAACTGTACAAATAAATTACATTTAATAGAAAGATTTATTAGATTCAGTGCAGCGGCCCCTGCTGTGTGTCACATTAATTTAACAGGATTCTGTATAAACACAACCTCTGCTGGAAATAATGAGATACAGTAGAGATGTGTTCTCATAATTCAGTCAAAGCAAACCTGAACAAAATTGACATCAATATAAGGCCACCACTTACATCTAGAAGTATGTTTGAAGCACAAATAGGTTGTTTATTTTATTTCAGGTTTAGAATTGAATGTATTTGCAGTTTGGTAAATATCATGGACACTTTTGAGTGATTAAAGATTTTTCTCTCTGTTTATTAATCAGCACTCTTCGGTTTTGACCCATTTCACCAGACAAAACCAAGAAACACGCACGCATTCATTTGACTGCAGTTACCACAGATTTTCTTCAGTGCTGCTTGTAAGTTTTCATTATTAGAGAAAGTAAAAGATAAAAATGCTCTCACTCACCCTGAGCAGTTTTCTGGACTCTAGTGTTGTTCTCTGTAGCTCCACATGTACTGTGATCTGTAGTGTTGAACTCCATGTGTGTGAACGTGACGGACAGGTGACAGAACAACGGCAGGTGCTGCTGCAGCCAACAGGTGTGTGTGTGTGTGTGTGTGTGTGAGAGAGAGAGAGAGAGAGAGAGACAGTTCAAAGTGACTAGAGGATTACTTTAGGAAAAAGAAAAGGAAAAAGTGTTCCATGTTACACATATTATGTTATTTTATTAAGTACTATAGCAATTCTATTAAAAATGAACATTCACTGTTGTAACCATTGTTTCTACCCAAATACCTTAGTACCTACAATTATTATTACTATTCTACAATCATATTATGGAATATGTTACTTTTTGGATGTCACAAGTTTAAGAATGTGAACAATCCCTGTAGTAACATGGCAAGGAACTGAAAATGGAAGCTTGTTTCTGCCAAAGAATTAAAAAAAAAATGTAATTGCAACTTTTCATCTCACAGATCTGACATTTTTCTCACAGTTCCAATTTTTTTTTCTTGCAGTTCTGACTTTTTTTTTTGTTTACATCTCACAATTCTGTTTTTTTTTTAAATAAAAAGTTCATTTCCACTCACGATTCATCTTTTTCAGTCAACTGAAAGTTTATATCTCACGATTCTGACTTCTCAGAAAACTCACAATTGAGAGTTTAGTTCTCGCAATTCTGCGTTTATATGCAATTTTGAGTTAATTCTGAATTGCGAGATATATATATAAATGCAGAATTGTGAGAAAAAAGTCTGTAAGATAGTGAGAAAAAAAATTGCAATTACCTTTATTTATTTATTTATTTTTTATTCCATGGTGGAAACGGGCTTCCATATGTTTGTGTCTGTGTGGTGGGCATTTTCAGTGCAAGTTACATTATAATGCTAGTAGGTGGCAACAAGTGATTCCCTTTATGAATTAATCACTGAATCATTATTCAACCAATTCATTCAAAACACTGATTCAGTCAAGAACAAAACAAGTATCTCCTGTATTTATGAGTGAGTCATTGAATCATCCACTCAACTGATTTGTTCAAAACCACTGATTTTTTTATTGAACTTGTATAAATGAAATATTACATAGTCAAAATATCTAAATGTCAGCACATTTGTGGTGTCCGGAACAACAACATCCTTGCTGTGTGATATTAATTAGGTAAGGGATAATCAACGGTTTGCCGTGCATTAAAGGATTTTAAATGTACGACGTGGAGGCCAAGAACCACCTAACGCGAAGCATTTAGAGGAAAAGCAGCACAGTGTCCTCCTTAGAATAAATATAGCTGCTTTAAGACGGCATGCGGAACACTGCGGCACAGTCCTAGCGTGGCCAATCCCCACCTGTCTGCTGGATGGAGAGGAGATGAAATTGGGTCAGAGAGCCATCGAGGAGCTCAAACACACACACACACACACACACACACACACACGAGCCCACGAGTGGGTGATTCTTTAAAGCCGTACTGCAGATAGACAGAAAGAGAGGTGACCTGTTTGCATCCTTCAGCGTGCAGGAGCCGTGTAGTGATGCTTATCGTGATGAGTGATACAGTCATCAGAGGACCAGACGGGTCATTGTTATGGCAACGAGCCTGATAATGGAAATGATTAACGAAGCGTTGAGCTGTTACACTGTTTCCATTTTGCGCTGCTGTATTCATCATATTCTCAAAAATACATTTACATCAGTCGGGTCCAGAATGAACTGCTACATATTTAAATGAGTAATTGTTTTCTCGTGCACAATGTTACAATGTTACTCCGTTGCTATGTGGTTGCTAGTGTGTTAGTGGTGGTTGGTTTCCGGGGTGTTACTATGCAGTTGCTAGGGTGGTGGCCAGGGTGTTACTAAGTGGTTGCTTAGGTGTTAGTGGTGGTTGGTTTCCAGGATGTTACTATGCAGTTGCTAGAGTGGTGGCCAGGGTGTTACTAAGTGGTTGCTTGGGTGTTAGCAGTGTTTGGTTTCCAGGGTGTTACTATGCAGTTTCTAGGGTGGTTGCCAGGGTGTTGCTAAGTGATTGCTTGGGTGTTAGTGGTGGTTGGTTTCCAGGATGTTACTATGCAGTTGCTAGGGTGGTTGTCAGGGTGTTGCTAAGTGCTTGTTAGGATGTTCTGTATGTGTTTGCTATAGTGTTGTAGGTTGTTGGCGGAGCGTTTCTGAGTGTTTTAGGTGTTCTGAACTTGTTTAACTTGTTGCAATTAATGCATATATTATCAAAGCATTCAGCTGTTACACCATTTCCAATTTGCCTTGCTGTATTCATCATCATTTATCATCATATTTTCAAGCAGACATTTACATTAGTCAGGTCCGGAATGAGGAAGTACGTATTTAAATTTAATGTGAGAGTTTTGTTTTTTTCCCATGCACAACTCAATACCACAGTGTTATGCTGTTGGGGTGGTTGCTATGATGTTGCTATGTAGTTGCTAGTGTGTTAGTGGTGGTTGGTTTCCAGGGTGTTGCTAGGGTGATGGTTTGGGCACTGCTATATGCCTACTAAGGTGTTCCAAAGGGTTTTTAACACATCACTATATGGTTACTAGGATATTGTGGGTGTGGTTGCCAGGGTGTTGCTAAGTGCTTGTTAAGGTGTTCTGAGGGATTTCATCTCAGTTTTATTGCTATGTGGTTGCATGGGTATTAGTGGTGGTTGTCAGGGCATTATGTTTGCTATAGTGTTCTGAGT
Organism: Sinocyclocheilus anshuiensis; assembly: GCF_001515605.1. NCBI lineage: Eukaryota > Metazoa > Chordata > Actinopteri > Cypriniformes > Cyprinidae > Sinocyclocheilus > Sinocyclocheilus anshuiensis. Next base: position 1,422,714 of record NW_015539929.1, read on the forward strand.
GTTGTATAGTGCATCATTATGCAGTTGCTAGGGTGTGTCAGACTCTGTTCCATGTTTTGTCTGTGTCTTGCTACCCAGGTGTTCCTTTCCCATGTTTAATTTGTCCCAGGTGTTCCCCATGATGGTTCATTGCTCCCAGGTGTGTCTCGTCATCCCCTCCTCCTGTGTGTGTGTATAAAAAGTGTTCCCAGTCCCAAGTTCTCTGTCCGCTGTTGTACGTCTTCGTGTGAACGTCTTCCTGAGTTCGTCTCTCTTGGTTCCTGTAAATAAAGTCTTGGTAAAGTATTCTCCAGCGTCTCCTCGTCCCTCGTGTGTGTGCAACGTGACAGGGTGTTGTGAGAGGTTTCTGGGGTGTTGCTATGGTGATGGATAGGGCATGGTGTGCTGTTCATTGGGGTTTTTACCCAATCACTATGTGGATGGATAGCAGGGTGTTGCTAGGTGCTTGTTAAGGTGTTCTGGGGTGTTTTAGTGTGTTGCTATGGAATCGGAGGTGGTTGGCAGGGTGTTGCTATGTGTTTTAGGTGTTATAAATGATTTGAACATGTTGCTATATATATATATTTATATTATATGTATTGTGTATTGTGGACTGTTTGCAGGGTGTTGTGATTGTTATTGTGTTCTGAGGGATTTTTAGTGTGTTGCTGTGTGGTTTTCAGAGGGTTGAGAGTGGTTGACAAGGCATTGCTGTTCACTTTAGGTGTTCTGAGGATTGTATAATTGACCATTCGCTAAGAGCTTGATTGACAGGCGATCTGACCAATCATAACACGTGAGAACATGATGTGTAGTGTGAGAATGGCATTGTTTGTCGGACATAGCAACAGTAACTAAGGAGGGAGGGTTTTTGCGAAGGGTCAACTCATTATGCAATTGCTTAGGTGTAGTGGGTGGTTTAACACCTACTAAATTGTTAAAAATTGTGTTTTCACATCATCACTATGTGGTTACTAGGGTATTGTGGGTGGTTGTCAAAGTGTTGCTAAGTGTTTTAGGTGTTCTAAATAATTTTTACATGTTGCTATGGTATCCAGTTGCTAGGATGACAACAAGGGCTTTGTTTTACGCCTACTAAGGTGTTCAAATGGGGCTTTTAACAATTGCTATGGTATCATGGGTGGTGGATGGTTGTCAGGGTGTTACTGTGCATTGGCTAAGGTTTTAGTGTGTTTTTAGTGCATTGCTATGCAGTTGCTGGGGTTATAACTGGGGCATTGTATTACGCCTACTAAAGTGTTCAAATGGTGTGTTCAAAACACATCACTATGTGGTTAACAAGGTATTGTGGGTGGTTTCCAAGGTGTTGCTATGCAATTAGGTAGTTGCTAGGGTTATGGAGTGGTTGTCAGGGTGTTGCTAAGTTGTTGTGGGTGGTTTCTAGGGTGTTACTATGCAGTTGCTAAGCTATTCTGAGTGATTTATAGTGCTATGCAGTTGCTAGGGTGATGGCTGCAGCATTGTTTTAGGCCTTCTAAGGTGTTTTTAACAATGTTTAAATATTCAGGGCTGTAGTTTGCTGAAATCACTAACCTATTATTGTCCTAGTAAGTACTGCTAATGTTTAACACACAGTCAAGAGTTCCTGGCCTGTTTGCATTTAGCATTGCATTATCATGTTTTCCAGCATATATTTTCAGTTCAGGTCCAGCATGAGGAATTACTCTGAGCCCAAACTCTAAGTAGGTCATCATGTCTGCGTGTACCAGCGCTGCTCAATGCTGAACTGGGAACTCTGATCTTTTGTTGTCTTGTAAAAAAAAACAGCTGAGGCTGAAGTTTCCTCCTCTGCTTTCTTCAGCTTGCACTTGCTGTAAAGACGGCCATCCTGTAACTGATGTAGTGTTGTGTGCTTTTAGAGATGTTCAAATCTTTCAAACACTCTGCAAAATGTTCTGCTACACTATTGCTATGACACCTTGTATTTTTGGAGAAGAGAGGCAAATTATTTATTTTGTTGTTTTTACTTGTTTGCTAACACAAGCATCACTTTTGCTATTGCTCATACTATAAAATAATAAAATATATACAATCATATATTTATACACACACACACACACACACACACACACACACACACACACACACACA
>NW_015539929.1:1425010-1427183 GCF_001515605.1 Sinocyclocheilus anshuiensis
TTTTGTAGTAGTTTCAGTTATTACGATCACCATTACTATTGGTTTTACTGTTTGTTTTAATAATTATTTATTCAGTAATCAGCTCACTGCAGCAGTCGTGAGTTTGTTTACCTACTGTACACTTCAGTGTTGCCTGCGGTTTCTCTCTTGTTCACCGGATGGATGTTTTGCTCTGAGTGCATGAATAGTGAACTTATTTGGCTTATGCAAAGCCTGTGGATGTGATAATTGGCCTAATTTAAATATTTATATAACTTGATGTCTTCAGCTGAACCTGGTAAGAATAAGGAATGAAGGGAAATTTGAATTCTTTTGATTTTAGTGTAAAATGTGCAGGCAGACTTAATTATTTTCCTCGGATTGCAGCGAACTTCATAAATAATTGGAATATATTTGCTTGTGTTTACACGGGTCATGTTCAGACTACATTCAGGACACACGCGTGATAGTGTTGTCCTCTAAAGACCTGTTGTCTGTGCAGAAAATACCCTCATCAGAGTGCTGAAATTATATGAAATAATTCTAGAAATTATTCTGAAGATAGTGAGTGTTTGTGGCATTTGCACTGGAAAAAGTAAATTTTTATTTTATTTTTTAGTTTTATTTTATAAATTTACCAATGGCTTTTTCCCTGCATGGTTAAACTATTATCTATTATGATTTTCTTTATTTTTTATTTTATTACATTTTTATTTATCTATTTATTAATTTTTTTGCGTGTGTCCACCATTCTGTCCTGTTAGTTGTTGTAAGAAAGAAATGATCAAACAAGTTTTTTTTTTTTGGATTAATAAGAAATATACATTTGTAAATAACTATAAACCAAAATTTGGGAAAGGGTTGCAAAATTGCAAACCTCATGTAAATTAGCTCATAAAATATTTAGCTTGACCTTCTGAGGTTGACAATCCACATTTTCTAAATGCACCTTCTTTTATTGACCATTTGCTGAGTTTCAGAACCTGAACCTTATGCATGGTGCCTTATACAGTACTTTCCACATGCTTTGGGTAACAGGCTGTGCATCAGTTCAAAATGCATGCATGTCAAGTGCCTCTAGGAGACTGCAAGAAGAGCTGTGATTGGCTGCCTTCCCTCAGCTGAATTACTTTCTGGGTGGTCACACTTGCATTGATGGAAAGCCACCAATGGAAACTCTTCTTCATGCACCCCTAGAAGAGACAGTATGTGAAGTACATGGTGCATAGCAGATGACACATATATCCCAGATGGCGTGCAGTAGACTGTCCTGCTAACTGATTGTTCGGTTAGTTAAACTCATTCTGACGGTGTGGCTGTGGTTAAAAATATACTTGCATGACTTTAACCCTCAAGTTCCTGTAATTATAATAATATGCAGGACTTGTTTGAATACAGATTCTACATTATAGTGAATTATGTACAATAGTTGCAATTTTCAGAAATCTGTTCTTTCAGAGTTTAACCCTGGCAAAATATGCATTCCCGTTCCATGATGAATAGATCAGGAGAATATTTTTGGAAAAGGGTAAACTTGTTTTCACACTTTGTGGATACAAATATAGCTGGTTAAACAGGGAACTCAGCCAGCTGGATAATGTTTTTCAGAACCAAACGAGGAATTATCCTGTTATAAAATTGCAGTCAAATTTGCCATTAGTGTTCATGTTATTTAGTATTTTCATTAAATACTGATGAAAACTAATGAACTACATGCACTTAATTATTGTGGAGCTGCTCGCAATTGCGTGTTGTTGTGGTTCTAACTTTACTAATTAATTGTAATATGTGCATGAAGGACACTGTAATAAAAGGTGTGAGCAGAACTGTTCTGTGATTGAGAGCCGGGTTCATGCTGGTCTGAGCTCTTCTGTGGGCTCTGGTCTGATTTGATGGCCTGATTTTCACAGTTGAAGGTTTCAGTGGTAGTGCTGGGTTAAAAATAAGCTGGGATGCCCTATAGCCTCAGGACACTAGTATTTTTTTTTCTGTTGTTCTGTCTATCTGTCTGTCTGTCCGTTCTATCTATGTATCATTCATTCTATCATCATTTTGTTCTGTCGTCCTGTCTGTTGGTCTAACTATCTATCGTTTGTTGCATTGTTCGTTTTATTGCTCTGTCGTTCTGTCTATCTATCTATCTATCTATCTATCTATCTATCTATCTATCTATCTATCTATCTATCTATCTATC
>NW_015539929.1:1427242-1434742 GCF_001515605.1 Sinocyclocheilus anshuiensis
TCTGTCTGTCTGTCTGTCTGTCTGTCTGTCTGTCTGTCTGTCTGTCTGTCTGTCTGTCTGTCTGTCTGTCTGTCTGTCTGTCTGTCTGTCTGTCTGTCTGTCTGTCTGTCTGTCTGTCTGTCTGTCTGTCTGTCTGTCTGTCTGTCTGTCTGTCTGTCTGTCTGTCTGTCTGTCTGTCTGTCTGTCTGTCTGTCTGTCTGTCTGTCTGTCTGTCTGTCTGTCTGTCTGTCTGTCTGTCGTTCTATCTGTCTGTCCGTCCGTCCGTCTTTTTAGTATAGTTTGAGAATCTTCCTATATTTTTCTTTACGAGCTTCCCTTTTTGTTTCCTTCACTGACAGTGATGTAACATTTGCACAATGAATCATGATTCCTCACAGGTTCTTTTTAACATTTACTCAAGCATCTGCTGTTTTGACCTTTATGATGCGTGTTAGCGTTACGACTACATGTGAGGCTTCTGTAATGCAGCATTTCACTTACACACAACCTAAGACTTTAACTCTCTTATTTTTTCTGCCTCAAAGCACTAATGTTTTCTTCTGATAATGCACATCTTTATACTTTCTTGTGCTGGGGTTTGTGTTTGACGCAGCGCTCTCTCTCTCTGTCCCTCCTGTTTCCCATCATGCACCACGTGTCGGTGTGATCAGAGGAGTATGCGAGATAAGACGTAACAATTAGTTAATGGAACATGAAGAGAACAGAACAGGTCTCATCTGCTCCAAAATCCTCCCATAATCTGCTTTTTAAAATGCCCCAGTTAATCCTGCAGCGGTTTGGCGGTGGACAACAGCGCTGGCCGACCCTCTCCTTCAATTAAATGTGTAAAGTCAGAGAGGAAACAGACGGTCGTGCCATTTACGGGATTTACTGTAACCAGACAAGAGGGTCGGGAGTGACGCTTCCTCCAGCGCTTGAGTTGTTGTACCTCATGTGTTAGAGAGACGGACAGACTGAGAGTGACTAAAGGCGGATGAGTGGAATGGAAAAATGACATGTGGCCATTTAGGATGAATGCCAAAGTGTGATTTCTGTGTTTGAAGGGGTATGTGTGTGTAAAGCGCTTGTTGAGTGTGTGCTGTTTGCCTAAGGCTGAGCAAACTCTCTCTGTGTAGCTGATGTGGGTTTTAAATAGCAGCTCTGGAGGTTCAAACCAACATCACAAAATCCAGCACAGAAACAGGCAGCGCTGGATAAACACACACAAGAGCACATGTACAACCTGCACTGAGCACCTGGCAACATCTATGAGCTAGTGAGATATAAAAAACCATTATCGATTCGGAAAAATGTTGTACTTGTGTTTTTGTTACTTTCTTCCATCTTCATCTAATGTTTAAAGTCACTGTAAGTCTGTATGAGCCCCAAAAATGTTGGGTACTGGTACATTATCTGTTGTAAATTATATATTTGCTAAATATTTAATTTATACACTACTGTTCAAATGTTTAGGGACAGTACTTTTTTTGTAAATGAGTTAATATTTTTATTCAACAAGGATGGATTAAATTGATCAAAAGGGACAGTTTTATTGTTAAAAAAGTTTTCTATTTCAAATAAATGCTGTTCTTTTGAACTTTCTATTCATCAAAGAATCTTGAAAATAAAATGTATCACAGTTTAAACAAAAACATTGGGCAGCACAACTGTTTTCAACACTGATAATAATCAGAAATGTTTCTTAAGCAGCAAATCAGCATATTAGAATGATTTCTGACGATCATGTGACACTGAAGACTGGAGTAATGATGCATTCAGCTTTGCATCAAAGGAATAATCATATTTTAAAATATACTCACATACAAAACAGTTATTTTAAATTGTAATAATATTTCACAATATAACTGTTTTAACTGTATGTTTAATCAGCCTTGGTGAGCAGAAGAAACTGTTTGGAAACATGTCATCATTTTTCCGAATCATTCAGAAACCATCATTCAGAAACTTGCATAACTCCCTTTTCTAAACTAAAATATGCTACAATAATGAATGGGCCAAAGGTTACATAATGCAGATGACACTTGATATTTCATATCAAGTGCTTGAAAAGAGAGAAGGAAGAAAGAACTGAGGTGGCACACATTTCCCTGATCTCTGTTTCTGCTGACATTCCCTGTTGAAACGAGTGAAGAGAGTTGAGACAGTTTCCTCCGTCTTTATTTCCAACTGCATCGCTGTAATTAGAGTCAACACACACACACACACACACACACACACACACACCCCTTTCTCTCCAAATCAAATCAGCACTTCCCATACATTGTAAGTAACAAGCCATTTCACTCATGTTTAATTATTGTCTCACTGTGAGGTCACGCACATCTGCTGACAGATGTAGTTTAGTGTCTGGACTCTATTAATCTAAAGACAGAAAACTCAAACCAGTAACATCTTCATTATGTTCCTGAAATCATCTCATAATGACTGGAAGCTCTTTTTGTTTTAGTTTTGTGTCTCTTGCTCTGGCAAGCGTGTGAATCACGGCTTTGAGAATAGATGTTTTGAAGTTGCGAAAGTGCATGTTTGGAGGTGATAATTAATGAGAAAAGCACAGAGACCTCTGAGAGCTCCTGAAGAGGTGTGGAGAGTGCAGTTTATAGTCAGACTGTGAAACAAGACGAGATGTTTCAGATGAAAGCAGCTGGCAAGAAATAAGCAATGCAAAGTTATGATTGTGATGTCACTGCGCAATATTGAACCGTGAAGTTGCACGTGTTCTTTTATGTGCAAAAGCAATTCGTGTGAAAACAGGTGTTAAATCTGTCAAAACCTAGCTTTTATTACATCCTTAAAAGTAAAAGAATGAAAAATATATCTTAAAGCAATAATCTGTGAGAGAGTGTGTTTTCAAGGTAAAGCATGTTCTTAAGCACGGTAAAATCAAACCTTCAAATGACTAATTGCTTTCATAAAACAGCTGCATCAGCTATATAATAAAGCACCAATAATGTTCAACCAGATGTGCATCTCCTGAACACAGCAGGGGAATAGTGTTAGGCATAGTTTACACGTCAAAGATCGTTTGGTTGGACTCATAAAAATGTGAAGTTTTGAATTTGATGTCATTGCACAAAATTGAATCATGATTTTCTAAGTGGTCTTAGCACTAGGGCCATTCTTGTGTCAAATCAGTCAAATTTCAGAACTTTCCCTGCCCCAAATTTTTGATTTTGTTCATTTTTTTTTTTTCTGATCAGAGTAGCCAGAATATTAAATGCCAAAGATTAATATTTACTGAGGAATCCACTATTTTGTAGAGAGGTGTCAAAATGACAATTTTCACCTGAGATTTGGAGCCAAATTACAGGGGGGTAAAAATGACTTTAGAAAGATGGCAGCATCATAATGTTATTTTTACACAGAGATTGGTAGCTCTATTAGTAAAATCTATTGACTTTAGCAGTGCTTATTGCATTATATGCCAATGGTGACAGTTCAAAAACGGAGGGGGAAAAACACTTTTCACATTTGTTTCCAGAAAGAGCCTAAGATGTATTAAAATATTGTAAAATCCTATTAGATTCTGGTTCTTAGCAAGGATTTCTTTTGTTATCTTAATTTTTAAGGCCCAATATGGTTTATTTTCAGAGCTATAGGGATTTCATTGTGTCTCCAAGAGTACTTTTACACATTTTCAGCAGTCAAGAACCAAATATGGGTCACTTTACATATAACTGATACTTTTTTCTTTCAAAGAAGAACAGTGACCAACTGACGTGTACAGTGACCAGCCATAGTGTTGTTTCATTTTATGTGTCATTTAAGGCTGGCTTTATCTGAAATAGATTGTAGTTGATTAATAAAAGACCACAATAATCATAGAAACACCCTTTAAGCATATGCAGCCTGAAGCTGACAATAGAAGTTAGTGCTTTATTTTAACTGCATGTGGTGCATGTCATGATTTAGACAGCTAGGATAATGTTTTGGTTTAATGCACCTTATTGACAGCACTAGATGTGAATGTTTCCCAGTTTCACTAAAATCTGTGAAATATTAAACAATGCTTAGAGCTGGCTTATCTCGAATGATCTGACAGCTGCGGTCCATGGAGAAACAGCACTCAGTGAGAAACTGTTTGTCTTTTGTTATTCTTTCTGCTCATCCGGTTTACGGTGGATATGATATCCTGAGAGAGAAATAGAATCAGAAAGGAGTATAAAGGAGTCGTTTCTTGTCTCGTATACAAGAAAAGTGAAACACTATGAACATTTTCATCAATCTGATGGATAAATGATATATTCTGCATAATGTTTTCTCTTTTCTTTGCTTTAGGATCTGGAATATTACTGTACTGTTACACTTGCGTCATTTTATTCGGCCGTTTTTTGTGTTTAGGCTATATTCCCATGGCTGCAATTATGGTTGCATTTTTAAAGTGGTGCTCCAAAAATATCGTTTTAATACAACATTTAAAATGCACATGTGCTCATTGCCTGATCTCTCCTGTTTGAGAAATCTTAGTGTAATCTATATGGAGTTATAGGCCATTTTATCTTTATCCTTATCCTAAAAAACATTCATATAAAGTAGTTTGTTTGAGATGATTTTAGCTGTTGTCGCTAAACAGATTTGGTGGACGGCAGCTGTGGATGTTCTCATGTGTCTCACAACCATCTGCCGATCAGATGCCACGTCACGTAAGCTCTTCATGTGGTTTTGACATCTCCGCTTATCTCTCTTTATTTGATGAGCTAAAAATACTTTTAAAAGAGTGATGATGGCAGTCTGTTGGATATGAATGACTTGATGGTTATTTTTCACAAGGACTTGGCTACAAAGCACATTCGAATGTGAATAAACATCTATAGTTCTGAGAAATTCATGAATTACAGTACTTAATTAGATTATCCACGCTTAGAACTGATGATAAATGTGTATAAATGCACAATGCGTTAAAGTCTCAAAGTTGTTTGGAAAATGTAAAGAGTCTTCAGTTTGGCTATGTGAAGTGTTTGGTAGAAATGTTGTTTATTCAAAAACAAAAATGCATTTGTTTACTGAAGACTGGTGTCTTTTATCCTTTTTTTTAGTTGCTGTATTTCATTAAAGCAATAAGCTGTGTATTCACAAGATTTTACAGCAGTTAAAGGAGTAACTCACTTCATTTCACTTCCATTATATAGATTGATTCTTTTCTTCTTTTTTTGTTCTAAAAAATCTTCGTTTGTATTCATCTGAAGGCATCTGGGATGGCACGAGGGTGAGAAAATGATTATAGAATTTTCATTTTTTGATGAACTATCCCTTTAAGTGACATTTGCATTCATTCATTTAGCAGATGCTTTTATCCATAGTGCCTTACAAATTAAGAACATCATACGCAATTTGTCATAAGAGATGACAATATTCATGGTGCATAGCAAAGATTTTTTTTTTTTAAACAAATATGAGTCTGCATAATAAACAGAAACCAAAGCACACAAAATAAATGTGGTTTTATTGGCCTGTTTTTGTTTTAGAGGTAGTGATGTGGGACTGAATGATTTGTTTTTGTTTATTTGTTTTGGCGTGGTAGTGTTTGTATTGATTACTGACTAACTCTTTTCCTCACAGAGAGAGAGACATGCAGCTAAACTCTCTGCCTGCGGCTACAACACCGTTTACTCTGACTGACTGCAGTGATTAACCAGGAAAACACTTGATATTGAATTCATCCTGTTTGGTGTGTGTGTGTGTGTGTGTGTGTGTGTGTGTGTGTGTGGAAGTGCAAGCAAAAGAGAGATTATTGGATGCAGAATAAAAGATATTGACATTAAACTTTAAAGGAATAGTTCAGTCAGTTTGAATTGTATCACTGTTTTCACGCCTCATGCTATTATGTTCCATAGTTTGAGCTCTTCTGCTCACCAAGGATGCATTTATTTGATCAAAATACAGTAAAACAGTAAAACTGAGAAATATTATTACAATTTAGAACAGCTGTTTTGTGAATATATTGTAAATGTAATTTATTCCTGTGATCAAAGCTGTATTTTCAGCATCATTACTCCAGTCTTCAGTGTCACATGATCTTCAGAAATCATTCTAATATGCTGATTTGCTGCTCAAGAAACATTTCTGATTATTATCAATGTTGAAAACAAATGTGCTGCCCAATATTTTGGTGGAAACCTTGATACATTTTATTTTTCATGATCCTTTGAGGAATAGAAAGTTCAAAAGAACTGCATTTATTTAAAAAGGAAATCTTTCATTATAAATGCCTGGACTGTCACTTTTGATCTGTTTAATTAATGCATCCTCGCTAAATAAAAGTAACGCTACTTAACGCTAGTTTATATAATCTGAACAGTACAGTAACTCTAATAATCTCCTTCATCATCAGTCACCAAAGAAGAGATGCATAGTTTATGCTATTACGTAAATACATTCATATATGAGAAGTTTCAGGTCACTTCAGGATAATCCAGACTAGGGTGGAATTTGAGGGCAGTTTGGGTAAGAGTTTGGTTCAGGACAGAGCTGGCATTTGGATTTAATGCGTTTGAGGTGGGATCAAACGGAAAGGTTCGGATTGAATCTCGCTTCATCCCATTAGCTTCTGCAGAGAAGGGAGTCTGAAGGATAAGTATGCAAAAATGTACCGCTTGTCAGACTTTTAATCCAAAGCAAGTAGCTGTAGATTGCACTGACAGATTCCTATTGGCAGCTCGGGGCTAAACACTTCTCCAGAGGCCTTCATGATGATAGAAGAGGAGCAGACATGCATGTGTGTTCAATCTCACAAATCTTTAACCTCTCAGCAAACAGCAATGGATCTTTGAATGCAGTATATTTTAAAAAGTATTACTAAATTTGATGATGGAAATCTTTTCTATATCACAATATGAATTACATGAATGAGAACATTCTTTTTCTCTCTCTCTCTCTGCTTGTAATTGAAATGTTTCAAACAACTTTTTGGGAATATTGTTTTAATTATTGATGAGTAATCGTTTTGTATTTTGTAATAGTTTGTTAGTCAATGTCCTTCATCACTTTCTATCACAACTTTTCTGTCAAAATGACATTACCTAAGAGGAAGTGGCATCATTTTAGAGGACAAACAGTATAAACGAGAAGTATTATCAATGGATTTGATGAAGACTGGGATGTTTTGCATGATTTGTTTGTTTGTGTTTCTCTAAAACATTCATCTTGTTCAACTACACAAATATATTATTAGATGTTATTTCAAAAGATGCTTAAAAAGACTAAATTAATGTTAGCACATCTTCATTTTCTTGTCATTGTGTAATTAATTAAACTAATAATAAGTTAAAATCACCGAGCTTGACCAGAGCATAAGTATTGCTGTAGCATATTTGCATAAAAATCATTAAATGACAACATAAACTTACACCTTTAATTTTAATTACATAGTAAAGGTGTTAGGAATAGGAAAGCTGACATGACTCTTAATGATGGAAAGATCATGTAAGTGGCATTATTCCAGGATCTCTTAAAATAAACTCTCATAGTTGTTCAGATTTGTTTGTGCACTTAATTTAGACACCT
>NW_015539929.1:1439742-1442963 GCF_001515605.1 Sinocyclocheilus anshuiensis
AGCATTTGGGCTGTTTCAGCATGCAGCCTAATTAACTTCTTGCAAATGTCTGCCTTTTCGTGAAAACTGAATTTGCTTCTTTAGTTGTCTGGCTATTCTGTGTGATGTGAAATACGGTATCATCGTATGTGGATTGAGCTGTTTGAAAAACTCTTGCAGCTGGGGATGGTTTCAGTCGATCATAGGCTCACACATTTTTAGTCTTGTCATACAGGCTCCTTTAGGATAAAGGCTGAATAGAATGGATTTTAAGATTCAGCTCAGTTCTGGTTTTGTTTGTGCATCCAGCTCCATCATTCTTGTTTCTGGTATCTGTCCGCCCTGTTGAAAGCCCCTCTAATTTACCCTCAGCTGCATTTATTTTATTCTTACCTCTGAACTTTCTGCAAAATGCTATTCTTTTTTTTTTTTTTTGTCTATGCATGACAAATGTCTGTCCTTTTAAACATCTTCAAAAATACAACAGATCTGCTCAGATTGTTGTGTTAGCTCTCATTTGTTGAGATTTTTATCTAGCGCAGTGAGTGTCATCTGTGATGCTCTCTATAACAGGCTGATGGCTTGGCAAATGCTCGATTCGTCTCTGGGCACACTTACATGCACTGTTTTAGCAACTCACAGAAGACCTAGATATCTTGGCTTTTGACGTATTTCTCAGAGCATTTTATACTGCACCGCATATGGGGAGTGTTGCTTAATTCTTCAGCTTATGCTTTTTTTGAAATAATGTTTTAATTATGGTGGCATAATATTGGAACTATGTTATATTAAAGTTATATGTTATGTTAGTGTGCACACTTGCAAATGCATGTTCAAGTTAACCTTATTGTCATTCAACCCAAACATGGTTTCTCTGGGTATATTCTCAATAATTCATTCAAAACATTATTACAGTATAGAAAGGCCATTTTGCATTTCACATGTCAGAAATGCAATATATGTTGTACAAAGACAATAATCCAACAGATTAGACAATAAACAGTACACACAGTATACAAGGCATTTTGGAAGTGCATGTGCAGTCTACAAACTTTCTTCACATTTTCTAATCCACATTTCTTATTCTTTTCTCTTTTTTTTTTTTTTTTGTAAATTCACCTACAAAATTCCTTTAAGATTTGACTTTTTTCTTTTTTTTTTTTTTTTTGTAACTTCACTGACAAAAGCTGAGTATCCTGATGTGATTATTCTCTAAATGTGAATGAGAAGAGTAATGCTAGGACTCTTTTCTACAACCTAGTGTGCTGCATTGCTGTCTACCATCTACATGCGTCCTAACTGAAATGAAGGCTCATAAGTGACAGATTTGGAGCGCAAATGTGTGTCATACAAATAGCGTCTCAAATAAAGCAAACAGGAAACTGGATGCACAATTGATTTCAATAGACTTATGATGATATGACGTGAAGTTATGAAGATAATGATGCAACACTAAAAACTGTACACACAAATATTAAGCAATATAGTGTATTTTAATTAATTGAAATATATAATATTGAAATATATAATCATTTATATACACTGAACAAAATTATAAATGCAACACTTGTTTTTGCCCCCATTTTTCATGAGCAATAATTATATCAAAATGCATTCTAGGTTTGCCTTCTCTGTAAAGGATGCATTCAATGCTGCATTAGTTTTTGCTCAAAATAAGGATTCTCTGAAATTAATACAGTCATTATGATAATGCTTTACAGTTAACATTCATTAATTCAGCAGTTAACATCAAATAACAATGAACTATTCTTTTACAACAATTAGTAATCTTGGTTAATCTGTGCAAATTATTTTTTTTCTAAAACATCCATTGTAAAATGTTCAGAAAAAAACAAATGTTATTTTATTAAAAATCAGTGGACAAATGAAAAGAAACAAGAAAACACTGTTGTATCTTTTAATTGGTCTAGCAATCTCAATAAAGTAAAAGTTTGTTCAAAAAACTCTTGCTTAATGTACTAAATTAACATCAGCTAATTTATTATGAACAAACATGAATTAACATTTAATAATGCATTTTTAAATTCGCTTTAGCCTAGTTTAATAAATAATGTAAAAGGTGTTGCAAAAATGCATTAACTAATGCTGAAACTTATTTATTTTAATAATCATGTTGCCTATATAGGTGCATTACAAGGTTTTGAAACAGAACTGAGCCATCAGTGCATTCTAGAGCTAATAAATGTAGAAATGAATTAGTGCATTCACTTTAGTGCACAAGATCTGTTGCATGATCTAAAGTCAGCACCAGATGCTCAGATTTGTAGTTCTTTGTCTTAAAGTATATCCTCAATCTACTGTGTCCGAGTTTTGCTTTCTATTGATGATCGACTCTTGCTTTCATTAGAAACCTCCAAACTATCTTATCAACCGAAAGCCCTCAAACAGCAGTGAAGTTTCTATCTTATCTCAGTCTCCCACTGTGAACGGGCTTCTCTTGAATGGGCCGAAGTCAGTCCATCACGGCGGGTCAATAAGGGAGCGAGGGCCAACAGCCACAGCAAAGGCCATGAATGGACTGCTAATCATAGGCAGATCAATAGCCTTTTCAATAGCGCTTACTCATATTTAAACATGGCTCAGGCTTAGAGCTCTTTCTGTGTGCGCTCGCTGCTAAAATGTGACACAGTGTTCACGTCTCGCAGTACCAGCTGTGTCTCTATGCCACCAAATTAACATTCACTTTAGCAGCACTATTGCAGTAAGTGTGTGTGTGGATGCTTTTTTTAATCGGCCTGAATAAGCCCCACCTAACTGCTTTAGCAAACTCAATATGCTCTTGTGCTAAAAAGAAAAATAAGAAGCCGAACCGAAGACGACTGATGTCTTGTTGTGGCACGATAGCTTGAGAGTCAAAGCTGTATGTCACTAGAGAATGTTCACCAATCAGCGGTGAGCTTCACTTTAGCAATGGTAAAATAAAATCATATTTTCAGGGTAAATCAGTTGGTATACAAAATAAACAATGGCTTTTTGCATGCGCTACTTTACAATGGGAAAATAAGTTTATACATTCTCTAAATAATCAGTGCTATGTTGGTTATGTTTAGAAACAAAGTATGTTTGTAATGCATTCAGTGGAAAAACTTAATTCAAGATATTATAAATGCAAAGAATAATTTTAAATATACATACATTAAAATACTACAATGTTTAATACAATTTACATTTATACACACAAACACACACATATATATATATATATATATATATATATATAT
>NW_015539929.1:1443158-1453696 GCF_001515605.1 Sinocyclocheilus anshuiensis
CATTTATATTCTACTGTCCAGACATTTGGGGCCAGTAACTTTTTTTTTTTTAAGTTTTGAAAGAATTCTCTTCTGCTCACCAAGGCTTAATTTATTTAATAAAAAATACAGTAAAAACAGTGAAATATGATTGCAATTTCAAATAATTGTTTTCTATGTTAATATATTTTAAAATGTAATTTATTTCTGTGATCAAAGCTGAATTTTCAGCATCATTACTCCAGTCTTCAGTGTCACGTGATCCTTCAGAAATCATTCTGATATGCTGATCATTTCTGATTATCAATTTTGAAAACAGTTGTGCCGCTTCATATTTTCTGGACTGTACATGGTTTTCCGTATCAGGACATAAAAAAATAATAATCTGGCATCCTTGGCAAGTCTTAAAATTTGGAAAATAAACCCTCAGATGAACAACAACATGGCATATCATACCGTGTCATTATTTATTTAACAAAAACTTGGCTAAAATGGAAAAGCCATGGGTGACAAACTAAGGACAACCTTACTGTTAACCTAGAAATTAAGAGGGTAAGTAGTGGTCAGGCACTGCTAATCAAATGCCTTTAATTAACTGATCATCAGCAAGTGTGAGCACCTCTATAAAAGCAGACGTTTTGCCAAAGAATGCCAAAGAGGAAAGACAGGAGCAATGATCTTAGAGAAGTGATTGTTGCTGCCATCAATCTGGGAAGGGTAATACAGCCATTTACAAACAATTTGAAGTCTTAACATTCTACAGTAAGGACGTTTATTCACAAGCAGAAGACATTCAAAACAGACACCAATCTTCCTACAGTTCCCAGGAGTGGACATCCCAGCAAATTCACCCCAAGATCAGACCGTGCAACGCTCAGAGAAATGGCAGACAACCCAAGAACATCACCGCAGACTCTACTGGCCTCAGTTAACATGTTAAATGATAAAGTTCATGACAGTACAATTAGAAAAGGACCAGCCAAGTATGTCATGTTTGGAAGGGTTGCCAGAAGAAAGCCTCTTCTCTCTAAAAAAGAACAAGGCAGGATAGCTTAGGTTTGCAAAATTGAATCTAAACAAACCATAAGACGGTTGCACTTTATTTTGATGGTCCCTTTAATGCATTCTATTGACTATAAGTAACGTTGCACCTACATATCTACTAGCTCTCAATAGAGTGTATTAGTAGACTATTAGTAGACTGGTAGGGTTAGGGTTAGAATAATTTGACATGCACTTGCAAAGTTACTGATAGTACAATGTCTTTTTGGACACCATCTAAAAAAAAAAGAGTTAGCAGATACTAATCAGACAGTCTACTAATACTCTAATGAGAGCTAGTAGACATGTAGGTGCAACGATACTTATTGTCAAAAGAAAGTTCAAAAGCGAGCATCAAAATAAAGTGTTACGCATAAGACTTCTAGAACAATTTCTTTTTGAGCAGATGAGACCAAAGTGGAGACGTTTGGCCATAATGCACAGCACCACATTTGGTGAAAACTAAGCACAAACACCTCATGCCAAAAGTCACACATGCTGGACTGGTGGAGGGAAGATGAGTTTGGGCTTGTTTTGTTGCCACAGGACCTAGGCACCTCACAGTCATTCACATAGTAATTAATTCGACCATGAACTCCTCTGTATACCAAAGTATTCTGGAGTCAAATGTGAGGCCATCCAACCAACATTGGGTCATGCAACAGGACAATAATCCCAAGCACACCAGCAAACCTACAACAGAACGACTGAAAAAGAAAAGAATCAAGGTGTTCAGTCAAAGTCCAGACCTCATCCGGACTGAAATGCTGTGGTGAGAGCTGTGCATAAACAAATGCCCACAAACCTCAATAAACTGGAGCAACGTTGTAAAGAAGAGTGGGCCAAAATTCCTCCAGAATGATGTGAGACTGATAAAGTCATACAGAAAATGATTGGTAAATAAATTTAGCTAAAAAAATTATGACACGGTGTGATTTGTCATATATTGTTGTTCCTCTGAGGTTTTATTTTCCAAATTTTAAGAACTGCCAAAGACCAGATTATTTTTTTTATTATGTCCTGATACCGAAAACCATGTATGTGCCAATTAGATTCAAGCATTCAACAGCCCCGTAGTATAAATATATTTTTGTTTAAATAAATATATATTGTATATATAATATAAATATGTATTTTTAATATAAATATATGTTTAATATATTTTTTTCAGGATTCTTTAAGAATAGAAAGTTCAAAAGAACTGCATTTGAAGTAATTGAATGCATTCTTGCTAAATAAAATGATTAATTTCTTTAAAAAATATATGTTTTAGCAGTCGTATATATTAATAATCATACTACTACTACTACTATTACTACTACTACTAATATTCATCCATAAATAATATATAACTAAAGAATATCTAATATAATATGCATTTGGCAATAGTTTAATGGAATAAAAAGCTGATGTTGTCTATGTAGGCATTAGGCAGTGAGGGAGCTCAGTATGGTTTGGAGTTCAGAGACGTCAGTAAAGCAGCTTTGTGTTTTTGTTTTCAAGAGTCACATCGTTAAATCCATCAGCGGAGAAGACTTTCACTACGTTAATTCCTAAATGTCACTGTGCTCTCTGGTGTGTCACTCAAACCCCAGAGAAAACGCTTTCCTCAAGCTATTTCAGATTTCAAATGACCTTCTAAATCCCAGCAGTGATTTTTATATAAAACAAATCACAGCTCTGATGGATCTAACCTACATACGTGAGGACAACTAGGCCTAATTGGCCATGAAAGGCCTCTGTGTGTAAGAGTGAAGGACGTGTCATTGGGACTATAACACTATCTGGACAGAAGCGGCCGCTGATAAAGCACAGCGTCGCTGGCCTCTACATTATTCATGCACTTCCTTGTATTGAATATCTGCAGAAATGGAGACGAGCGTTCGGTTCTGGAGATCAGCTGCCTGATTTCCCTGTGTTGCATCAATCGGGAGCAGAGAGAGATGCAAAAATTAGTAGAAACTCTGTGTTGCGTTTTCTTTATGACACAATCTTCCTCTCAAACCCCTGCTGCGCTGAGAGAGAGAGAGAGATGGTGATCTCTAGATGGGAAGACTAGATATAGAAGAACAATAGCACTAAAAGACGCTTCGCCATGGTGAAATTTGCTTTAAGTCAACATGAAATCAAAACTGAACCAGTTTATTTTTTAATACACATTTCTGGTCAGAGTTCTGTGGAAAGGTAACTGTGAATTCTATGGAAAGGTGACTTTTTATGTCACAATTTAGTCTTTTTCTCACTATTCAGAGTTCATATCTGAGAAAAAAAAAATCTGTAAACATACAATTATGAGTTTGCAACTTGCAATTGCAACGTGTAAATTCTGTGAAAAAATCTGAATTGTGAGTTATATACTCAAAATTGTGAGATATAACTGAAATTAATTTTAAAAGTCATAATTGCAATAAATACTGTAAACTTACGATCTTGAGTTTATAGCTTAAAATTGAGATAAACATGCAGTTCTAAGAAAAAAGTCAGAATTGTGAGATGTAGTGAGATAAAAGATAATTCAGACTTTTTTTTTTTTTTTGCTATTCTGAGTTTATCCTATCTCACACTTTTGAGAAAATTGTGAGATATACTGTAAACTCTGTTATGAATTTATAACTTAGCAATTGTGAGATATAAACTTGGAATATTAAGAAAAAAGTCAGAATTGGAGGGTATTCTGAAGAAGAAGGTCAGAATTGCTAGATGTACTGTCAAGTTTATATCTTGAAAATGTGAGATATAAACTCGCAATTCTAAGACAAAAGTCAGAAGTGCGAGATGTACCGAGATAAAAGTTGAGCTGAGATAAAATTGTGACTTTTAAATCTTGCAATTCTGATTCTTTTTGTCTAGCTATTCTCAGTTATCTCACAATTCTGAGAAAAAATTCAGAATCACGAGATATACTGTAAACTTTCCGTTGTGAGTTTATAACGTGCATTTGTGAGATATAAACTTGCAATTCTAAGAAAAAAAAGTCACAATTACCTTTATTTATGTCTTTATTTTTTTATCCCATGGTGGAAACCATCTTTCATAGTTTCCTCATTGCACGATTATAAGGACAAACACACACAAAAATGCTTGTCCTTATAATCTTTCATCACAATGAATTCAAATTCTAGTTTCATTTTCGACTGACGTCACTTAGCCCAAAAATAATGTTATTAATAACTATTTCCTCACTGTTTTCCTCGCTGCTATTGCATCATGCATCATACATTATGGAAGTAATGAGCTGTTTCATGTTGCCTTTATAGCTCGCTGCACTCGAAGGCAAAGTACTCAAAGTACATACTGTAGTGACACATGGTGAAATATGGTGATTCTGACCTTTCTATACAACCCGTATTTCAAGCAGGAATTTATACTAGATAGACAGAAAGAAGGACATGAGCAGGAAAAGAGAAAAAGAAACTGACAAAAAAGAGAGAAAAGAGAAAATAGCACGCTCTATTAATTTAGCTGCGGTACCCTTTTGGGCTGTCGGCTGTATTGTCAAAAGTGTGAATAATTGAAGCTGTGAAAATGTCAAGCAAGCTGTCCTGAAAGCCCCGAGCTGTTTGTCTTTCTCAAATTAGCACTGAATAAAAAAACACACTTTTGAAGAAGGTAGCAAGAGAGAGAGAGAGGCTCGGTCCGGTAAATACATAATTTAGCTGCAAGCTTAAAAAGTTGATTCGGCTGTGTTTCTGAGCGCTGCCCTTGACGCTTCAGTACCGCTCAGATTTGTTCAGTAGCTCAGCTGTTGATTTACAGTGTGGTGGTTCTTATCGCATCTGCTGCAGCTGCTGCATGGTTTGTGATCAGAAATATAGGCCTGTAATCCTGTTCATTCATAATCAAGTTAATTAATAGACTATAAAGTCCACAAAATGCACTGAAATCACGTTCGCTGTTTGAATATTCATTTGGTAACTTTCATCATGCTCTGCATAATCACTCAAAAAATGAGCATTCACATTATGACGCATATATACTGTTCAAGAATTTGAGGTCTGTCATTTTTTTCTGTATTTGAAAATCTCTTCTGCTCACCAAGGCTTCATTTGGTCAAAAAATAGTAAAGATTGTAATATTGTGAAATATTATTACATTATAACTGTTTTCTATTTAAATATTTGTTAAAATGTAATTTATTCCTGTGATCAAAGCTGAATTTTCAGTCTTCAGTGTCACATGATCTTCAGAAATCATTATAATACACTGATTTGCTGCTCAAGAAACATTTCTGATTATTATCAATGTTGAAAACAGTTGTGCTGCTTCATATTTTTGCGGAAACTGTGATACATTCTATTTTTCAAGATTCTTTTTTGTCTTTGATGAATAAAAGTATTAATTTCTTTAAAAAAAAAACTTCACTGACCCCAAACTTTTGAGCAGTACCATGATAAATTATTTAAATATCATAATAGTATTTTGTACTGCCAGACTGTAATTTTACAGTAATTAAAAATTCAAACATTACTCAAAAAGTCAATGTCATGTGGAGGAAAATGTGCTTAATTGCTGTGAAAATAATATCATAATGCAAAAAAAAAAAAAAAGTGGTTATAAAATGTCATTTTCTTGCAAACATGATATAGGCCTAAAAAAGTCTAAAAATGCAAAATATAGCTTATCTTTTTAAATTACGGCTTACATATATACATAAGGCCAAATTTATGGCTTTGTCACAATACACACACATGAAGCCTGGAAATCCTTCATTTTATTATTTATTATACTATTAATCATTTTAATTTTGTTTAATTTTATGTTTAATAACTTTATTGTCATTGTAGCTTAGTTGTATTCACAGGTATTTACAGGTGAAGTGAGTCATTGATGCTAAATGGAATTGCAGAAATAACTGTTATTAAAACATGTTTCCCAAATGTCTTCCATTGGTTGAACAGACAGATAGTCCCGCCCCCAAACTCACACCATTGGTTGAGCTAATGTTGCTGTATTAGTTAGCTTAGATCAGTGTTTGAAAGCATCACAGTGTTACACTTTTTGGGGATTCATCCTACAAATATCTTTTGTATAATGACTCTGAATATGAAGCTTGGATAGAAAAATGTTATTATATATCCTATTGAAAATTGACACACATCACCTTTTAAGTGATCAACACTCTCCACTCTTGCTTACATTGTAAATCGTAATATGAAAATAAAATGTGATGTAGATGCTTGACTTATACAAATGCAGCACAAATGCAATGTCAGTCTGTCTGATTCTCTCATTCAGTGCACCGATTCATCACGGCTGTACAGCTCTGCCACCAGCCATGTGTTTAAAAAAGATCTTCTATTTTCAACCCTGCTCGACTCCATACTGTTTCATGCTGAGACCTTCATTACTAATGTAGATTAAAATGAACAGAAATGTGTGCAAGGTGCCTTTTAACCAAAGCGTCTGTTTAACCAGGTGTCACGGCCAAATGAGCCCCATTAGCTGCTGCCGCGCAATAGAGACGGACCGTCCTGCTTATTTTCTCTATGAACCCATATCAGGAGCTATGAAGGTCAGGATTGTATGCAAAACGTGTGATTTCTGACTGTAAAATGGATAATCATGTAACAGTAAAAAGCCATTATTCTCAGATTAATAAGCTCCTTTTTGTTTTCCGTTTACTTTAGTTTAAAGTTATTTCACTAAAACTTTTTAGTTTAAATTTAAAAATTGTTTTTATAGTTTGGTTGTATTTGTTTGAATATGAGTTGTAGTTCTGTTTTTTGAACTATTTGCTAACAAGTTTTTTTTTTTTACACTTTTTAGCATATGAAATGCATTAGATTTCATGCTAAAAAAATTAGAATGCTCGGGTATTTATGAAAGCTCATTTCGGCCATGGGATAAATAAATATTAAATAAATATTAAATATATAAATATTAGATATAAGATATAAATATTAAAAAACGAGTTTTTATCTAATAATTTGGACTTTTTTCTGGCATTTCTGATATTTTGCAGTTCTGATTTTTTTTCTTGCAATTCTGAAATTGTAAATATTAAGAAGAATTGTGAGATATAAACTTTTTCTTACTATTCTGAAGGTTACACCTCGCAATTATAGCGTTATATCTATATCAGAGTTAACTAAAATTAAAACTAAAGCCACATGAAACATTATTTGTTACTTGAAATAAAATATAAAAAAAATTATTTCAGCTAGTTGCCAAAATACATACATGTGCTCATTTTCATTCAGTTTAACTTGACATACTAAAATAACTAAAACTGAAATAAAAAGTAAATAAAATAAAAACTTACAAATAGAAAAAAATAAAATTAATTAATTGAAATTAAATTAAAATGAAAATACAAAATACAAAAATAAAAAGAATAAAAAAAACAGTGAATTAAATCTCAATGATAGTGTTATTTTAGTATCATTGAGATTTAATTAACTGTTTTTTTTAATTCTTTTTATTTTTGTATTTTTTCTTCAGGTCTATTTAAGAATTGTGAGGGAAAAAGTCTGCATTGTGAGCCAAAAAGTCACAATTATTATTTTAATTTTTTTGTCCATAGGTATTGGAAGTTATTGTGCAGATGAATGTTGTTTAATGTGGGTTTTAGGACTGAGAGTCCTGGTAATGTCTTTGGGAAATTAGTTGGGGGTTTGTGTATGTGTTTCATTAAACACAGCATTGCTTTGATAAAATAACTTGAACTCCATCAATATCATAAACCTCCACAGTCTAAAATAATGTACTCTGAACAAGTACTACCTGCCATGTGATAAAATTGCACCTTGCTGCATACTGTTGTTTTTGCATGCAAGCATTAATTCTTTACATTAAAAATGAATTTCTACTTCACTTTTTGGTCACACTTTTTTAAACTGCTCTGGCAACTTTTGGCATCACATTTCCTCCGAATCACAATAAAACTGGGCAATATTAGCCCAAAAAGCATGCAATTCAATAATCCATTGAAATAGTGTGCCATCTGGACATGTTTGGCGTACTGTTTTCACTGTAGTGTGATTTGAGATGCTCTAATCCTGGTCGCACATACTATAATAGCATGCTAATTGGGATGCAGCCTAACTACTTCAGGCATTTAATTAAACTGAACACCAAATTGGCGGAGTCAAATATCCTGCTTTCCTGCGCTAAATCTTAATAAGTGCTATTTATTCTGTACGGTTTCAGATGGAGTGATATTACCAGCAGTGCGTCCTGAGAGTGAGTTGGAAAGCCACAACTCTGTGTGTGTGTGTGTGTGTGTGTGTGTGTGCGCGCGCGCGCGTGCGCGTGTGTGTGTGTGTGTGTGTGCGTGCGTGTGTGTGTGTGTGCGTGTGTATGTATTCATAACATAATTTACAAAACAATTAAAATTATTCACTCATTTACTTTCATTATTCTGTGAAACCCATAAGAAAATATTTATTAAAATGTCTGTGCATTCAAAAAAAGAAAAGAAAAAAAGACCCTGCCATTTTTAACAGGCCCAAATGTAACACTTATTTATTACAAAATACACAAAAAAGCTAATAAACTCAATGTGATATTTGTTAGTCATAGATAAATCAACAGGTAAGAAACAGGTCAGATTTCTTCACTCACTCACAATTTTTATTAACTATTTGCATCTGTTTGATTTTAAGTAATCATGTTTTCAAAAAGCATTTATTCAAATTGCTTAGAATCAGCATAAATATGTTAATTGTAAACACAATTAAATGTATTCTGTTAAAAAGTATGAATATGGTTAAAATATGGGTAGCTGTGGAATGTGCAATAAAGTTTAAAAATATGCAAAAAAATTAGTTTATTAATAAAATGCAGATTATTAGTAATTACATACATTATCAGTTACATACAGAAATCTGACCTGTTGTGTAATTCAAATTAATGGAAATGCATAGTACTTAAATGTAGGCCTAAATATTTTTTGAGTATGAATCTTCCATACAATGAGAGTCAGTGGAGTCCAATGCTGTTTGAATCCCAACGTTCTTCAAAATATCCATTGCCTGAACCACAGACAATATAATTGTCTATACACGTAAATGGTGTTTCCCCATCCACAATGTCTCTTCGCAAAGGTTTTTTGAATCATTTTGTTACGTTACTATGTGGTTTCTAGGGTGTTTTGGTCTGTTTTATCGTCCAGCAGGTGTAAATTGTGTCTGATCCACGCACCTCTCCTCAACACAACACAAGATCTTCCCTTTGTAAAAATTGTCCTGTATGAAAGCGGCTGCAAGCGATGAGTGTGCCACAAGCCCTGGAGCTACGAATGAATCTTTCACAAGCTCACCTCCCTCAAGCAAGTAAGACACAGTATGAAACCGAGGAGACACAAGACGTGACGAGGAAAACAGAATGAGAGAGAAGGAGGTGTATTTTTAGCGGTTTGACCATGGCTCATATCTGAGCTACAGAGAAGACACTTACAAATTAGCTGAAGAAGCTCTGAACAAATGCTTCATCTGTGTTCTGGGAAAAACAACATGACAAACATAAAATCGTCCCAGCTGACTACAAAATCGATTGAGCCACATGAATCATCTCTGGTTAATATGGAACAATGTTCATAACCATTTCACCTCCGTAATCGGACATATTTCTCAGTGAAACAGGATATTCAATATGAATATGTGCATTTTATCCATCAGGAATTGATTAGACAGGGACTTTATAAGTGTGGTGGTTGAAAATTAACCCTCTGGTGCTCTTCACTCATGTTTGACCTCAAAAAAATTTGTTGAATTTTTTAAAATGCCATTGGAATGGTATGAAACTTGGTAAAGGTTTTGGCGCTTGCTATGTGAACACACACAAACAATCATGGACAAGATTTGAAAAGGTTAAATGGTCCTGAAAAAAATAATCACACTTGTACTCTTCACGGTCAAAAATGTATGGAAGCCCGTTTCCGCCACTGAATAAAATTTTTTAAAAAAGGTAATTGCGACTTTTTATCTCACAATTCTGACTTTTTTTCAGTCTTTTCTCACGATTGCGAGCTATAAAGTCAGAATTGTGAGATATAAAGTCACAATTGCGAGTTATAAAGTCAGAATTGCGTGATATAAACTCACGATTGCGAACTATAAAGTCAGAATAGCGAGCTATGAAGTCAGAATTGTGAGTTATAAAGTCATAATTGCGTGATATAAACTCACGATTGCGAACTATAAAGTCAGAATAGCGAGCTATGAAGTCAGAATTGTGAGTTATAAAGTCATAATTGCGTGATATAAACTCACGATTGCGAAAAGTCAGAATTGTGAGATATAAAGTCAGAATTGTGAGATATAATGTCAGAATTGCGAGTTATAAAGTCAAAATTGCGAGCTATAAAGTCAGAATTGTGAGATATAAAGTCACAATTGCGAGTTATAAAGTCAGAATTGCGTGATATAAACTCACGATTGCGAGCTATAAAGTCAGAATTGTGAGATATAAAAGAATTGCGAGTTCATATCTCACAATTCTGACTTTATAACACGCAATTGCAAGTTCTAACTTCAGAATTGTGAGATATAAAGTCAGAATTGCGAGTTATAAAGTCA
>NW_015539930.1:0-1407 GCF_001515605.1 Sinocyclocheilus anshuiensis
AAGAATTATTTTTGCCACTGAATAAAAAATAAAAAAGGTAATTGCGACTTTTTAGCTCACAATTCTGACTTTTTTTCTCGCAAAATGCGTGATGTAAACTTGCAATTCTGTTTTTTTCTCAGAATTGTGCGATACTATTTTAGTGCCACCTTAAATTTAAAAAAAATCTAAAATGAAAGTTGTAATATTTTGAGGAAAAAGTCAAAATTACGAGAATAAAGTTGTAGCAATATGAGAATAAAGTCGAAATATGTTGAGAATAAAGTCCAAATTACGAGAATAAAGTCCTAGCAATACAAGAATAAAGTCAAAATATTTTGAGGATAAAGTCAAAATTACGAGAATAAAGATGCAATATTTTGAGAATAAATTCAAAATTACGAGAATTAAATCGTAGCAATTACGAGATTAAAGTTATAATATTTTGAGAGTATAGCCTATATTGCCTGTGCAGATGGCCCAGATTGGGAGCACCTGGAGAAATTCTGGTGGCCTGGCAACTGATTTGAATATATGTGGGATTATTAGCAGAAATCATACCATGTGTCATATACTCACAGGGGCAGTATGCTTGGAAATAATATTTCACGTCTTTGAATGCATTCATTATCTGTAGTGCGCCAGACACCCAATAATAGCAATAAGCTTTGTGCTTTTAGTTTTAATATAAAACACTCTCAGCTTTTATATTCTGTCAGTTTCATAGCGAAATACAAACAATATGTCTTACAATAATGTGTTTTTCTTTAATGTTGCATGACAGATTGCTGTATTCGCCTCAGTTTAAGCGGCATGTGAATCAATCATCTTTTCAATTACAGTGAGACATTCTGTATGATGACATACTGAATTAAATTCAATACATACTGTAAAAAAAAATCCATAAAATTTACGGTAAAAAAACGGCAGCTGTGGTTGCCGGAATTTTACCGTAAAAAATACGGTAGCAACGTTTTAGGTTTTACGGTTTTAACTTAAATTTACAGTTAAATACCGTAATTTCATTAACTGATATAATGTTAATATACCAACCTATTGAAGTACTGAAATCTGTTTTGTACCTTTGTAATACACTGATAACCACCAAATGCAGGTGGTGATGAGAAAGTCACATGATGAACCAAAGCCCATCACAAGCAGCTTTTAAATAATAACATATATAGAAGGTGCACAGTGTCATTCACACAAAAACTAAACACCATCATGGTAACAACACACATGAAACTGAAATAATGCAATAAACATTCATTTAACAACATTCGGTGTAACACACAACCCTAATATACAAAACTGATAAGAAAAAACTGAGAAGAAACATAGTTATTTCAACAAAAAACATCAAATTTGAAATGTAACGCAGGGAATTCTGGGAATGTCAATTTACGGTTATTCACTGTAAATGATACA
>NW_015539930.1:4694-20027 GCF_001515605.1 Sinocyclocheilus anshuiensis
ACTTTACTAGTTACTTGAAAAAAGTAATCTGATTACGTAACTCGCGTTACTTGTAATGCGTTACCCCCAACATTGTCAATGACAAAATGAATCTGCGGTGGTCAGGTTGTAATTTCGAGCTCTTATAATTTTGAGTGTACAAGTTGTCATAAGTTCCATAAGGACGTGAACATTTTTTACAAGTCGGCATCTCATAATTACAGTAATTCCGACATGGTGTGAACACACAAGTTAATTCAGCAAAATATTATTTGTTCAGTGTTCAGTGGATGTGTTTTTATCGTGTTTTGTACAAACCTAAACTAATTGCATGGAAAAGTTTTTCTTAAACTTAAATTCACTGAATAAACTTTTTATTTATTTATTCGAGTGCAGTAGTTTTTCTTTCACTGTTTACTGCTCAACATTTTTTTTTTTTAAATAAATGTCTTTTGGTTTGGCAGTATATCCAGTTCAGATGATTTAGCATCAGAGCTCTTCAGGAAGTAATTAATCTCTGACCTTCATGGATGATGGTAGCCTTTCAGATGAAGTGTTGGTATCAGAACTAATATTAGCTGATGCAAACCTGCCAATGTCATCTTTGCCCAGCAACTGCACATAAAGTATGGAGCTAATATTATGACAAAACTATTTGAATTTGAATTGTGTTAAATTTGAATTATTGACAAGTGTTATTTAACAAAACTGAATATTATGTGGGATTTAAAATCGTTTTGAATTAGATTTTGATTTTAAATTTGAATTTTTTTTTTAACTTGAATATTTAACATTTGAAATTTAACACAAATTATTTTTTTTTAAGGCAGAGTTTTATAGACATGTATTTTCAAACAACAGATTTTTTTGTTCTGAATTCTTAGACTGCAAATATCCAGTTTTTAAAAATACAGCTTCAAGTTTTCAAGATGAAGAAGAAATTCGGAACATCAAATTCCGAATTTCTAAAATTCAAAACGCAGAAATTCAGATCGTACAGAAAGTAGGTCAGAGGTCATTCACAGGGAAGAGTAGATCTCCGAAAAGTGGAACAAAGCATTTTGGCCAATTAGAGCTGCAGTAGTTTTCTGGCGCGAGCGTGCGGCTCAGAAGGTCGCCATTCTTCTGCCTGATCATGAATCGCCCAGAGGTAAGTGATTTTTAAGCATTTATGGTTTATATTTAGATATTATGCTAGCGTTCCCAGCATGTGAAACATTTGTTTAAGCGGTCTCTGGTGTTTGTTTTAAAGTATATTTGGTCGAGCGTGCGGCTCAGAAGTCGCCATTCTTCTGCGTGATCATGAATCGTCCAGAGGTAAGTGATTTTTAAGCATTTATGGTTTATATTTAGATATTATGCTAGCGTTCCCAGCATGTGAAACATCTGTTTAAGCGGTCTCTGGTGTTTGTTTTAAAGTATATTTGGTGTAAAAGTGATTAGCATGCCACCGTGTCTATACTAGACGCGACTGCGCCGCGCCGCAACAGCTTGAAATGACAAAGCGGCCGTTGTAAAGAGCTTGGACTATGCCAGAAATAGAACGGGGAATCCGTTTGCTCATCCGTTTCCAGATGAGGCTTGCATAGCCTGAGTATGTGAAAGAGACTCGTGCAGAAATCAAAAGAATTGAGTGCAAGCACGGGCCTACGTCCTCGGGGAACTAGGCCAGAGGGGGACCCAGCCGAAATACCGCTCCTCCCGGAACGCGGAACGCGCCTGCCCCCTCAGATTTTTGAGCCAAGTGGATGTTGAATGCAGCTTCCCAAAGACAAAAAAAAAGAAATAGCCAAATAATAGTTTTTATATTTAATATACGATCACACCAGTGTGATTAGAACATTCAGTGCTGCACGTCTGCTAAATTCAAATCATTCAAATCTGGATGGCGCTGAGCCAGAGACAGACGCGTTTTTACAGTTATGTGCATTATATCCAATCACTCCAATCACAGTTGTGCTTATGAATGAAATGATCAATCAGAGGCGTTCAGATGAGTCTTTGCTGAAACGCTGGTGTTCTGCTCATCGCGCACGCTCGCTGCTCTCTGGCGAATTCTCTCACCATAAACAACAAAGTACAGATGTGCATACAATGTAAGAGATTCATTTCACAGTGTAAACAGCTTCAGTGATTATAATTCCAGTTTTTGAGAGTGCTTGAACTCTGGCTAGACTGAAGTCAATGATAATGTTCTTTGATAATGATTGATTCTTTGCTCTCTTTCTGTACAATGAAATAGTTATTAGTTACTTACAATGTTTTGACTAATTCACGTTAAATACAAAGTCAGTCCTGTTAAAAACTATTTTATGACATGGTTAATTTGTGGTTACCATAGTTAAGTATATAGTTTTTGTTTTTAACTTGTAAAACCATGGTTAATTTTTAAGGGTATGTTAAGCTTAACTGTCAAAAACGTATGTAAATGAAGTTTAAGCAAACAGCACAAAAAGGCTAATGGTGTAAAAACGTATAACACTTTTCTGTTTTATTTTTTTGTTGTGTGTGTGAGTAAATGTGCATATTTGTAATAACTTACAACAATGAGCTACCAAGTGTCAGCTTTGCAAAAGAAGTCCCTCATGAGCATTAACCATTTTGGTCTTGTCATTTATGCACTCCTTTTCCTAAGCTAACTGCTGTCTTTATTTTTACAGGTACAGATACTTCTAGAGCATATATGGGGGAGACTTCGGTCACGTTTGGAGCACGCCCTTTCACGGATGCCTGTGGATGTGGACTTCTTAGAATTTATCTGTGCTCAGGAGTTGGTTTTCCTGAGTGCTGTATCCCCCCAGGTCATCATTCCTGTGGACATATGGGAAGGCTTAACTGGTCTGCATCATGCTATTACTTTAGAGAGGCAAAGAAACGAGACACATGTTGTGACCGCACAATTTGAACAAGGAAATAGTGGACGACTGAAAGCAATCATTGGTCGTGAGTATCTTGTCAATTTGCTTGAAATGAACTTACCAGTCAGGTGTATTGCAAGCCTATTGGGGGTATCTGAACGGACTGTACATAGACGACTGGCAGAGTTCGACCTATCAGTGAGATCACTGTACAGCTCACTAACAGACGATGAGCTAGACACATACACTGGTTTCTTTGAGTCCTTTACGTATTTGTTTCACCTGCCGTAATCTCCTTCCAATGACCTATTGTATTGCATATATTAGATTATTAGGTTACATGAATACAATTAATATTATAGTACACCAATGCTTAAGTTTGAAGGTTAATTAAACAAAAGAAAAAAAACAACAACAACACTACCGCATATGATAAAAGGCGCTCAAAAAGCCACTTCCGGTTTTCTTTGGTTGGGCCAGGAAGATCCCACGCAAGACTCAGGTCAAGGACAGCTTGATATTCACTGCTAGTGAGTTCAGCCTCTCCATCAAGCTCCATGTAGAACAGTATAAATGAAAGTAAAAAAAAAAAAAATGAATGCAATTATGAATTGTTTAAATTACAGCTAAATTATGCTACTGTATGTATGTATAATGTAAATACCAGTTTTATGGTTTCACGAATATCATGGTCAGGACAGTCTTCTATTTGCACTGTAGCAGTCTCAGGTGAACCTCCTAGTAGTACATGGACTATTGCTTGGCTGACTCCAGCCAGCCGAGGTCCACCATGTAGGAAAGAATGTCCAATCATTCGTCCTGCAACAAGGAACAGATCACTCTCTACGAGAAATTGTGATGATGATGGAACAAGATGACCTGGTTCACCGTCAAAGCGACAGGTCCTTGCAGTATTTCCTGTTTTAAAATAATGGGCTAAAAGTTATATTTTGGATTCAAAGATTAAACAAAATACTATAGTCAATGTTCCATAAAAAAATAGCTGACATACCCATGTTAAAATTAAATCCATGCTGAAGCCTCTGTATAACAGTAGACAAGAAATGTCTGGTTACTCCCTCACCAATGGCAGCATCCCCTGAATGTAACAGCAATTTACAGCAACAGTCCAAAAAAAAGAGAGAGAGAGAGACATGGCCATTAAAATCTAACTAGGAATGCCACTAAATAAATGTATTTACTTGTTTAATACCACCTTGGAGTCTGCACTTCACAGGGCTTGCCCATTCTATGCCGTTTTGTTTGTAGAATGCAACAAGTTCTCTGTCTTGATCTTCCTTGTCCATCCTCAAATCCATGGTCATCAAGAGGGGCTTTCTCATCTCATGTTGGCAAATTATTTCCTTTGTGTATAAGGATGCTGCTTTATTTTTATCTGGTTCAGTTTTCCAATCTGCAAAAAAAACACAAAAGCAACATGTCAACAGTTCAGCTAAAGCTAATTGTGTATTCTATTTCAGTTTTACATCTCAGAAATGTATTATGCTTATCAGTTCCAAAAAAAAGAAAAAAAGAAATGCATACCATAACTCATGCTTGTGGCTTCAGCTGCATTTCAATGATCACCGGTATGTGTCACAGGCATGGAAAATCCAGATGTAGATGGTTCCTCCATAGACGCATTGAATTCCAGAGGTTGCGTGCTTACAATATAATACACAAACTTCATTACCACACTTGTGTGCAATGAAGGAACAAAAGTCCTTTATAAATGGATGACCTCAAAATTTCTAAATGAATTGAACATTCATAATTTTAACATAAAACACAATATTCAATTCACAATTGTATAGTGAAGAAGACCTGCGGCAATCCTAACAGCACACATAATGAAAGCACAAAAAACAACAAAAAATAAAAATCACTGAATTGACTGGAAATATGTTGAGCACTTTCAAAAAAACAATTATTTTCCTCACCTGTCACATGTGCAAAAACTTCCGTGAATCTCCATCACATCAAGAGGCATTTCATTTTGACAGATGGGGCAAGTTGCCTAGAGGAAACAAACAAAAACAATATAATATAACTTTTCTTTCATGTTGTTTCAACCATGTATGAGTTTCTTTACCATGGATGGGACAACAAGATATTCTGAAGACTGATCATTAGATGTGAAAAAAAAAAAATCTTCCAATTATTTATTGAATTATTTTTTGTGTTTTAAAGTTATACAGGTTATGAATGACACATGAAAGACTAAAAGACAGAATTTTCCCTTTAACCTGCATATGCAAGAAACAAAAACACAGAGAAATACAATGTGTTATCAGAATTATTTAGATAATTTGCTGTTTCCAAAAGCAGCTCTAAAAAACTGTTTTAAAAAAATATTTATCATACCTTATTAAACTTCCAAATTATGTATTTAAATTAAATTAACTATTTTAATATATCTTACTTGATTGGTCTGTTCAGCTTCATCAGTTGTCACACAGGACTTTATGTGTGCAGTCAGGATGACTAATGGATAAGTGATTCCACATTTCTGGCATTTCTCTTTTGGCATGTCATTAAAGCTTTCAGATTCAGGTGGCAGAGCAGTGGTGTCAAGTTCCATTTGAAGAGGAGCTATGTAAAGCACTCCTTTAAAACCTTGTGTTGCTGCCTTCAAATGCTTGGCACTGTACCCACTCTCATCGGGTGGAATAAGGTTGAGCTTCCGGGAGCCCCATCCTCCTTAAAAAAAAAAAATAATAATAATAATTAATTAATAAAGAAATTACACAAAATACTAAAAAACACAATGTGTTATTGGATTTTATTAGATCATTCCTTGTATTTTGTTATGCCAGGATTCATGTTTTAAGCTTTGCACAAAGGTATTTACTTACACAAAATATGGAATATGTTATTAGTGATTATGTGAAAATTCAGAAATGTATTTGATGTGAATTTTTTTTTTCATTGCAATGTATCACTATGTTCCTGATGATTACCTGAAGATTTATAGACAAGCCAACCCCCCTTTACTTCCTGAAATTTTGGGAACAGCTCCTTCAGTTGGGCACATACCTTACAATGTAAATAACACTGAGTAAAAATTAAATGCCCAACAGTTACAAGTGCAACACTGGTACAAACAGCTTATAGTGTTTCATTACAGTAATGTGCTAAAGAGCACCTCAGCACCCATGTTCCAGCTATACAGAGTTACTAATGAATTAAGCTCTGTTACATTAGCAAAAGAGAATTTTAAAAGATGCAAGAGAAACATCATGCATACTTACTTCATCATAAGTTGCATTTTCATCCATTTGCATTGTCTTTCGCCCCAACCCAGCTTGCATATGTACCAGTTGCTCACTCTCCATAGGTGTTCGCTCATATTGGTGAGGAAGCAGATAAAAGTTAACAGGCAATATTTTTGCGGGTTTGCTAGGGGGCACTGACAGCATTCGCCTTTTACCCCGTCCTTTGCTGAAAAACCCAGGAAATGATCTGTTGGCAAAAAATTTCAATTACAAACCAAAATAATTACCATCAAATAATGTAATGTTTCTTTATGTCAATATTAAATAAAAATAATGTAGTTGCAAAACCTGGTCATCTCAGTTTGGATGGTGGCCCTCTGCTGAACAGTGTGCTGCCTATGGAGGCTGAATCATTAAATTAATTTAATGAAAGTAATTTAATAAAACTATGTATGCACAAATACATATACATAACAGGGAATTCCTTTACCACACTATCCTTACTAACTATCCTTACCACAATAATAAATAAAAATACACAAAAAACCTGGAATTATCCTGACTGGGACCAGCTGCACTGCCTGAAGTCAGCAAAGACAACAAGTGCCTGGCTGACCTGACAACTTCACTGTCCTGTAAAAACAGTTTAAGCAGATTTTTTTTTTTGTATCTTATGTCATCTTATAAACATTCATTATTGGTCTAATGGTCCGCTGTTTATAATGCTTTTTGCTAGATATCAGTTCAGGGTGCAGGGTAATGGTACTGAACATGAGAGAGTACAATAATTAGTAATTAAATGACTTACAATTTGAGATGCACTGATTGCAATTGTTTTGGCCGATTCCAATTTCCGTTTTTTTTGTGTACCTGCTGATACTGATTTTTGTCAATTTCTAAGAACTACAGTTGACAGCATATACAAACAATCTATAGTTGTTTTTTTTCAATGCAACATTTTTTATTCTTATGAAATCGATGCATCATCTTTCACATTAAATTCTCACATTGTGTCAATTAATTCAGTTAGAATAATAAGAAACTGTGGAGTTGTTCAAATGAAATTAGTATCAACAAACTCCATCTTTACACTGCAGAGGAAACAGAAGCTGCATCTGAAGTGGCATTAGATGTATCAAAGTCCCTTTAAGGGATATTCTATAGTCTTTGGATGTATTTACACAGACTGTTTCATGAAGCTGAGGTGTCAAAGTGATTTATTACACCACAAAATTGCAGATACACGAATAATTTTATAAGATTAATGTTTTAAATATAAAAAAAAAAATACAAATAAGAAATGTTGGGAAAATGCAAGGTACTTTTTAAATGTGAAAACCAAACCACAAGTAGGTGGCGGCAAATGACTGTTTAAATAAGTGAGTCATTCAATTGATTCGTTCAAACGGCTGATTCATTCGGAAACGAGGCAAGTGACTGTCTTTATGAATGGGTTCATTAAATGAGCAAATGATTCAGTAACCTATTCAAAAAAACAGTCACTTGCCTCTGCAGTAGTGTTGATATTCGGGGAAACGTCCTAAATTTAAAACGTCGTTACATTTCAAATGTTAAATATTCAAGAAAAAAAAAATCAAATTTAAAATCAAAATCAAATTCAAAACGATTTTAAATCCCACATAATATTCAGTTTTGTTAAATAACACTTGTCAATAATTCAAATTTAACACAATTCAAATTCAAATTGTTTTGTCATAATATTAGCTCCATAATAAAGTGCCATCTGCTCTGGGGAGTATCCAATTGGAAGAGCATTTCTTTGATTCTTCTGCTTAGTCATGAAATAAAAAAACTTATAGGTTCTCTGCGGTGACTCACTTCCTCCTCGGCACAATATGTTCTTGTGTTAACCTTCCTCTCAAGCTGTCATTCTAAACAACAGTTTGTTCTGGCAATTGACACACTTACTCAAGTGCTCCTATAATTGAAGGGGCACATAGATAACATAAGGCTGAATACACGTAGCCAGTCTGTGATAATTAACTCTGTACAAGCAGTTCCTTAAAAATAGCCGTATTTGCCTTTTCATACATTCAGTATACTGGAATATTGGGATAGTGATGGTTCGTATAATGAGTGGGCCAGCAGCAAATGAAAAAGCACTGTATTTTAACATATAAATCATCTGCTGCAATTAGGATAAAGATTTAGAATGTAAGAGGTGGAAATGAAAATGTTATGCCTCACAGGGTCTGTTCATTTTCCCTGTACAAGGGACAAAAGTCTAACATAGGCTAAAAATCTTCAGTGGTCTTTTAATAATGAGACCTGAGAGTCTTGAAAAGAGACGTGCTGTCTATTATTACCAGGACATAAATTAAGGAAAGAAGGAGAGCATTACAGACAATAGAGATGGAATTATTCATTAGGATTCATGAAGAGGTGAAGCAGTTATTACATCAGAGAATTTTTCAGAGCTCTTTATTCTTTCCTGGTTTTAGGATTTAGTTTACCTTTCTCTGACAAAGATTATGATTGATTATGAATGCATGCAAATGAGTACAGATATAAAACTGCAGCTGTATCAAACTTTTTGTTTAATTAATGCACTTATTTATGTTCAATATACAGATTTTTTTCTTATAATCAGTAAATGTTTCCTGTTTCCCCGTTTCCTGATATAGCGTTCTAATAAAAGGCATTGCAATGGCAACAAATTGCTTATATTCCTCTATTGTGAGTCGCTTCGGAAAAAGTGTACTACAATAAACGCACAAATGTAAAGAATGTAAAATGTGATTGAATAATAACAGACAAATCAAAAAATAGAATTCATGCAATTACCAAATAATAAACAATAAAGACACAAGAAACAACATGCCACTGGCAGACATCTGCTTTAAAGGGATAGTTTGAGAGAGAAAGAGAGAGAAATAAATCTCAAAATACCTTCTTATGTTCCAGAGAAGAAAGTCATACGGGTTTTGAAAAACATGAGGGTGAGTAAATGATGAGAAAAGTTTTTGGATGAACTATCCCTTTAATTCTGAGTGCTTCACTCATTTGTTAACCTAAACAGTGTTAATGCTTCCACAAATTCCCCAATTGAAATAAACGTTTAATATCCAAAATAAAATTATTTCTGTGATCTCATCTAGGGCCCAACAAACCAGTCAGTGGGAGCTTTCCACTTTACCACTTAAAGTGCAGGACACTTAACCCCAGCGGGACTGTCAGTGCACTAAGAGTTCTACAAGTGGCTTTGGGCGAAATACCTTTGCTAAATAACTAAATATATAGGCCAGTACAGATTAACATACAGGAGGTGGGCATCCAACAATGGTAGGTGAATGAAATGTTAATGCAATTGCAGATATTTTTCTCTATTTCCTCAACCACACACCTTTTCTCTAAAACCTTGCCAATCAAAGCAAACCTGAACACATAATAGGGGAAACGTTTTTTTATTAGCTAAAAAATGTTGTTGATCTTTAACATATTCTCTATAAATCACAAGTCTCTATGTGAAAATATTTGAAAAATTCCCTAAAATGTGGCATGGTATATGGATGAGCAGTCAAAAGTTTGTACTCACACAACAGCACATAAAGACCTGTGTCTGTTCTTTTATTTCGAAAACTTCAGTAAAAGAAACCACTGAAATGCAAATCAAAATAATTATTGCCGTTTGTGGTATATGGATGAGCTATCAAAAGTGTGTACTCACACAACAGCACATAAAGACCTGTGTCTGTTCTTTTATTTCGAAAACTTCAGTAAAAGAAACCAAGTTTAAATGCAAATCAAAATAATTATGCAGCTCCAATATTAAAGACACCCTGTGGTGAAAATCAAGTTTTTAAAGGGGACATAACACACAGTTTCACCCAATCTCATGTTGATCTTGAGTACATATAGAGTAGTATAGCATCGTTCATTGTTCCAAAGAGTCTTTAGTTTGATCACATTTATAAAAGAAAAATACAGCTTTCCGATTCTCTCCGAAAACAGCCGAGCTCCTGGAGGCACGCCGTGGGCGGAGTTAAAGAGTGACGAGCACTTGCCTGATTGCCAACAAAACACAGACATTTGATGCCGTTTCACTTACCGTCTGGAGCTCTGAATCATGACCAGGATCTTTTATAGCTGGGACCGCATCTTCCAGTATCAAGTGATGTGCAAATCCAGCGCCGAACTGGGCCTTGTTTATAAAACGTTAGTCAACAAACACACTTGCAAAACTCCGTTGCTGCCCCGGAAAAACAAACTGCATCCACTGTTCACATAACGCTGGGTTCTTACAAGGTTATCTTTCCCTTACAGCCAAAAACACACTTCTTTGGAGACATTCTTCTCGAGCGAGTCCCGTTCAGTGCAGCCGAATGAAGTGCGTTGATGGGCGCACCCTTGCTCTCGCTCTGGGCTGTGTTTCCCAAAAGCATTGTAAGCTTAAGTTGATCGTAAAAACGATCGCACGAATCATCTTGGACTTGTTGACCTTATCCCAAAACCATCATAACTTAAGTAGCACTTGAAAATCTTCATAGATCTACGAGTGCTCTGGAGTAATTGTAAATCCCTACATGCATTGTAAGAAGACAGAATTATGAGGTCACCTGCAGGACAATCGGCAGATTACACCTTTAACTTTATTCAAGTGCAATGTGATTATAATTAAAGCTTTTGATTGTACTTTATTATACATTTTATTACTCCTGTTTTTTAAATTAATTTATAAATGAAATAATTAAAAAGGGCAGAAAACAAAACAATACAAAAAAAAAATAGAAATACTCATCTAAATTAAATGACTGAAAAAAAAAACTAATAAAAGAAGTAATATAGGAAATAGGGTTGTGACGGTGAGGAAATTTTCCCACCGGTTAATCGAAGCACCCGGTATCACTGCAGGGGCGTTCCCTCTTTTCCTCGCTTTCCTTTGCTTTTAAATAGCTTGTAAAAGCGGCATTTTACTTTCACTTTCAAATAGTGGCAATTCGGAGTAAAGCAATTGTTCGTTTTTAGTTGATTAATTTTCCCTCTTTTCCTCGCTTTCTTTCGCTTTTAAATAGCTTAAAAGCGCCGTGCTCATTTTACTTTCACTTTAGAATTAGCGGCAATTTGGTTTCAATTGCTTGAATGCAACAACAAAATACAACGTCAAACTCACTTTAGCGTATATATAAAACATAGAACTTTTATTAACAAAACAAATAAAAATACACCATGCTATAGGGCAGGCTATGCCTAATATAAAATAACAAATAACTTACATAAAGTTTAAATGCACAAAACTGGAAATAAGTAAACATGTATAATATATAACCAAATAAATAAGAAACGTAGAACGTTTTTTCAATCAAAGACAATACATGCATTGTCATATTTGAAGTTGTTTTATTTAGACAGTGTTTTATTGCACTGTGATTTAACAGAGGATGCCATAACCTATATTTCCATACATGCAAAAACGGGCTGTACAAGACAAAAGTTTAATACTAAACAAAGCACAAAAAAAAAAAAAAACACTGGTACACTAGTGTTAGATTTGTTAAAAAAAGGTATTGCTCTAATACTAAATAAACATCTTGCACTTGCAAGTCCTTTCTAGTGTGTTTGGAAAATGTGGTGTATACAATGCTGGACATTGAATATAAATGTACACATTTAAACTAGTAATATTAGTAATAGTAATATTGATATTCTGAAATGTTTAATGCTATTTAAATGATAGTTTTAGTATTTACAATATTAGTCAAAATGTAACGTTTCTCCTAAAATAAAACTGAAGACATCTTAAGACAAAGCTGATATCTCAATGAGACATATAAGAGAATAGTATCCTGAGTGTTGAGTAAGCTCTGTCAGAGGCATATCCTTGTGGGCAGCACATCGATGTGAAGACTCAACTGCACCTCAGACAACATGGGTTCGAATTCCAGCTAAAGGTACTTTCCTGTTCCTGTTCAATTCTCACATGTCCAATTGTTTCCTGTCTCTTCTCCTACTGTCCTGACCATTAAAGGTTAAAAACCCCATTGCAATAAAAAAGCAACAGCAACCTCTGAGCAGTAAAACATTTTTATAATGGAGTCATGCAAGAGATTACAGCAAGACAATAAAGAGATCTCACACGTTTCTCTCCCATTGTCATTTTGGTTTCCTTTCTTTCAGAACTTTCTCATGTCTCAGTTGTGTCTACTTTTATTTCTCCTAAGGATTCTTAGGAGAGACATCTGAGACACTTGAGACTAAAATGAGAAATACATGAGAATCACAACTAAGTCTCCTGAGGTTAGAAAGAGCAACCACTGAGCAATAAAATATCCCTATAATGGAGTCTTGATAGAGATTGCAGCAAGACAATAAAGAGCTATTCTATGTTTCTTCCACCACATTCTCTGTTTTGACTCTTTTTTTTTCTCAAATATTTCTCAAGTCTCATTTGTGTCTACTTCCATTTCTCCTAAGGAATTTTAGGAGAAACATCCGAAATGCTGTTGATACTAAAATGAGAGATATATGAGAATCTCATCTAAGTCTCTTGAGCTTTGGAAAAGCAACCACTGAGCAATACATTTTTCCTATGGGAAAAGACAGTTTCAAAAACGTGGTTTGAAACAGTCTGCTTCCTACGTCACAGATATGACATGTAACCAATCAACTTGCTGGATGGGGCATTTTATATCATTGGCAAAGCATTTCTACCTGAGAATGTTGATTTTTTTAGAAGGCAGATGTCTGATATGATGAATGGGAACATGGTTTATGTAACATTAGCAATTAATTAATAGCTGTTTGATAATGTAGTAAAGCCAAAGGCTTTATGATATCAAATACCGTTAAATGATATCAATACCGTTATGTGTCTGACATTGTACAGAGCGATACACAGAATGCATTAGCAGTCTGATACATGGACTCATAGACGACCCTGCATAATTCGCTCTTCCTCTTCT
Source organism: Sinocyclocheilus anshuiensis (assembly GCF_001515605.1). NCBI lineage: Eukaryota > Metazoa > Chordata > Actinopteri > Cypriniformes > Cyprinidae > Sinocyclocheilus > Sinocyclocheilus anshuiensis. Next base: position 17,667 of record NW_015539930.1, read on the forward strand.
GAATCAGTTTCTGGTTCAAACACATATGGCACACAATACTGCCACTTGCAATTGTGTAGCATTTAAAGGGGTGGTTCATTGTGATTTCACTTTTTTAACGTTAGTGAGTGTATAACGTTGCTGTTTGAGCATAAACAATATCTGCAAAGTTACGAAGCTGAAAGTTCAATGCAAACAGAGATATCGTCTTTTAAAATTCTGGTAGTTTAATGCTGGTAGGGACTACAACAAGTTACTTCCTGGGTTCGTGACGTCACAAACCCTTATAAACCCCGCCCTCGGAAAAAGGCAGCAAAGGCGGCGAGGCCTTGCTGCACTGCTTTAGAGAAGAGGAAGAGAAAACTAGAGGTGCACGTAAAAATCTGTTCATATATGAATCGAGATTCTGTCTTCTAAGGATTCTAATGGATTCACAAGTTTCAAAATCAACGTTCTAAAGCAGCGGTTCTCAATACTGTTCCTCGCGTCCCCCTGCTCTGCACATGCATACATCCAAGTATACATTTATTCTCACATAGCTATGAGAAGCGTTAAACATGGACGCACGTGCAGTTGCCGTACTGTATTAAAGCTTTAATCAGGATAAAACTGTATATTAAAAGCTAACAGAAGCAGTAGCATTTACAAATAACAGCATATCTAAAAGTATGAGACAACAACAACAACAACAAAAAAACATAGGCCTACCATTAAAAGCCTTGCTTGCACAGGTTCTGCACGATCCTCTTCAATAATATGCTCTGCTTCTCAATCGGGCTCAAACTGATAAGCGATATTAACGACGCCGTTGTTTACAATACAACCGGAGCACATGCTGCTTAGGTGAGGGGCGGGACTTTTAGATGTGCACTAGAGGCGGATTAGCCAATCACAACACACTGGGCCAGCTGACCAATCAGAGCCCATCGCCTATTTCTGAGGGAGGGGCTTCATAAAAGAAGGAAATGATCAGTGCGTTTTTCAGAGAAGGGACAGAGTGGTGTGGAATAAAAGTAAATTATGTGAAAAATAATGAAATAAAAAAAAAAAACGAAGCATTAACACATGGTAGACTGCACCCCATAAACACAATCAATCCTAGAAAAAAACCAGTGAACCACTCCTTTAATACTTCAGCTGGTAAGGTGGAAAGTGGAGCAGGTTCGAGCTGTTGTGATTGAGTGGAGGCGGGAACTAATTTGCATTTTCATGGATCAGCGTATATGAAATGAGGTAAGGGTGTAGAGTTATATTCAAGCCATTTCAAGGCATGAAAAAGTTATTTTCAGGGCAAAAACATTTAAATGTTTAATTTTAATTATCAAAGATGAGTTTCAAAAGATAAAATTAGTGACTACAGGGGATTTTATGTCTTTGCACAACTAGTCAAGTCCCTTCTGGAATAATAATTGTCGACCAATATGCTAAATCAAAGCACAAACATCACCGTGGAAACCAGTAAAGAATACAAAGCATATTGAAAAAACAAAAATTCTTTGGAAAACATGCAGTGGCCTTGCTACACAGTTTCATTCAAAGATACAAAACAGTTTTTCTATAGACAAAAGAAATGTGACCTGCTCCATTTTTTTTGAGACACTTTGACCCAGAAACACATTCTGAGGTTTATTTACTGAAGTAAAAAGAAAAGTCTCAGTTGACATTTAACTGATTATATTTCAGCAATGGAGCAGAAACATAATATTACAGAAACCTGAGTAGAATCTTTATTCTTAAAACTCAAAATAACACAAAATGTCACAAATGTCAATATCATCACATTTATAAAAACTAACATTTCATAAACGAATATGATGTTTATGTTAGTGATTACTGAATAGGCAAAAAGGACTGCTTTTGAATTTATATAATTTTTAAAGACATGAGAAAAAAACAAAAACAAACAAACATAGAACTGGATATAACTGAAACTGAGCATACACGCATGTTCAGAGATGGTTGGGTGAATTTGTTTCCTTGTTCTCAGCATCAGTGGTGCAAATCTTTCAATGTTTCCTTCAAATGCTCTTTGCATTCTTTCCACCAATCACTAAACCACACACATAGGATTCTGGGATATCATAGACAGAAAGGGATATATGGTTAAAGCTGCTGCAAAATAGATTGTAAACATTCTCAGGGAAAAAAAGACAGAGCCAGACAATACAGTTGTTGGTTCATCATTAATAAAACAACTCGCCAACAACCTCGTGATGCAAAGTTAAAACATTCATATTTTAATCTGTTTATGATTTACACATTTCAATTGTATTGAAATGATAATTCAAAATAACTGTGCAGCATTCATTTAAAAGTGTGAACTTTTAGAACTTAGAATGAAAAATAATTTCTTTTAAACAGTAACTACTTCGGGCTAGGCAT
>NW_015539930.1:20195-26195 GCF_001515605.1 Sinocyclocheilus anshuiensis
TATATTGAATTTGCATTTGCATTTGTTGGACATCTAAGACAGACTAAAGTGAAACATTTCAAAAATGAAAAAATGAAAGCAGTCTTTTGAGTTTGTAGGATGTGACAGTTTTTTGATCTAGAGGACTCTTTTTTCTGTCTTTGGTTCATGTTTAGGTCATCAACTCAGTACGGTTTGATAATGAAAACAGGGTAACTGAACAGAACAAAGTACAGTTCTGAGACTCACAAGTTATACTAAGTCAGCAAACACCCTCATTAAAAAACATGTGTTAAGTGGAGAAGATACTGGAGCTATTCTTCATTAAGACTCTTACAGGGTAATTTCAAGTAATAATGAACAAAAGGAGGTGCTTTACAGCTCATTTGCCATTATGGTGTAACGTCCTCTAATACTCCAGCTCATGTCATGTCACCATGAAACCCATCATTAAAGTCGTCAACAGCAATGATTGGAAAATGACCCAATGACATCCTCAGTATGAAACACACATTTCATGTCATCAAATGTGTGAAGTCTGGCCGTAATCAACCTGTCATGTCTTTTCAAGTGGTCATATGCTCCCATGTCACGGTTACACTGAGCATGCATTGCATTGGTATTACTTTTTTGATGAACAATGACCCATGGTGGCCCTCGCTGAAACTGCAGTCTAGTTGTTCATAATGGGCATCTCTCTGTCCTTTATCCTCTTCCTCTTATTTATTCATAACACTGCACTTAATCCACCAGGACGTCAATGATGTTCTTCAGTGAGGTCAACAACAGATCAGCATGAACGCTCCAGCAAGGAAGATTATTTATTTATTATTTTTTTTGGTATTTTATAGAGAGAGACCAGGAAATGGCTTGAGCCAATGTCACATTGGTAGAGTTTGAGGGGTGCCAATACAGTTGCTAGCGAATTTACTGTAAAATAACTTTTTTCTTCTTTTTTTTCTTTCTAAAAAAACATGCTTCTTTTAAAGATTCTTTCCACATAGTAACAGTTCTAGTTAGAACTATATTGTCCTGAAGAACCGTTGTATGCTTAAATGGATCTTTGTGTTTGAATTTTGGGTTCTTTATTCCCACCTGTTTGCTTTTTAAACCTGTAACTGTCGAAAAATAATTTCAAAGTGACCTCTTTATTGATTTTCAGGACCTCAACCACAGACTGTCAATACACTCAACAGGTACTTGATATTATCCTTAAAATGTCTATAAATGTTCAATTTTGAATTGTAACTCGTTTGCTCAAACATGTCTTTTTTAATACAATAATAGAGGCTACAATGTATTATAAGACCAGACAGATAAGGGGCAACAAGCATAATATTGATAAAAAATATTTTTTAAAATGAATGTAAATAGACTTAATGAAAAGGTTCTATATAGCGCTTTCACTGATGCCAATATCTTAGAGGGTGACCAATGGCCAATGACCAACTGTTTTATTTAAAACATTATTTATTTGTTTTAACTTTTCATTTTTATTTTTAATTATTTGCTTTTCTATGATCTCCAAAATCAAAGAAAGACAAAAAACACTTTCAAAATACAACCTGTTTCAAGCAGTCTAATACTTTCTGACAGCAGCAAAACCACAGTGAAAATTGGTCGGTCTGTAAAGAAAAAATTGTCAAGCCAAAAATTGCAGCACACATTGCTTGCTCCTTGAATGTTTCAACTGTGGATCTTTTAGGAGAACTTGCCGGTGAAATAGCTGCAAAGGATATATGACTGCACTGAACTCAATGTTCTGCCCTCATTAGGCAGGTAATTGGGCAACACATGCAACAAGGGATATAAAGGAGGAAATATACTTAGCACTGATAAACAAACAACGAGCAATTGTAATGTGCTATTACACAAACAATGGCTTGGTTTTCACACAGTACTCTACGTCAGCAAACCATGCAGTGATTAATGCTGGAGGAGCACCATTTAAATTCTCTAGTTTCTAGACATGTGATGGTTAGCTGTCAGTGTGTGCCTCAACAGTGTGCTCGACTAATATGACGAGATGAGATTACAATTCCAGCTAAGGGATAAGGATCGAAACTACAGCGGCAGAGATCCTATTTCAGATGTGCTCAGATCCAATCAACAAGCTGCAGGCCATTGTTCAAGTGGCAAATGGAGTAAACTAAATGATGGAAAAGGATCCCAATGCAAGCTTTTACATGAACTGAGCCAATTGCAAAGAGTTGCAAAAATTAACCTAGCAATGCTTGCCACAGATTAATGGCTTTGACATAGCCATCATTGGTTCTTTCTGGCTGAGTACTGTATGGCAAGCAGTTCCGGCTACAGATAATGCAAATCTCCCTATATCAGCTGCAGAGAATGTCAAACCTGCTTGAATTTGTTAGGCAAATAACAAGAATCTTCCCACCAGTATGCAGCAACTACATCTTGCATCACTGAGCCCATCCATGGTGCTCAAGAAAGAAAAAAACTCAGCGTTATATCTTCACATATGCACAGGATTCTTTAGAAAGCTTTATCAACAATGAAGAGACCTGCACAACACATTCTTACTCCAAACTTGTTACATATGGATGCTTGGTCAGGACCCCTTGGCGTCACTTTTTAACACACTGGGAACCCCTACAGCATACTTTTTTTTTTCAGTGTGCAGGGTACTTTTCAAGTTGTTGTGTCAGATCTAGATGCATTTAATTCTTTGCATGCATTTGTAAAAGTAGAAATTATTTGTATATATATTTATACTTTCATAGAGATTTTGAGCACCTAACCCCACCCCTACTCTAAACCTAACAACTTCTCAACAACATAAAACACAGGCATACCAAAATAACCAGTATAGAAGTATTAAAAACAACTTGTGTTGTATTCCAGTTGTTCTGAAGCTATATGATATGTTCATATGAGGAACACAGTGAAATTGAAGGTTTTATTGCTTAAAATGTTCCGTTAACACATTCATATCTCATTCAAAAGATAAACATTAGCATGACACAATCGGTAACGAGAAACACAAGATCCAAATGCATTTCACAATCAAACTTGACGTAATGCTTCTTCATGCAGAAATTTTTGAATGAAGACTTGGAATAACTTGGAATGTTCATGATTTTTGAATACATTTGTACCTGTAGTTGTACATGTCTGTTATATCCTTTGTTTTATATCGATAAATGGTTAGGTATAGGGGTAGAGGTTAGGTTATGTACTCGAAAAATGTCTAAATAGTGTAATGTAAGTTATGTACATGTTTAAATTGAAAATCATACTATATGTCATAATTTCAGTCCCAATATATAATTTCTTAACAACTAAATTTCCCATGCCAAAGGTCTCTCATTAAAGGCAATGGAATACCAAGGGGTCCTGACCAGTGTAATGAGTTAGGTGTGAGAACATGTCGTCTTGCATGGCTCAACAATAAGGATGGCCAGAGCAGCAGTTTTGTTGAAATCATAAATGGTAATAACTGGCTTGGGCAAGCAGAAAAAAGCCTTATTGTTGATTCTGGAGACACTTCCATGAGAAATCACAGCTGAGGATTTGTGAACTGAAGTCATGTGAATCATTTTATTAGTTATTATGACTTTTGACACTGCCATTCGGCGACCATCAGTGGTTGAATGCACTTTTTCAGACATGAATTTGATAAAGCACAAACTGTGCTGTAGGATGAAAGACATCCGTCTGGACAATATCCTCTGCATTTGAGCCAGGCAAAGGCATGAAATCTGCTGTCGTCATTTCAGGCTGGCCTTGGACAATACATACTTATTCAGACCTTGAAAATGTAAATGATTCCATTAAAAGGATTACTGCCTGTGGAATGCTGCTCGGCCAATCAAATTAGAGCATCGGAACTAACTGTTGCATAGAGCATTTTATATCCCTTCCCTTCCAATTCGATCAGCAGTAGAGAGATGTGACATCCAAACGGCCATTTCCCATTTTTGAAAAAACTCTGATACAGGCTATTATTATTATTAATAAGTATGTTTGTGGGAAAGTCAACCCTTTCACATTATGTGGCTATTATTGTTTCAGAATTGTGCAATTCCCCGAAGAAAGGTTCCCACAAAGTGTGCTGTTTCTCGAAAATGTAATGTTTTTTAATGATGTCTGGACTCTTCCTGCAGGGGTATAGGATTATACATACAAATGGTTCAATATACTGGTATCAAATACTTTCTTTGAGGAGTAACATTTCATGTTTTCACTTCAAATGTCACATTCGGAACTCTGGAATTGCTCTAATATCTTCTGTTGTGGTGCCTAAGAGAAATAAGAGAAAGTCTATATTTCTTAATCCCACATATGCCTTTTCAGATGCATGTAAATACTGCTTGACTTAATTAAGTGCTATATATGCATTTTCAATACAATACAATGAAGTGCTGTCAGCTGTTTGGATGTAAAATGTAATTCGCTAGGATTTAAAATGCAATGCCAAACTGTATTGGTGCCTCAAATATGTGCATACATTTTGAAACCATTGGCTTGTTGGTTTTGAAAAATATTGTGATTTCAAAATAGGTTATTAACATATCTATTTTACCATATAGCACAGATGAATTTCATGATTATGTTTAATTAAGTAACTTGCACTATGCTAGTTTAGCAGATTTTTTTTCCCAGTAGAGCATTAATAAAGGGGTGAATTCAAGTTGATTGGGGGTGATTTTTGCCATTGAAATGACTGGGAAAAACTGTCAATCAACTTGAATTCACACTATAGAACATACATAATTCTCATATAACCTTTATCACTCATCACACATATATGAGCAGCTGTAATGTGTACTTGCTTTTAATTAGTATCAAGATGAGAGAAAATGCAGAGGTTATTTGTGATCTAGTTCTTAAAACGAATGGCAATAACAGCCTCAAAATGTCTAGAGACAACAGCACTCATAGATATTCATATCATATATTCACTTAAAGTAGATGTTTGCATAAGATTTGAAATTCATTCAGGTTCAGCTACTGCCTGTCATTGTTCAGGGGAACAGTAAATGAACCTGACACCGGTGACACCCTAAGCAATATCAGCGCCTCTGTCCCTTCTGAACTCCTTTGATAAAATCATTAAACTGTCCACAAACTTATTTAATGCTTGGGTTTTATATTTTATGACTTGTTTGCATAGCTTTATGTTTAAAATAAACTTAAACTTTATGAGTTAAAATATGAAATGGTAGTGCTAGCAAGGCTTAATTCCTCAAATATTCTGGTTTAAAATTCATAGGCATTAAAGTCAGTGTGAAATGCTGTTTGTAATCAGTTTTACCTATGATGTATATCCAATATTAATGCAAAGAAAAATGTAGGGTAAAATTTGATTTTATTGGGAATTGACTGGATTGAAAAGTGGGACTTTACATTTCAAAATGGAGGCAGGTGGTTGTGGTGACTATCCTGAGCTGTGGCATGAAAGAAAGCAGACAGGTGCAAGTTAATTTCATGCTTGTAAAAGAATATGGCACAGGTGAATCATACACTGCAATATAATGAAATACGATATACTGTATATGTTGCTTGCAAAACAATGCATTTTTTTCAGAAAACACAGTTCATTTTGAATGGTTGCCAAAGAAGAAAGAAGAATTTTATAACCAGATGTTATAGACCTTATGTAGCTCCGCCCCTTTGCAGCACTTGGTTTGTTGTCTTCAGTTTTCCGTTTGTATTTTCACAGCGCAAAAGTACAAATTTATGAATGAATCATTGTACAAATTTATAAACGAATCGATTCATTTTAAAATCTTCCCGGTCTACTGACTTTTGTTATGACCAAACATTACAATGCACATGGTAACTTTCGTTAACTCTACAATAGGTAAATCCACTTCACTATCTAGTTACTCTTCAACAGTGATGTTATTAGAGCAGGGGTTTTCAACCTTTTAGGACATGCGCCCCCCCAAGTGTGTCTAATTTCACTCGCGCCCCCCCAACATCCAACAACCCCCCCCCCAAGTATTACTGTAGTCACACTGAATTACTTTATTAAAATTGACATAAAAGCAAATA
>NW_015539930.1:26340-63401 GCF_001515605.1 Sinocyclocheilus anshuiensis
GTGTTAAAGTAGCCCAATTCCGCGGGAAAACCGCGGATTTGGCAACACTGAGCGTGACTGACACTCGAGCAAACTCTGCTCTAACTGTCGACTAGCAGTGGGAGTCAGATTGCCCCCTAGTGGATGGCTAAAGATTTGTTAACTCATATTCATAAATTCTCAAGGGAACGTCTCTGAATTAACTGATGCTCGCGCCCCCCTTGACAGGTGCTGGCACCCCCCTGGGGTTAATTAAGTCACCCCCACAGGTTGAAAACCCCTGTTATAGAGAATGTGAAGCTACGTCACGCTGCATCTAATGCTGGGGTGGTGCTGCCATTTTAAGAGGATCACCCTCCGCTGATGATACTGACAATTAATACAGATACCTGGTAAATAATACAGAAAATTAATACAGATAAAAAAAGTATTACATTGTCCAGTTTTCTCTCCGAATGATGATGTAACTATGGCAATTCTCAATGCAGCAGGAGTGACCTTTTTTTTCTTTCTTTTTTTAAAGATTGACTCCCACTGACAAGAACCGAAAGAATATTACTTAAATGTATTTATGTTTCTCAATTCGATATGTGAAAGTACAGTGGTTTTAAGCAGTGGCGGCTCGTCGGGGGAGGCAGGGGAGGCACAGCCTCCCCATAATGTTGAGGTGAAAATGGGAGGAGGACGATTTAATGTTAATAAAATTCACAATTCATTTCAGTTCATGTCTCAGAATGTGTATTTTTTGTTTGTAATTTCACAGTTGTAATATCATAACGTGAAAGCGCCGCTTTTCTATCGCTAATGTGCCGAATCTGCTGATGTAATTGCAACCGCTAGGTGATATAGAAGGGTAGGGGGAAGCCGTGCGAGCGCTGAGCTCTCGTGCCTCCGTTGGTAAAAAAAATTAGCCAATCAGCATCGAGTGTTCACTTTCAGCGCCGAGGAGTGTTGAGAAAACCCTCTCAAGGGAGGCTAGCCTCCCTTCTGATATCAACCAATCATCAAAGAGACGTAAATTACTGATATTAGTTTGAACGTCTGCCGCTGCGCTGATAATGTACCAAGTACTTATAATGATTAGTGATATTGAATATTTGATTGCCAACAGATTTACCAAGCTGTCATTCAAACAGCATATATACAAATTTAGGGAAAACAGCCTAAGCTGGATATAGGCTACAGCAGTCGGGGCTTAATTAAATGGCGCAACAGGCAGCTCTCTTTTAGCACAGACTTTTAAGAAGGGATGGATGTTTGCTTCAAGTGATAGGCCAGGTAAGTGAAGTTATATTATCTTGCTGTATGCATGTCGTTTTCTTTACGTTTTCTGACTAAAAGCAACCAAAAAGCCATTTTAAAGTGGTTAAGCAAATAATATAATAATAATAATCGGCAGGGATCCCAGACCAATACAATTAGTGTGCCTCCTCTATTTTAAAACCCACGAGCCGCCACTGGTTTTAAGTAAATCTGGCAAAATATACACTTTAAAGGAATAGTTTACCATAAAATGAACATTGTCATTATTTTCTTATCTCCTTGCCATTTCAAGCATACATAATTTTCCTTCCTCTGCCAAGTGCTATACATACAGGCACTTTCTACACAAAAAGCTCAATTATCTAGCACATGGCTTTGAGAATGACTCAACGCTGACTTGATTTCACCAGCCTGCCTAATGGAAGATCTATTAAGCCAAACAGATCCATGATGATAATGCAACAATGGTTATACAACAGGCAGCGGTGAATATGTGTGCCAAGAAGCACATTAGTAAATAAGGTTGCAACATCTATGTACTGAACTATTTGTTCTTTATTTTTAATTTTTACCACAATCAGTGCCAATTCATCATTCCATGTAATTTTGATAAATAACCAGCAAATTAGTTTCATTAAATCTTAAACGTTAAATCTTACTGACCTTGAATTATTACCACTTATTCCTTTAATTCCAATGTCAAAGGAATCTTGGACCCATAAAGCCTGCATTGAGCGCTGTGGAAAATATCATTCGGCACCTCCATTTTCCCAGATGTAACATGCCGTCTTGTGTAATGAGTCTTGAGTCTCCACTTTGGCATGCCATTAACTCTGTAATCAGACCACATACTGAGCTGGAGAGAGGGCAGAGATTGACAGTCAAGTCCTTACTGAACATGCTCAGTCTGGAAAGCTCTGCAGTAGTTGGGACCTTTTGTGTCCTTAAGCAGAATATGCTTGTCTGCATCTGCTTGCACACTAATAGCCATCCAAACTCTAGTTTGCAAACAGTGGACTGTCGTAATTGTAGTAGAATCAGCATAATTATTCTGCTTCAGGTAATCAAATGGCACACTTATTTTTCAACACAATGTGAGCGTGATTTGACTTAAGCGTAGCTTGCATTGTTTGACACAAGTTACTTTGGCTTTAAAATACATCAAAGCAGATTGAACCATTACGTGTCTCAGAGCAACGCAGAGTAATGGTGTCTCATTCTTGAATCAGTCAGTGTTTCTGAATGAGTCAGTTGAGTGAATGATTCAGTGGCTGCATCCGAAATAGCATACTTTCCTTTTATATAGCAGTTGAAAAACAGTGTGACCGTAGTAGTATGTCCAAATTTGCAGTATTTGTAAAACAGTAGGTTAAAATGTCCTGCTATTTCCAGTGAGATTCTGAAGTGCACATCCAGTGGATATTTACTGTCTCATGAGGCGATGAGAGAAGGTTTGTAACTGGCAGTGAAGCAATGCAACTAATGCCTGTAGGCCACATGACAATGGAAACATGACTAATTGTAGTATGTCTGGATTACATTCATATTACACACATTCCTACTATATAGAGCATGCTTTTTTAACAGCCGTTAAATAATTACTTATTCAAAAGAAGTACCTATTCAGACAGTATGCAATTTCAGATGCAGCCAGTGATTCACTCACAAAAGACTTGTCGCAATCTACAGTAATAGAAACTTACACAGTAAAAACATCGGAGAAGCCCTAATTAAACGTCACAGATTCAGTCAATGATTTCAGCCATCCAAAATTGTTTCAACCGAAACCAAAAATTCATTTTTGGAAAATTGTTTTTGGTGTCCAAATTTCGTTACATCACTAGTCCTGTCTCATCCTCTTTTTTTTTTTTGACTGTGAAACAATGGCTCAAGGCAGTGTTGCCACCTTGTGTACAAATAATTATTGCAAGTATCACTGTAGACTTCCTATAATGTATGCGTAAAAAAATGAAGTATATATTGGGTTTAATGCACAGATTGTGAAAAGTCTTGTTTGGACTATAAATCAGCACTTTGCCAATCAAAATACCCTGTAAGTTCCAAATATACCCTATAGTATTTTTGTATAATTTTCAACAAAGCATGTGCCAGTAGTACTTTCTCCAAGGAGCCAAGGAGTACTGTACCAACAGTACAAACATAAAACAAAACAAAACAAAACAAAACACATACAGTATTACAAAATAAGAGAATGAACAATGAAGCAAGACTATCAGAGGGGGACACCGACTTTTCCCTCTCTTGAACCCATTGAGTTCTAATAGGGTTCTAGGTTTTGCTTGTGTTTGATGAGGTGTAAAAGTCATGTTAGAAGAGGCAAACTACACTTTGTTCGGACTGGCTGATTTCAGTGTCAGTGCTATAAAACCCATCTCTAATATTTGCAAGTGCTCTGCAAATTGGTCAAACTGGTGGAAATGGATAAAATACTTACAAAGTAAAAACACACTCACTCAGATATTGATGCGTCCGAACCCAAATGAACTGGAAATGATGATTGAGGCGGTTTTTAGTGAGCACTCAGCTTGGTGAGATAAATCGCACATCCATGCTGAGACCATCCTGACACCTGCAGTGTTTACCAAGAACTTGATGACTAATGATCTGGAAAGGAAAAGGCAACTATTTAAATTAATATTTGAAAAAATTAGAATACAATTTATAATTATATTTGCTTGCTACTGATTTATTGTAGTTATTATATTAAGAAATTGTTTTAAAATGGAAATTAGATTAGATTTGTTACTTTATTTTAATTCATAGTGTTTTTTTTTTGGAACATGTACACACACAACATTATAGTATATAGCATAGTATATAGTATATATGTACTATATGTTTCTTGTTCATAGATAAAACATTCCTTATTTCAGAAGACCATAGACCACTGGAAGGTTCCTACTGCAAAGCCAAAGACATATATAAATGGCTTATTTTCACACAAGTGCTGATTTTACATTCAGGATCTGAATATTGATTCTGGCTGCTGCTTCTGGCATAATCAGTCATTGACCATTGGCAGTGCAAGCTCAGGTTAATGATGCCTTCCTCAAGCTGCCTTGTATATAGCCTGCTTAAAACGAAGCAGTAGACAGAAACATCTGCTGTACCAAATGTGAAAACATTGAAAAGTGAGGTTTATAAAAGCAGAAGTGAGGTTTATAAAAAGCAGAAGATCAACTCTCCAACAACGTCTTATCTTTCTTCTATGGAACACAACAGAAGATATTTTAAAGAATGTTGGACATACATTATATGGACAAAAAACTTGAAACATTTTTCACAAATATCTTTTGTGTGTGTGTGCACCACAAAATAGTCCTAGGAATGACATGAAGGTGTGTAAATGATTTTGAACTATCCCTTTAATGAGATTTAGAAGAAGTGTAGTTTAAATTCAGCCACATATTCACAGTTCTTTTTTATTTATTTTTTATTGTTGATTATCCGAAAGGGTTGGAAGCTGCTATTATTATCTACTGTTCACATTTGGGGGTAGAGGAGTGTTTCATGAGTTTATTGCGGAAATCAAATTTGTTCAAAACAATTATTTTGCCATCACCATCACCTACCCATTTTAATGCAGAATGGTAAACATATGAATTAAAACCAGCAAATCAAATCAAATGATAGCCCAGACATGAAATTACACTTTCTTCCCTAAAAATGTTTTTATTGTGTAAATCAACTGGAAAGTATTTTGAGATGCTTTTTTAAATGTTGTACACAGCAGTACAACCCACTGGACAGATACACTGTATCCCCCACAGCCTTGTTTTTATTCATGTCAAACTGAATATGCCATCTACCCTAAGGTCCCTTGCAGATCATAAGATCCAGTTCCTGTTCTGATAGTGCCGCGACCCTGGACTAACCTCTACTCGGAAGCTCACTGGACACTTCAGCTGATCGATTTTGTCAGCTCAATCAGAGATCTGCCCTGGAAAACTCTTCCTGAGTCCAGTTTAGCCTGGAGCTCCGTGTCTCTCAGCAGGTGTGGACTGTCACATCAACATGAGGCATGTCACACTGCGCTCAGCTGGTCTGGATAGATGACTGCATTGACAACACATCTTCACCAGAGGGCTGCTTTGTGACAGGTCAAACCAGCACATCCTTCACAGTGAATCTGCACAAATTATCCACATTTTATGCACAGATTGTCGGGGACAGTGTAGAATTATGCAGAACTGATTTAATATGGTAAAAATTAAGCTATTTTTTTATTCTTATTTAAATGAACATGTAATGTCTCTCTTTTGTTGTCTTTCCTATCTATTTAGATGCTAATTAGATGCTTACACAGAGTGTGCTTTTGTTTTCCACATGAAATTTTTATTAAAAAAAAAAGGTACAAAGCTGTCTCTGGGGTGGTATCCTTAGGTAAAAAAAATGTAAATGGTACATCTTCGTTTTCATATTTCCCTCTTTTTCCTGATAAGCACTTTTTTTGAACTCTGAAAACAAACAAATAAATAAAATTAAATGTAATGATCCAGATATATACAGTGGGTACGGAAAGTATTCAGACCCCCTTCAATTTTTCACTCTTTGTTATATTGCAGCCATTTGCTAAAATCATTTGTTAATTTTTTTTCCTCATTAATGTACACACAACACCCCATATTGACAGAAAAACACAGAATCGTTGACATTTTTGCAGATTTATTAAAAAAGAAAAACTGAAATATCACATGGTCGTAAGTATTCAGACCCTTTGCTCAGTATTTAGTAGAAGCACCCTTTTGATCTAATACAGCCATGAGTCTTTTTGGGAAAGATGCAACAAGTTTTTCACACCTGGATTTGGGGATCCTCTGGAAAAAAAATTAACTTAAATGATTTTAGCAAATGGCTGCAATATAACAAAGAGTGAAAAATTGAAGGGGGTCTGAATACTTTCCGTACCCACTGTATATTCTAACAACAACCATTTTGAACAGAGAAAGAAAAAAGGTTCTGCATAACAGGAATGACCAATAACAAACCTTTGAACCTAAAGACATGCCTTCTGCATTACTGTCTCCACTTCATGATTGCAAATTAGTCTCGTAAAACTGTTACCTCAATGTTACCATGATGGGTCCAGAAGGGAATTAAATCTTCTGCTGACATCAGCTTCACAGAGGTGTCTACTGCCAGGAAGAGCCAATGACCATGAAATGGTCACACGGTAACAGCCTGACCCCAATTTTAGCTGTAAAAAGACTAAATTGCAGAGAGGGCTTGGAGGGTTTTAATTGGTCTATTACATGAGCAGAGGTATAGCGCAAGATAATGAACAGAGCTGCTGCACTTTCAAACCTTTTCATAAGAGAGAAAAATGAGGCTGTGGATTATTATATTCAGGGAAGGCACTAAAATTCTAAAACTCAGGCCTCACTTGATGAAAAGGCTTTAGAAGTTTTCCTGTAATGCATCCTGAAATACTGAAGCACTGAAACCCAGAGTGAAACAAACAAACAGGGCCGTCCTTAGCTGACGTGGGGAGTCCCCCTCGGTCTGTTCGCCATGCGGCTGCACCAGTTGCACCCCCCTAAGGACGGCCCTGCAAACAAACAAACAAACAAAAAAGGCCTCAGACCTCAGATGCCCATGATGGACCATCCACAGTCCGATCACTGATTGTTTGATGCATGTTGCACACAAAACTTGCAAAAACTGGAGTATACTTTCACATAGGCTACTTTTAAAAAGAGTACTTATTACAGAAAAAAGACTTTGTGCAAACTGAAATGAAAATGTATTATAGTTAAAATTAATATAGGCTAATTAGCTATCACAATAAGTGTACTTCTTTACAGCACAACAAAATGATATTTAAAAAGTATCAAAGCCTTTTTTTAATTAATATTACATTATCTGCAAGAGAAGTACACTACAAGAACTGACAACGCAACTTCCTACCAATGTCGATACATTTGTCAGTCCACCGCGAAAGGAAACAAACTCTGTATTTGCCAAGTTTCCCAGGTTAGTGGTTTCTTTAAATATCTTTAAAAGAGATTCATAGTTTAGTTGGAGAGTTTAGTTAACTATTGGTGTGATACTGCTGTTATCCACCTTATTTTTCAACGTGGAAATAAGCTGCTTTCTGTGAATATGTGCGAGACTTCCGTTTCATTAGTCGCTGTAGGGAAATAACAAGAAGAATATCAATTGTGCAGTAAACGGTAAAACTGTATACGCTACACAGTGTGTTTATAAAGACAGTACGTTAAAATGATATGGTAAACAATACCAGTTTGCAGTTTCAAGGAGCATAACAAGCAGTTTTGTACAACTAAAAATAATGGAATGACACCGGAAGCAAGACACATTAAATTTTCAAATGTCTGCGGCAGTTCTAACGTGAAAAATAAGGTGGATACAGCAGTATGATAAACAACAAGTTGATATTGAGTAACGAATTGAGAAGCGAGTGATGGAAATGCCCAGTTTAGAAAAAAATACCTTAATTTGCAAAAAAGTTTTAATGCTCGCTAGAGGTGGTTTTTGACTTGTGCGAAAAAGGGTTAATGCGAATAATGGGAAATGGAAACGCATTTTGTGAATAAATTCCTCCATGCGCAACAAAAACAGTCATGTGACTTCGCACTATGGGACGGCATAACCTGACGGACCGATCACATTGCACAGAATCTGAAATGTTGTTATGGTCATTCTTAAAGGTTTGGGCAAAGTCAGCTGTCAAAGTATTTCTGTATTGCCTCCCAAAACTGTCTTACACGACTGCGTTCCCAAACAGCAGCATCCACCTCCGAAAGCAATGACTGCATTTATTGTGTTTGCGTCTGCTTGCTCGAAACGCAAGCAGCTAATTTATTATATATGAAAATATATACAGTGGCTTCTTCTACTTTTCTTAGTGATATATTGTGCCAATTTATAAGGAAGTGACGGTTTTGTTCTCTTTGACTCGTTGGATGGAAACGCACATGTTTTATGCGATATTCCAATTTTGTGCATAAGTTAAATTCACAACTTTGTATGGAAACCCAGCTAGTGACACAGACAGTCATTTGCTGCCACCTACTGGCTTGTTTATTGAACTTAAAGGGGTCATAGGATGCCCATTTTCCACAAGTTGATATGATTCTTTAGGGTCTTAATGAAAAGTCTGTTACATAGTTTGGTTAAAATTTCTCAATGTAAATGTAAAAACACCTTTTTTTACCCTGTCAAAAACAGCTCTTTTCAGATAAAGCCGTTTTTGTAGCATTTTCCTTTAAATGTTAATGAGCTCTGCTGACCCCGCCCCTCTCTTCCGAGAGACTGTTTACTTTAGCACTTGCTAATTAGCACATTATTAGGAAAGGCGATTTGCAAAGATTCATTACAAAACATTATACTCACTTCTTCTGTAGATGAGGCTGGATCATGAATGATTCGCACGAACATATAAGCATTTATGTAGATCGGGGGCGCATTCCCTTCAGAAACAATGTAATCCACTGCGAGTTCAGCGGCTCAGATGTTGGGAGTAAATGACGACTGCTATGTTCATTATTACATCCAACAACAAAACACCTCAATCGCTTAGGAGTCATTCTTGTCTACATCTGCTCCGGCGGTGAAACAATGGCGGACTGATGACAGCTCACTCAGGGCGGGTCTAAGGTAAGACGCCAGTCCAGTCTGTGCTGAAACGCTACTGTCAATCAAACTATCGTGGGAGGGGCCTGTCTGTGTGATGTCACACAGACAGGCATCTGAGATCGGCTCGATTTGAGAAAGGGGAAAACATTTAACCAGATTAAAAAAAAACCACTGGGTGGATTTTTATCATTATAGGGTGGTTGTGTACACACACTGCCAACACACATTTCAGTTCAAACAACTTGTAAAAGTGCATGTAGCATCCTATGACCCCTTTAATGCCTCTTCAAGTCATGTTGAGGAAATCATTTCTGTTGTGGAGTCAAATGTGCATATGGCATGAGACCACTGAAGAAAGAGAAAAAAAATCAAGTAAGAAATCATATAAAGGACAAGATACATTTTTGAAAAATTTATTAGAAACTACCACAGGTGTGGTGATTTCCTTCACGAAAATCCACCTTGAGCCTTGATATTCAAATCACATAATTTCTTTGGTCCCTGTGAACCTTCAGCATGATCACATGGTTGTTCCTGTGATAATTCCTCTGGGTGCTATTTCTCGACTTGCTTGCTTGCCTGAACTTGGTCTTGAGAGGGTGGGGTTTTAAATAAGGTGTCTAAGTTGTTTTACCCAGACTGCAAATGTCACAGGAAAATGGAAAAGACAGATCTGCTCTTGGCTTGAGGGCTTAAGCTGCGGCTGACAGATGAGACTGACTGCTCGCTGATTCACTGGCTAATGGTGTTTTCTTTAGGTCCAGTCAAGAAGCACGAATGACGAACATGGCCCATAATGCTGGAAAGCAGTGACTTCATTTGGTATTCTGTGTTAACATTATGCTCCTTGATGAAGCGTGGCTTCCTGAAAAAGAGTTATTAACCTGTCTGAACACCATTCATTCTGTGACAATCCCCAAACAACATGCGCTACATTGATCCAGACCCTTAATGGCTCAGAACTCATGACATTATTTTGATGAATGAAGACATCCGTTTCAGTGAACAAACAACAGCAAGGTGCCTGTGCATCCTCAATCCCGAAGACACAACAACAAACACAACTGCTTGGGTCTGTAAGAAGAAAATAAATTCTAATGCACCTATTAGAATTAAGAGTTAGAATTTACAAATCCCCATCATTTTCACACAAGGTATAGTGATTATTCTCTTAAAGGTATCATTTGCCAAAATATGAATACTTTGTCATTATTTACTCACCTTCCTGTAGTTCCAAACCTATATAAAGTACTTTATTCAGTGGAAAGAAGGTGAAGTATCATGGCCATCCTTTTTCATGCATGAGGAGGAGGATTTCAAGCTTCAAAGGTACAAAAGCACAACAAAAGTATCACAAAATGGTCAGTATGCCTCATACACTACATTCCAGCTACCCTAAAACTATACGAAAGCTTTAAGTGACAAACTGAATAGTTTCCACTGAATATCTTGACCTTTCAGACTGGAAAAAAAATGGCCTTAGTTCCTAATACATGATAGCTCCCATAAAAAAGATCTAAAGCCAGTTGTCTATGTGTTGGTTTAGGAAACAGGCTTTGCTTTAAAATGATCTTAAGAGTGTTATTTGCAACGTTATCGGAAAGCACGGCCAAAATCCATTGGGAAAAGTTTTTATTGGTAGATGTTACTGGGAGAATAGTTCTCTCCATGAGTGTAGATTGCTGCATTGAACTGTTTTATTTTCACTGCCCAGAGAGGTGTACAAGCTCGTCAATGTATCGCCGCAATCCTTAATGAGTGAAGTACCAGACGCCCAACCGCATATGCCTCTGTGCCCAACGGGCTGCGGTTGCATGGAAAGAGGCCTTTCATTCCAATTGATTTCCCCCTTTTCTTCTGATTTAATTAAATAAGATCCCAGTCTGGGAGGTTCTATGTCTCCTTCTCTCATTTTCTTTCCCTGGTGCTTTGAAGTGCAAATCACATCTTAGTGATGTATAAGAGAATCTCTCAGATCAGGCTCAGGAGAACTTTAAAGCACAAAGGGCACTCACAAGGTTTGTAAAGTCAGGTGATGCTGTATTTTAACCCGTAGTCTGAAGGACCAATATAAGTCAAGAGAAAATTGACAGTAGATACTTTGACATGTTTTAGATATGTAGAATTTTTTTTTTTTTTGTGTGTGTATATTATTCTCACCAAGTCTGCGTTTACTTGAAAAACAAAACAGTAAAACAGTAATATTGTGAAATATTACAATTTAAAATATTTTAAAATATTTATATTTTAATATAATTTGAAACATAATTTATTGTGATGCAAAGCTGAATTTCCAGCATCATTACGCCAGTCTTCAGTGTCACATGATTCTTCAGAAATTAGTCTAATTTGATGAATTGGTTCTCAGTTATTGTCAACTATTATTGACGGCGGAACTTTTTGCAGATTTGAATGTTGACAGCGAAAAGAACTAAAATGCTCCTTCATACTTGACCGTACATATAAGAGTAATACAGCATTTCAATCTGTAAAGGGTCTACTTTTATTTGTGTACACTCACAATATCAACAAAACATTGTGCTTTTGCAAAATAACGAAAATATACAGGGTGTGCTTTTAGCCGTCTCATTCTCCGCGCATTTCTGTTTGAAACGCGTCACTAAAATGAACTGAAAACTCAGCGAATATTTGACACACACACATGAGAGACATATCTATTCAGGAAGTTTTTTTTATGTTCTATAAAATAATAAACGTAATGTGAGTTATAATGTTAATATGTTGAATGTTTTATACTCGGTCATTGGCGTTCGCGATCGTCTGATGTGTAAACGTATCATCCAGGCCCCAAAACACCCTCGGACCCCAGAGGGTTAATTATTAGTAATGTTTTTCATTACTATCAGTGTTGAAATCTTTTAGCTGCTTGTTTTTCTTGCTTAATATTTTTGTGGAAAACGTTTGATGAATCTTTGATGAATAGAAAGTTGAAAAGAACAGAATTTATTGGAAATAGAAATCTTTTAGAACATTATAAATGTCTTTACTGTCAACTTTGATCAATTTAATGCATCCTTGATGAATAAACGTATACTTTAACAATAACAATAATAATATTACTTACCCAAAACGTTTGAATGTTACTGTATTACTGTTTCCACAGCGATATTAAGCAGAAAAAAAAACTATTTTCAACATTGATGTTATAAGAAATTTCTTGAGCAGCAAATCAGCATATTAGAATGATTTCAGAAGGAACATGTGACACTGAAGACTGGAGTATTTATGCTTTGCATCACAGGAATAAATTGCATTTTAAAATGTAATCAAATTAGCAAGAAGTTCTTATTCACCAGTGAGTGAATAGAATTAATTATGCTGAGAGACACCATAAATTATGCAAGACAAAACATGTTTCTTCATTGACGGCCATTCAAAAGTAGCTGTGTATTCTGGAAAAAAAAATAAATAAATAAAGATATTCCAGCCTGCATACTTCCAGGGCGGTATGTGCCATCTGAGCAACTGTCATTGAGATGAAAGGAAACGCTATCGAATAGCTTTCTCCTATATTAAATCTCTTTGATCCCAGCAACTTCCTCAAAGGTTTGAAACATTTCTGGCTTATCCAGACTCTAAAACAAATTACATTTCAGCCTTGTGGATATAGTGTAATCCAGTGTTTTTAACGGGAAAAAGGCAGTTTACAGCTTTGTTTCTAGACAATCTTTAAAAGAGTACATTAACTGAAATCACATTAGTATTGCTAATGGACGGTGACAAAGCAGATCGTACTCTACAAGCATTTAAAGCCATACTTGAGCATGACTTCACTTCCCATCACACATTTGGGTAGACTGAAACATTAAATATTCATGGTCAGTTAACCTTTTCTAGAGACATATGCACTCATGCTTTCACTGGTAGATCACACTATTTGATTGACAGCAGAAACATGAAGATGTCAATGTCACAATTCAGTCACACATCACACAGGGAAAATTATTTTATTCACTTTCTTAGGACGACATGCCAGTACTCTTAAAATGTCATAACAATTTCCAATAAAACACACACCTGCTGCTTTCCATCACTCACTGATTTATTCTAGCTACAAATTAGCTAGCTTGTCCATTCTAGCCACAGCAAGCACAGGGGGATTTACAGACCCCCTAAGAACAAAAATACAAAACTTTGAGCTTCACCTTTAATTAAATGTAGGGAAAAAATACATAATTTTTTCTGTCTGAGTAATGTGTTAATTTATGATCATTTTTATACTTAAATTGCTATAATTATCTTAGAGTTGACCTTTGTGCTAAACAGTCGCATTTACACCATATTAGCAGGTATTTAGATAACATTAACAGTACTAAGTGCATAATTAGGATCAAGTGAAAATGTCACAGAAAAAAGACGAGTCCATCGCTGCTTTGAGGTCAAGTTCATCCAGTCAGAGAAATCACTATGAAAAAGGAGATTAAATTCCAGTAAATAGGCCTACACCCAGTGACATAAAGTTGCAATTAAAATTCATTTTATTCTTTTTAATAACTCATTTCACTAATTAAGCTTAAGTCATTTTGTTTACCACTGTAAGAAAAAAAAAATATGTAGAACAACAGATAATGTCCTGCCAGAAATTACCAGCATGTTTACAGACATTTCCTTCAACTAAAACACAACACAATGCAATGTAATTTAAAAATACACGTAAACCACCTGTGAAAAACAATGCAGAAAATGACTTTATATTAACATGGTACATTGGGCCGTATTTTTACAGATTTTCTTAGCAGTGGTTCTCATCTGGTTTTGCTCAGAAGACCCAGAAGTGGGTGACTACGACACAATACCACAATTATTTATTGTGAAAATGTCTAGAAAATCAATTCAAATCAATTTTGAATTAATGTGTTAGAGTGGCTCTGTTCACCCGTCTCATACTAACTGCCTCTTTGACATCACTTCGTGACACCATAAATGCCATAAAGACGTCTTCTCCATTTAGGACTCAATTTCCTCTCCCCCAGGAGGATCATGACTTTCTTCTGAGCAATATTGTTTGGTGACCTCAGTTTGCACTGCTTATGTCAGATGTGCTCTCATCCTTTCATCACTGGTGCAGGTTTGGTCTTGGATACCAAATTAAACTGAACAATGTGAGGCAATAGGTTTGCTTGTACATCTATGAAACAATGATTTCTGTTTGTAGCATTTAGCAATGAGAAAAAAATCCTTTGTATTTCAGTTACATATTCAGCACAAAATTTTGGGATTTTTGGAATTTGTATATTTAAAGTGCTCCTATTATGCCATTTTTAAAGTCCCCATGAAATCAAAATTAAAGTTTTTTGGGTGTTAGTATCAATATGTTAGTCTTAAGGTTATCTATAAGGCAGTGTGCTCCAAAACAGTGACAAAATTCGCATTTAGAAGATATAAGCATTTAAAGCTTGCAGTTCGTCACTTCCGCCAAAACGGCTCAACGATATTTTTGACGTCACATCGTACTTCAGCTTCTCATCAAACTTTCTGTCCAATCAAATGCTCTCTAGAATCCGAAGCGCCCGCCCCCTACACTGAGTAACGCTGCGTGTTTCTAAGCATTTCAGGGGACCTTTAAGGTTCCTAATATTGTGTTCGGAGTCTCCTACAGTAGGTTTACATGCATGCAAGGTCAAAAAACGCTTTTGTTTTCTCAAAATATGCATTGTTTGCTACAGCTACAGTGTTTGGGGTCGGGTCAAGTTGTTCGCAGCCGGCCAACATAGAACATAGGTGGGCAATATGCAAATGTGTTACCCGATGACATGTAGCCATCACGGAAGTGGGATTCGTATTACTGACGACTCGTTTAGGCTGTTCAGAGTTGATTCTTTCTTTTGGGAGATAACTTATCGTGTACTTCGGACTTTGCAACATTGCAGATCGTTTACATTCACATACAGCTGCATTACTGTAGTGATCAAAATGGCATAATAGGGGGACTTCAAACTACATTGTTTGACTTATGGATGATAAAGTACCGTAGACTAATGTTGTAGAAATGCCAAATTCATATCTTGAAAACCAGATATCCAAGATAAGTTGGGCCAGTAAGCAACCCAGAAATCATCTACCATTGTGCTAATACCAATCAGAACACCTTAGCAACCCCATAACAGTGCCCTAGCAACCACCCACAACACCCTTGCATGTGCACACACATCACATTGTATCTTCAGATAATGTAAAAATGTAGTATAGGTGCCCAGAAATATTCCTGTTGCAAATAGGAACACTATATTCTATAGCTAGTGATGGAAATACTCTTGGTCAAAGTAAAAACAATATTCAAGCCTTTGGAAGGTCATTCTTCAGGTGTTAATAATTCAGGGTGTCGCAGGAGTAGCAGGACTGCATTATTAAAGTATAGAGAGTCAGAACTGTAGTACCCGCCACTTGATTGTCTTTTTGTAACCTACTGCTACTCCTGGGCTTTGCTGCTCAGATCCTATTAAATTATCTTAGAGCATCATGGTGTACTGTTCCATCCCACGACTTAAGTAAGTCATTATTAAGTCATTAAGTCATTATTTGATAGCCTTTGCCTTTAATTTGATTCACTTTAGCCTGCTGAAGCTAAAAAGAGATCTGCTTGCCGAGGGATCAGTGTTCTATCGGTCTGTGTTGTCTTTTTATTGGGTCAGGGAAGGATCCGGTTACAAAGACACATTAGTCAGCATGAACAGAAGGATCATTTACAGGTCAAACTATACAGCGTGAGGTACAGTATCTGGAGACTTTGGACTTGTCAACGAATTCTAAAATTCATTTAAGCAGTAGTTGACACAAAAGTTCTGTCATTATTTACTCACCCTCATGATGTATGATTTTCTCTCTGTCAGCTGGTGATAACTATGCTTTCATTATATGGAATACAACTGTGTAAACATATTTAAAACGGCTCCTTTTGGTGCCATAGAGAGCAACAGCTGGGTTCCCAAATGTAAAAATCCCATTCATTTTCTACATGGAGAAACGGATTTTTAACGATAACTTAAAAACCTGTAAAGACAGACCTACTGTGAGCTACAAGGTTGTTAGTAAATGCTATGTACTTTAGTCAAAGCCAGCAGAGTGCATTATTTTAACTTATTTTTAATTAATCATGTTTAACAGGCATCCTGATGAGAAACTACATTGCTATGCAAAGAAATCTCCACCAATCAAAGAATCACAACAAGCAAATCACACCAAAGGAACACTTTGGTGTTACCAACTCCCATTTAGTACTAATCTCCATAAACTCTCAAACCACACAAATATATTTCATAACAATATATTGTTTCTATTTTTTATAGAAATTTTTTTTTATAGAAAAAAATGATATTTTTATATTTTTTATCAGGGATGAGTGCTTAGGTATTGTCGCTGTAGTTACCCTTTTGGGTCTGTCTTGTATGTTGTGTATTGATGTTTTTCATAGTTATTTATTATTTGCTATTATATTCTTTTAATTGAACTTACTGTACAGCACTAAAGATTGAAGTTGGAGTTCTATAATCAACATGTTTAAATCAATAGTTGTATTTTTCTCTCTTGTTTTTAATTTGATGGTCATTTGCAATGCTTCATGGGACTGTAGTTATTTCCCTCATTGTAGCCTTTGTCTTTTTGTCAGAATTTAAAATACTTCTCTGTGCTTCAAATCAAAGTTTGTTGTCTTGTGATTAATCTCATAGTTGGTAGGTTTGGTTCATGGCTTATAAAGGCCCATTCACACCAAGAACGGTTTTTATAATGATAACAATAAATATAAAAGTTTTAATAATTGTTCTAATTCCATGTGAATGGGAAAGTTCACATCACAACTATACTGATAATCTCGAGGAATGATATCACTGAAATCATGTTCAAAGCAATTTTTCCCAGATAATGAATGATAAAAACATCGATGGCCAATCAGAATCCTAAGACTTGCATTTAAACATTTTAACATTTAAAGTTGCAGATGACAACTGCAGTGCACGCTTATAATAAACAGATTGTGATTGTGCATTGGTGTGGACGCTAATATAGTTATCATTACAGCTGTTGTTCTTGGTGTGATTGGGCCTTAATTCTTTAATGAAGACTTAAAAAAAAAAAATCCCTATGAATGGGGAAAATGCTTTTGGAAAAGGTGGACAAACACTAATGAGCTCCATTCATAGTGAACACTGTTTTGCATTTAACAAGATGCAGGATAGTGGAATGAAAAACAAAACAAAAAACAAGGTCTAGAGTTTTGTTTTTTAAAAATCTCTGTATTTTTGGAACACTGTGTCATGTTGCGAGAAGCTGGAAATGAGATGAGATGCAAGCACAAGTCAATGCTTGAACACATCGTCTAGCGCATGTTTACATAGTAATGATGATTGAATTTTCACACATTTTTTGACTATTCCTGATTTTTTTTTTTTTATGTCCAGCTTACATATTCTTTTAAAAGTGACCCATATTCGATATCTGCATTTACATACACTTGGCGAAACAATCCAAGGTAGACGTACTGACCCGGGAAAGCTTAAGCCAAAAAGGAAGTAAAAATGACATGAAGATGCTTGCCCAAAGACTCAAAAGACTTAAAACAACAACTGGGTTGAGCCTTTGTCCTCCATTGTGCCATTGAAAAGAGTCGTGTGATCGTAGTAGGTGTCCACCTGAGTTGACGTCATTCATCACAGTTGCTTCTTCAATGACATATGACTCGCATTGACAGGGGAATATCCAATCTGCCTGCTTACATGGCAAACAAAAATGTACGTATTACATCTATTTAATGTATGTATTCGTATCAGATTAATTTCCATGTATGAATGAGGCCTGAAACAGATCTGAGAATATTGGAATGCAAGTGCTTTTTTCCTGCTTACACACTCGTGGGTCATATCTGATATGTGCCACATGTGAGGAAAAACCGGGAATTGGGTCACTTGAACCATCACCTGAACACTGATGGACACTTGAACACAATATTTACTCTGGACTGTTTACATCTGTGAGTATCAAAACACATCCAGGAACTTGCCATTAGAGAGAAAGCCTTGAGTCTTCACCCAAGCATTATATAGGTTTTGTTGCCTCATAAAATATTTGAATCTTTTAAAGGTGAACTGAGCACAAACCCTCAGTGACCCTCAGTTTATTAATCCAGAAAAATAGCCAATACTTCTGACTAAGCCATTCATATATTGAGGTTCATGGTGGCCTTTCAATCTCAAGGGAATTTCATTGGGCTACACAAGTCGCCTCTCTTTGACCACAACTTCCTCTTTCAAGCAGTCTTAAGGTTGATAAGCATTAATGTAACTATTCGTTGAAAAACTGTTACACATGCAAATGCCATTAAAGTTCATCCCTGTAAGTATTCATACTTTTCATTTCACGTCATGAATGAAATCCACAGCCTTTTCACATCCTCTTCTTCGTAGGGGAAATTATGGAGAAAAATTCAACAGAGTCTGTATCATACGAAAGTAGCACTGAATATTGAAGAGTTCTTATAAATAAATAAAAATATACAGCATTTTACAATGATGATATATGGAAATTTCACTAGACCTTTTCAAACTGGCATATTTTGTTTCATTCCTGTTTTCCCACACGATGTTTCTATTTACTGTGTTACCAGTTTTGCAGCTTGATACTTACATTATCCATGGAAAGTGGAACGAAAGCTCAATTTTGCTAGCAAAATACCATTTTTGACTCTTATTTTCCATGGCAACTCCTCATGGTTCAGGGAAAGCATTTGCACATTGAAATATAATCTAGTAATCAGTCACAGTTGTTTTTAGTCTTATGAATAAGTGGCAACATTGACGAGTACCTGAAAAAAAAAACCCAGAATAAATAAACCGTTCTGTTCTCTCTTGAGCTCTCTAGAGCCATACAGACAACACCCCGGCTTCAAACAACCTCCAGAATCTCATTAATCCTGTTACATACCAAATTTCCTCTGACATCACAGATCATTCTGCTTAAATATTCATGTCGAGACATCAAAACCGTGAAGTTATTTCGTACGGGTCTGCCTTTCAGAATAATTTATTGTAACCTTGCAATCACCACATC
Organism: Sinocyclocheilus anshuiensis; assembly: GCF_001515605.1. Lineage (NCBI taxonomy): Eukaryota > Metazoa > Chordata > Actinopteri > Cypriniformes > Cyprinidae > Sinocyclocheilus > Sinocyclocheilus anshuiensis. Next base: position 45,265 of record NW_015539930.1, read on the forward strand.
TGTTTGTTTGTGATCTCCCAAGAAGTGTAACAAGAGGATGCTAATGTACGACTCTCTGATTTTCTCATAAGATAATGTCAGGGTTTCCACAGAAACAGAGGTTACAGAGCAGTATGAGAGGTGTGCTGATTATTAAGGCGGCTTACAAATCCTTCTTAACCATCAAAATATGTAAATGCCAGTATGTTTTTAGACTCTGGCATTTAATATGCATGGCTCTATTGTAAGTATAGCCCTTTTTTGGACTGTATAAATTGTATATGGTTAGACATATAAAAATCCTTTGATTATCACTGTATAAATAATTGTTACTTCTTCTCAAAGGCTTGCCTCTATGATGATATAATTATGTTTAATATTATGTTTTATTATGCACTTGCAGAGTTCACATATTCATATAATCCTTCAGTGAAATGAAGGTAAATAAATTTGGGTCATTCTCCATGATGGAGCGCTTCAGCATGTGATTTTGCTCAAGCTTTAAATTCCCCCAGACTGCTTAATTAATAAAGTTATTAATATTAGATGTAATATGATGCCAGAGGAATAGGATGTCACGGGAATTGAGATCAGTGGTCTTTATAATTCACTGAATTGTGATCTAGTTAGAAGAGCATGTTACATGCTCCCAAACATTTATTTCTAACTCGCCTTATTACACGCTTTATTACATAATAATAATAATTATAATAATAGTTAATATAAATACATACTACATATAGTTAAGTTATATTCAATGGAGAAGGAAACTTTTGACTGCCAGATTGTGTATTAAAAATGAGTGTTCCAAATCTATTCCAATGTATACATTTTAATAATCTAAATAACTTTTTTTCCACTATAAAGAACCTTTTGTGCAATGGAAAGATTCCATGGATGTTAAAGGTTCTTCATGGAACCATATATGCCAATAAAGAACATTTATTTTTAAGAGTGTGGTTACAACATCTACCATCATGGGCTAACAGGGCCATCCTAACCAGCCAAATACTGGCTAACCAGTTAAATCCTGATCCTTCGAGCAAAACCAGCTGAACAAAATATTTATATGGCTGAGTCACAGTTGTCATGGTCAGGACAGGAAGAAACAGACCCAACTGTTTCAAAACAAGTGCACAGTTTCAGCTTTTCCCATTGTATCTCTGTGTCCTCCAAAGACCAACACGAAACATTCATGAAGCTTCTTAGCCCTTACGGCTGCCTCGTAAATCTCTTTAAAGGTGTTAGGAAGGATTTGAAATGAATTAGTAACGTCTGCCTCATGCCTGTTCTGTAATCCAACAACATACAGTCAGAGTAGACACAGCATCTGTTTCTGCCCTGCTAAGATCCTCCAGACAGTGATCCTCCATGATGCCATTAGCATGAAATGTTTAGCATGACCTCTGATGGCTCTTGTGAGGATTTCCTATAATGAGCACAAGGCTCATTTAAGGATTGATCTTGTCACGTTTATATTCTTCCTATACTGTTTGGTGTGACATATCAGAACATTTTACTAACAAAAAGCGAAGCAAAAAGAGATGGAAGCAAATATCATTTTGTTGACTGCAACGAAGACAGAGATGTAGAGGTTTGTAGAATGTTGAATTTGATAAGGTATTGTGGCTGTATTATTGTATTTATAATAATTGTTTTAAATAATTTAATAAATCTAATAATAACTGTAATGCGACCATATATTCCATTAATATATTTATCTAATTTGATGTTATAATGGTAAATAAATGACAGTTAATTTAGGGGATTGCAAATCAGTTTTGGCAAGTTGTCATTGGATATGTATGTGAAGTATTTCTTAAACTTCAGCCACTTTTATATTCCAGGGGTTGATTTTTAAAAATGGATTTCAGATTTTTCCTTTTTTGTTATGACTCTTAAAACTCTCTTAGAAACATTTTACAATGGCATCAACATTTATATTTGCTACTTTCCAATAATGCTCTATGTGTACATTTTATTATTTAACCCTTGTCCTAGACATTCAATCTTAAAGGAATAATTCACCCCAAAATATTAATTATTGTTCATCCATAATATAGGTTTCTCAAGTGAAAAATTCATCCTGTCTGAATCAGGAGAGAAATATGCACAGATTGAGCACCATTCACAATCCAAAAACAGTACACTGTAAAAAAAATTCCGTAAAATTTACGGTAAAAAACCGGCAGCTGTGGTTGCCGGAATTTTACCGTAAAAAGTAAGGTAGCAACGTTTTAGGTTTTACGGTTTTAACTTAAATTTACAGTTAAATACCGTAATTTCATTAACTGATATCATGTTAATATACCAACCTTATTGAAGTACTTATGATTTTTTTTTTGTTAAAGTTAGTGTACTTGTTTACCAAGGAGACAACAGTATCAGTGATGAGCATGTTTGATACGAAATTTGACGTCATATGATGTGATGCTGGTAAATATCACTTGTAAACAGAATGTTTCACAAGTTACTTCTGTTGTACATGCTGCACAATACATTGATATTATCTAGTATCCATACCATACATGTTCACTTTACATAAATCAGAATACAAATGAGATCACTGTGATGGATGAGATGCATTATTCTGCCTGCACTCTCTCTCTCTCTCTTACATCCTCTCAGTGAATATATAAGCATCAGGCAAATTCAATGAGAAGAAGGAAAACCAAACTCCTTCCTGTAATACACCCTTCACTGTGGTTTGCCCCATCCCGTCACCATTTTTATTCTGATGGGTCCATGGAAACTTGGAGCACAGCCATAAAAATATCAGTGTTACAGACACAGGATATCCCAGCTGAGAGCAGACAGTGGCCAGATCAAAAATCCATTAGCATTTATTCTCATTAGACAAGACAGGACATGCATTCTGTGTATTGTTTGTGAACTCATGAATTCAAAAATGAGGCCCTGTTTTCATATAGTTTTATAAATGAATTTAATTAAATTAAACAAGTTGTACAATTTTTCTAATATTTAGCCATGTGAAGTTCATGCATTTAAAGCTGGTGTGTGTTTTGTGTAGATTAATACTGCAGGAAATAACATAATTTCTTCTATCCCTCCTAAAACTCTGCAATTAATTTAGTAGTCAAATTGCAAGTAAAACAAAACTCAAACTTGCAACTTGGAATGATTGCCACATCTGTCATAATTGAGATACAGTGACCCTTTATGAAATCTACAAAGTACACTATAAACTAATTTAAAGACACTAAAAATGTGTCCAAAACACACAACAAACTCATCCAGAATATTGCACTGGGGCCTATCAAATAACAATGATCATGTGGCTCACAGGGGTTTCTGACTTTATGCACACACCCATGAAGCATTAGAAAGTAATGGCCATCTGGCTTAACATTTTCAGAAAAGAGAGCGACAGAGAAAGATATTGGACTCAATTTCAATTTCAGTCCACAAAGCGAACGGCAGGGGCCTTTGACTATGCCATCTGTTTTTGTTTTGTTCTACTGCTTTCTCATAAAGATATATTTGTCTTTGAGAAAGTATTAGCTAACTTAAGCAAATATATTTAATTTCGGACTCTGGATTTCATAAAGCAGTAGAATAATTTTAGCAATGTTTTCAAATAAAGTTTTTCCAAAGATTTGGGTTTAAACTGCACTGTGCGTCTTAATTCCCCATGAAGAATCATAAGCCGAAAGATATCAAAAATGCTTAAGGTTTTTTAAGGTTATCAGTGGTGTAAAATTTGACATTCACATATTCACTGAAGTGCACTTGAGCAAAAACCTGTTTTCTTTTTAAATCAATCTCTGGACATGAATCATTCGGCAGCCACTTGTAGCAATAATCTCTGCGAATGATTCAATTCTGTCATTACTGGCATCCCCCACAGATATCTTAATCAGAAAAAAAAAAAAAAATCCAAGGGATATATAAGCCTCATCCTGAGGTTGTATGAAATTAACCAGAACATCCTCAGATTTCATTAAATAAATGCACTAATTTAATAAAATCAGCTAAAACCCATATACACAGTAACTGTTAGACATTTATCATTATATAAGACCTTCAATCATTTTACTTAAAATAAACTGCTGTTTAGCATCATATCTCTGCTGTGCCCCAGTTGCCGCCCCCGCAGTGTAAATCAGTGAGCTGGTGCGGTGGGTGAGCCATCTTGACCCGGCTCGCATCGATCAACTAGTCTGAGTCATTCTCCCACACGCTGCTGAGAGAGAAATCGAGATGGACGGACTGATAAGGCCGGTGGACATTTGTCTTCCTGAAAGTGGAGGTCATGTTGAGAGGAGGGTCTGGAGAGCGGGGTGGACACTTTATTTCTCTTCAGACAACCACCGCGATAGATTTTCTTGTCACTCCAAGGACTGAAGTCGTTAGTTCATATACTTTGGTATACTAAAGTTTCATTACTGTAGCGATTTGTCCATGAGTTAAAATCAATATTATGACTTTAAGTTAAAATTTAAATGATATGAATGAATAAGGGAAAATCTATAACTTAATTGGTCACAACAATTCGTTTTAAAAAAACATAAAAGTAAAAGTGTTTTTGCAAAACCTAAAATACATACCTGCAGGTACTAATTACTGCAGTTTCCAGGTGAAGTTTCCAGATTCAGTATTTTCTCGAATATAGGTGAGGCTGAAAAGCATAAAAAGCTAAAATGCATTAGTATAACCCTTAAGCCTGTCTCTACTTATACTTTAGATTTTACATCTGAAATTCAACCTCAGAAGAGACAACAGCAGTGGATCTCAAACAGGGGCCAGGGCCAACTAGGGGGCCTCAACAAACTTCAAAAGGGCCCTCGGGGCAATGTTGCCAAGTCCACAGTTTTCCCGCAGAATTGGGCTAATTTTACACTGTTGCAGCGGGTTGTTTTTTAGTCTGTGGGATAAAGCGATGGGTGCCGTCAGAATGAGAGTCCAAACAGCTGATAAAACATCACAATAATCCAAAAGTAATCCACACGACTCCAGTCCATCAGTTAACATCTTCAAACCATTGCTTTTGGCTAAAATACAAGACCCCAATCTATAATATTGCTTTCTACAGTGAAAAAGTCATCATTTCTGAATCATGAGGAAAATATGCACAGATCAAGCATTGTTTACAAGTGAAAACAGTCCAAAACAGTTCTAAACAAATATGTTTAGATATAGGACAACAGGAGATGGACTCTTTCCACTGGAGGAAGCGTTATTATAGATTATGGACTGGTGTTTTGGCCAGAAGTTAAAAAGCTTTAATGGTGGATTTGTTTATTATAAACACAGCTTTCACAAGACATTGATTGATGGACTGGAGTCGTGTGGATTACTTGTGGATTATTGTGATGTTTTTGTCAGCTGTTTGGACTCTCATTCTGACGGCACCCATTCAATGCAGAGGATCCATTGCTGAGCAAGTTATGTGAGGCTAAATTTCTCCAAATCTGTTCCATTGAAAGAAACAAACTCATCTACATCTTTGATGGCCTGAGGGTGAGTAGATTTTCAGCAAATTTTAGATCTATAAGAAAACTTTCACAAAATGTTTGTATTGTGATACGATAGCTCACAAAAAACAAAAACAAAAATACAAATAAATGTCATCATACTCCATACACTATATTCCAAGTTCAAGCCATACCATTATATATAGGGGAATACAAGTTATAGGCCACTAGTGATCATTTCAGTTTGTACCTGCAGCAACGTATTTTATATTTTGTGAAAAAGTATACATCGTCAGGTTGCTAATAGTCCATCTCTTTATTGTCCTTTATTTAATATAGTTAAATTGAAAATACCAAAAAATCTTCACAACTTCTGTGGTCCACAAAATAAAGAAACTTGTGTGGGTTTGAAAGAACACCAGGACGAGCAAATAAAATTCTCATGTTTAGGTGGCCTGTCCCTTTAATTCAATGAGGTTGGTAGGATGAAGGATTGTGGACACCCTGGAGAGAAAGACGGTAAGAGGCCAGTCATGCTATAAATACATATGTTCATAATTCTTAAGCACAGTGGCAGAGGGAAGATTTGTCATAATTAGGCTTATTTAATTCCGCACTGAGAATTTAACCAGCCTGCCGGGGCAACTCTTTCTTTTTACGTCTCTTCTTTTCCCCTCTGTAGCTCCACATTTTTCATTTTACTCTGGCATTCATCATATTTCTGGCCTCGCTGCCGTTACCTTTGTGTGAGGGTTATGATGAAGAAGGGCCCATAAACCTCCCAGTGTCTCTCAAATGAGATTAGAATGGCTCGGCTCACAGGGGAAACCCTCCGCTGCACATTGTGCTCGAGTTTCAATTTCTGCCCTACAGGAGCTTGTGTTGACAGGAAGCTGGCACTGTGAAAACAGATATTATGCTTTGAGTTCAATTAAACATAAGGAAATACAGTATATAACAGGAATGACAAGCGATCCTGTCCATCTTTAAATAAAGGTGTGGTGTAATGTTTGCTTGAATGGGCTTCTCATGCTCAGGTTTCAGGTGTTTGTAAATAAGAAATAACCAATTTCAAAATAGCTGCTATTTGGACCTCTTACTGGATAAAATAAAAGATAACTTAATGTTCTGTTTCAATACAAGATCAAACAATGTGTGTACTGTAATGCATTGGAAGTCTATTGGAAGTCAATTGGTACATGTCAGGAACAGCTGAATCAGCTGATGTGAGCTTGACTGACGTGGCCTGCCTGAACGCGATGCTTGATTTTTGTCTACAAATTTTGACTGAAATGACACTAATGTGACCTATAGTTTCAGAACTCTAATTTGTTATCTAATTCTATATCTAATTTTATAATCTATGCTTGTGTGTTACTAACCGATGAAGTTTTCATTATCACTGACTCTTTCTGCAGGCTTCAAAGGTGCTCCAAAGGTGGCTTTATGAGTGAATCACTGAATCATTCACTTAACCAATTCTTTCAAAATCGGTGATTCAATCAATAAAGTCATATTGCTGCATGTTACTCAGAGATGTGGCTAACAGATAAGAGTGAATGTTCTCAGAACTTTGGCAAATGTTCTCTGAAAGCTATAAAGAAATGTTCTTCTAGTAACATTAAGGCCCCTGATCAGACAGAATGCGTTTTTTTTTTTTGCAGTGAGAGGCGCCTTTTTTAATTGTTTTCTATTGGCAGTGAACATTTTGTGCGCTGTTTATGCGCCCCGGGCGCCTCGCGTTTTTGCAGGAGTGCTGTATGCGCCTGAAGTTGAAAAAAAAAAAAGCAGCTCTGAGCAGAAAAGCACGCGACGTCATTCGCGTTTTTTTCCATTGTCCAATCTAATGAAACCGCTCGCGCTACACTGACAGGACAGCTGATTCAGTGGTTGCCTAGCAACATAAAAACCACAGCGCACTACTCTTTTTTCTAAAAATCAACCAAAAAAAGGCAGTGTGGTGCGCTGATCGATGCCTAATGCTAATTTCACACTACAGGATTTTAAGCCCGATTTAAGCCCGATTTGTAAGTTAACGAGCTCGCCGACAGGTCGGGTTGTGATCGGGGGAAAATCAGCAGGTGATCGGCGCTCGGCAATCTTTATGTGTGAACTACTCAATGACGCATCAAAGAGGCTCGCTGCCGCATCGCTAACCCTCTCCGACGGCAAACAAATATCTAGCATGCCAAATATCTAGCATGCCAAATATCTGGACCGGTCGGCCGACTCAACATCACGTGGTGTCAGGTGTTGTGACGAGCTACAGCCAATGAGAGAGCAAGGCATGGGTTGAGGTCACCGGAAGAAAAACAACAGCAGCAACATGGCTTAAAGAAAAGTTTGGACACAATAAATGGAGCAAAATTCTAATTTCTTCCCGACATCCATTTTCAAATAAACAACTCCTGTTTCACGAGTTGTTTCGCGTCATTCCCGTTCCAATTCTCCCGTGTGTTTTAGTGACAAAACGTGGTTTGTAGAGTCGTTGCGTGACAGAGTTGTTGTCAGCTTGTGTAGTGTGGAACTACTCAATGTCGCATCAAAGAGGCTCGCTGACGCATCGCTACACCTCTCCGACGGCAAACAAATATCTAGCATGCCAAATATCTAGCATGCCAAATATCTGGACCGGTCGGCCGACTCAACATCACGTGGTGTCAGGTGTTGTGACGAGCTACAGCCAATGAGAGAGCAAGGCATTGGTTGAGGTCACTGGAAGAAAAACAACAGCAGCAACATGGCTTAACCCTCTATGGGATATCGTCATTTATAAATGACACTAAGAAAATTGCATTTAAAGTACAATATTAATGTTCAACCAACAAAATTTTGTTTTAGTGATGTCAAATGACATCCCCTTCAACCAGTAAAATTAAAATTTATTAGCCATGTGCTTCACATTTTTGGTAACTAAGTAGTAAAGGAGACATTAGCACATGTTAGGTCACATGCTCTCAAGGCTCCATCTTCCCGACATCCATTTTCAAATAAACAACTCCTGTTTCACGAGTTGTTTCGCGTCATTCCCGTTCCAATTCTCCCGTGTGTTTTAGTGACAAAACGTGGTTTGTAGAGTCGTTGCGTGACAGAGTTGTTGTCAGCTTGTGTAGTGTGTAACCCCCGGTTGCGGATCATTTACATAGAGTCACGCAGTACGACGACTTAAAGACAGACAATCAAGTCATGTAGTCTGAACAGCACAGCGATCTACCGACGTTTAAAGTCGTGTAGTGTGAACTTAGCCTAATAGAAAATTCAGGTTCAAGTTATCTAGTCTTTAACAATGTTCTCAAAATACATCAATCATGGAGCGTTTATTTTTATTTTTTATTTTTAAATGTTATTACCTACTACTTGTTTTGGAACGTTAAGGGAACATTCAAAGGTTCCCATAATGTTTGCAAAGTAATAAAATAGAATGTTCCCTTAATATTTTCTCAAAAAAAAAAAAAAAAACCTGGATGTTTTGAACATTTTCATAACTTAATAGGAACGTTAGCAAAACATTCATAGAACATTTTTGCTCACTGGAAATCTGCTGCTAAATAGAGACAAGTTAACATCAAATCTCAGTGGTATATTTGTGTCACACCATATTTAATTTGGGCAGGATTCATGAGTCAATAAATGTTTTTATTTCATTTGAGAAATTTTCGCCCTGTCCATCATAGAAAGTGATTATATTGGTTAAGATAACCACTGAAGTTGTATGGATTATTTTTATGGTAACTCTATGTCCTCTTTGGAGCTTGAAATCCACACTGACCATTAATATGCAGTATGGACAAAACAGCTTTCTCCATGTTGCGCAGAAGTAAATCATACAAGTTTGGAACAATATGGGTGAGTAAATGATGAAACCGCACATCATTTACACTTGCTGCATGATCCCTCAAGCTGTGACAGACATGAGTTTAATCCTATTCAGCTATTTGAATATGATTGAAAATGTGACCTATTTATTTATTTATTTATCTATGAAATCAGCCAAGGGCATGATCTTCAGAAACCGTATGCTGAACTCTTATGACAGCCTGTCTAAGTATAAGATCATGTTACAAAGTTAACCTCATATAAATATTGAAAGTTTTTCACTCATAACTAAGTGGCGGATGTATATTTTTGACTGTAAATACTGTAACTAAACAAAACTAAGACAAATGTTTTGTATTCCACACTTGAATTTTTCATATAAGAGCACAGAACTGACATATTGATTTACCAGGCATGTAAGTGGAGGCAGAGTTAAAGATTATAAATAGTGACACAGTCTTCGACCCCCTTTAGGGCTTCTTACATTAGAACGTATATTTCAGGAGTGTTCTGTACATCACAGCACATTTACTGGCATCAGTCTTTTGCGCCACCCACTTCAAGGCTGTAGACAAGGCCCAATGCCTGTTCTGCTGCAGTGGGGGAAATGCCAACACGCATTATACTGCTGCAGAGTGTCACATATCAGCTGCAACACAAAGAAGGGGGAGATCAGTGTCACTCTGAATCAGGCTGCAACGTTTCTGCCATAGACAAAGCAATAAAGAGCTTCTATGAAGACATTGTTCTCTGTGGCGTTCCTTTGTGAAAAATGAACTGCGCTTAATTGTATTAAATGTGCACTTGTAGTGTACTTCAAATCTTGAAAGTATATACACACATACATATACAAATACACAGACACACACACACACACACACACACACACATATATATATATGTGTGTTTTACTCTAGCCCTCCGGTCGTTCCTCACTCTAGGCCGCATATTCAGATGTGTGCAGCACATTTTATGGAGGACTGTTTCCTGAAAGGATTTGTCACTGATGATTCAAAGCGAGTTTTGGTATAAGTTATTATAATCTTGGTATAAGTTATTATAATCCATAATTATGTCCCCACTGGATGCAACGAATGCCTCGTTTATAATGGGTTTTCATGTCTTCTACTAAATACCGAGCAAAGGGTCTGAATACTTAGGACCATGTGATATTTCAGTTTTTCTTTTTTAATAAATCTGCAAAAATGTCAACGATTCTGTGTTTTTCTGTCAATATGGGGTGCTGTGTGTACATTAATGAGGAAAAAAAATTAACTTAAATGATTTTAGCAAATGGCTGCAATATAACAAAGAGTGAAAAATTGAAGGGGGTCTGAATACTTTCCGTACCCACTGTATATGTGTGTGTGTGTGTGTGTGTGGCTCACAGTTTGGTAATCATGTTCTGTGAATGTGACACTAAAATGAGCATACATATTTCATAAATAACGTTTCACCTCACTCTTTCAAAGACGTGATTAAGTCACACTGAATAAACGTATTAAACTGACGATTTTGTCTACTGCAGCCATCTTAAATTAATGCATCTTAATTGCACTGCTTGATGAAATGTCTGGCATGTTTTTTTTTTATTGATTTGTAGTCAGAAAATAACTGTAGCTTGTTTTTTTTTTGCTTTAAAGGTTTACATCAGACAATAAGTAGCAGCTACAGTACCACATTAGTTGTAAATGTTATAGCAATGTTTTTGTTGGTATCTCATTTATTCGAAGCTATTTAAGACACCACTATTGATGCCCCAGTAGAATCAACCATTATATTCTCATGTGTGTATATGGGTTTTATTTAATGAGATAAAATCAACACCATTTCTTTATGAGTTTCCTCAGACTGCACCCATGGGGTGGATGTAAAATACAAGATTATGATAGGTCTTTATTCCTCCTACTCTTACATATTAGTGCTTTTGCTGATAGCAGCAGTGCTCTGGAAGATTATACACAAAATATTAAGAATTCATAAAAATGAATTTTATTTATTTATTTTTATTTGTATTATTATTATTTTTTGACCACACACATAAACAATACTATTATGCAGTAAGCACCAAAACAAAATTGGAAGCATGGAAAATGTAATTCTCAAATCTACATAATTTGACAAATTATATCCATAATCTAAAAGAGAGGCTACTGATATTAGCTTCTGTATTCAACTACGTATACTGTTGCTTACAATCGTGCATTGTGTGTACTTAAGCTTGGCTTCTCGTACAAATAATGATTTCCTCCACCCAACTTCCTAAGAGCCAGAATCCTGTTTGTCACACAAGGAAGGACCCTCTGTTGTGCAATGTTGAAGTAAGTAACACTGTTTGTAATTTTTTTTTGTGATATGTATTTCATGCGTTGATATAATATTATATTAATATATTAATAATATATGATATAATATTAGTATATCTATCAGCTACAACAAAGTCTACTATAATTTACAACTTATTCAAAAATGTGTAAATTAATGTCAAGTATAAAGACAGCTGGTGTTGCAACCTAAAACATGGACATTTGGAATTCCAACAACATTTATTGTTTAAGTTTGGATTTTTTTTGTGGTAATCTAATTTACTTTGCTCAATAATGCCATCCCCTAGTAGTGTTGTTTACTTTCTGAACAAATCAGTGATTTATTTTAATGAACTGATGAAGAGTGAATAATTGAGTGACTCAGTCGTGATAAATGTGTCGCCACCTACTGGAGTAGTAAGGATGTAACCTGCAGAAAAAGTCACTGAAAAATCCCCACCAGTGCACAAACTGAAGGCCGTTGACACCACCATGGATATTTGGCATGAAAATTAGTTTTGATCTTTGCATGTGATTCGTTTGTTCTGACCACTGCATAAAAATGGCTTGTACAGCATTCATTCAAATGAAAATGTTTATCGCACCAAATTTTCTCACCAAACATTTGTCTTGGTGTGAATAGGCCTTGTCCTTCTGGAATGCACAGATATGGACAAATGGAGTGATACAGTTAAAAGTGCCGCTGTACTAAATATCAGCACTTAGAAAAGACCTGTTGTATGTAAATTTATGTTATATTGAAATATTAAAAATTATTTAAAAGGCCAATCAAACAAAAGATGCCAGGGCTTTACTGTTCACAGATACCAAACCTGAATCCTAGCATGATGCTTTAGTTTTTAAAGGGATAATTCACCCAAAAATGAAAATTCTATATGGTATAGCCATTGACTTCCATATCATAGTTTTTTTTTCTTTCCATACTATGGAAGTCAGTGGTTGGTTACTGAGTGGTTACTTGGTTACCAACATTCTTCAAAATATCTTCTTTTGCGTTCAACAGCTGAGAGAAATTCATACAGGTTTGGAACAATTTGAGAGTGAATAAATGATGACAGAATTTTTATTTTTGAGTAGACTATCCATTTAACTGTGAAAGAGTGCAAGGTAGTTTGTAAGTAGCTAAACATTTAATATTTGACAACTGTTATCTAGTGACCATTATCTAGGGAGAGTAGAGTAGTTTGCATCACTAGGTAATATCTAATGATGCAAACTACTCTATTTTATGTCAAATTTCGCCATTTTAAAATGAAAATATAGGCTAAATCATTTACGTGATTCAGGTAATTCACAAGTAACTGAATGTGACGAGACAAGAAACATTTTGCTGTTTTGCGTTGTCAACACATTAGGCAAATGAATAAGAATGAATGTGTGCATGTTTCAAAATAACAATAAACAATATTTGCAAATAAGTAAAATTGTTCTACAAAAGTTCATATTCCTGTGTTTTGCCTATTCTTCTTTCTTTACCCGCATTCCATTAAATCCTTTAATTACTTAATTCCTGAATAATAAAAGACTACCTGAAAAATACCTATACAAATTATTGAAAGTTATTATGAATGTTATTATATAATTTATAAACAGTCTCACAACTTTTGTAATCATGAGGGTATTAATAAGGCACACAGTGATTTCCCTGATCATTTCCAACTAGTTAAATCGATGGTGTGCTCATGTTCATGCTTTGCTACAACACTCCTCAATCTGCTCTGTGTAGCCTATTATTTGTATTAGAGTTTAAAGGGGTCATATGATGCAATTTCAATTTTTCCTTTCTCTTTGGAGTGTTACAAGCTCTTGGTGCATAAAGAAGATCTGTAAAGTTGCAAAGACTAAAGTCTCAAATCCAAAGAGATATTCTTTATAAAAGTTAAGAGTCAGCCACACCTACCTAAAACGGCTCGTTCTAACACGCCCCCACATGTCTACATCACGATGTGGGAAGATTTGCATAACGCCGCCCAAATGTTCACGCAAAGAAAGAAGGAGTAACTTTTATTCTCGCTTTAGTTTTGTTGTTGCCGCCGCCATGTCGTAAAGACGCTGTGTGCTTCGTTGTGAAAGCGAAACTACTTTGTTTGGTCTTCCAAAAGAGGACGATATCTGCTTCGTCATGCCTGGAGCTGATCCGTGCTGGTTGCTGAGGAAATATACACAAAATAACGTTATTTTTAGCAACATCATATGACCCCTTTAAAATGCAATGTGCTCCTTTATTTTGCTCGCTCAAGTCATGTTTGTTTTTATGAAACAGTAAAAAAGTTACTTTATGAAACCGTAAGAGTCTCTGCCTATATAAAGCACCTCCTTACTGTTACCGGATCATTGTGCAATTGGTTCCATAGATTACAGCTTATCTCATTGGTCAACAGGCTCAGGATCAAACCACACACATACTCGCGCACCTTCGCTCTCCTTCCTATAGCGCTGCTTGGCGCTGCAGATGGAGAACGCGGCGTTTCGTGTTGGAACAAGACGATAGTTGCCCATTTCAAGTCGCTAGAATCTGTCAGAGCTGAACAGCCCAGTGGCAGAATGAAGCGCGGACTGTAGTGTTTGCGTCAGGCGCGTTATTCTCCATCGGAGTACATACAGAGTTGAGGACAGGCGCACTTGTCCGCTGTGTCTCGGACTCTATATGGAGGGATGTCGGAATGGCTTGCACCAGGAGAACCAAAACTTTGGTGTCTACGTGTGTGATACTAAGTGGCATGACCAACATAGTGTGTCTTTTGTACGTCGGATGGGTGACTAATTACATCGCTAATGTGTACATCAAAGTGCCGATGCCTGTCCCAGCCAAAAAGTTGGAGGGCGACAGGAAAGGAGAAACTCTGCGGATTATAGAGCGACTGGATCGGCTGGAGAATGTGGTTAATCAGCACATACAAGGTAAGACGAATGTCTGTTTAATTACTGTGCATACAAATGTGACGTTTACGCTATAAAACTAAGAGAAACAGATGAGCTGAAAACCATAAATTCAGCACAAATGATGTGCCAAAGTTAGTTGTTATGCCAGTTTCCACTAAAAAAGGGGACCATAAACGTATTTTTTAACCGATGTTGAGTGGAAGGGGTGCTTAAATAAACATTAACATTAGAATGAACTAGATAGAAATAATAAAATAAATACAAAAATCACCACAACAGGTAGCAAATTGGCATATGAAGCCTAAATGAATCTGTTTTACAGCCCGGCTAGATAGTTGTGGAACATATAATAAATAGCCTAAATAGTAAACTAAATAATAAAAACCATATTTTATTTATTATTATTATTATTATTATTATTATATATTTTTTTTACAATAACTTGGGTAACAGGGTTACATTGTGAGGTTTATTAATACAGGAAATAAATAAATAAAAACGAATAAATAAATAAATAAAAACTGGTTCAATAAGTCAAGACCTCAGTGAAACAGGCCAAAATGCGCATAGACTTTAAATTATTTTTAAACACTATATGCAATCTTATATGCCTTTTGTGAATTATTTTCCTGTTGAGAGAATGAAATACAGCTGAGAAAATGAAATTCAGCAAAAAAAAAATCACATTATGTAACTAATGATATTTTATTGCTGATGCAGAGGCACAAATTGTTGCATTTATATAGAAAAACCTTTCATTGTAAATGCAACTAAATTACCACCTTCACAACGACTTGCCATGGTAACCACAGTTACCTGCCAAATATATTGCAATTATTGCACTAAAAAAAAATCTACATCTATATAACATATTCCAGTGTAAGAAGCTTTTAGAAGCATTGTCATTTTGTGCAGCATTGATGTTTAAAACAATTTACTAACCATAGTTTTCATCAAAATACTGTAGTAATGTTGTATTAGCAGGCACTCTCATCACAAAAATAAACAACATACAAAATTACAAATATATGTCAAGTATGTAGACTTACTATACAGTAGTGGGTTATACTATGTGTTGTTGTTGTGACGTTGACTACACCATGACACCATGGTTACCATGGTAAATTTTTGTCTGCACTGTGAACAGACTTGATCTGGGGTGAGGGAAATAGCAGTCCATTGTGAAGAGTATACAGTGGGTACGGAAAGTATTCAGACCCCCTTCAATTTTTCACTCTTTGTTATATTGCAGACTCAGGTGCAAAACAGAAAAATCTATAGCCTAGAGTTTCATCATCATGACCTGAATACCAATTGTACATTTGTTCTGTCCTGTTCAAATCAGGTTGATTGCACCTTGCCTTATTGTTAATGACAATTTTATGCAGGTGTGACCTCCACTTTGCGATCTGGCATCTTCACAAAGACCATTGATGATTGCTCCTCTTCTTCTCTCTTCGGAGATTCTTGTTTAATGAACTTGGCACTGGCTGAACTAATTATGAAAAGTGACTGATTGCTTCTGTCTGTACAGGTAGTTTAGATCTTTCAGCACTTCTCAGCACACACCATTTCTGTTTTTTTTTTCCATCATCATTTATGCATTTGTTTATTTGATACACTCTTAAAAAAAAATAAAAGTTCATAATGGTCATCTAACCTCCATGGAACCTTTCCATTGCACAGAAGGTTCTTTATAGTGGAAAAATATTCTTTACATTATTTACATATTCTAGACCCTATGAAATCCATTTTATATTTTCCCAAATTCGGTTTTATTTTTTTCCAAATTAGTTTTTTTCCGTTTTAATTTTTCTAGTCTCTATTTTAATGGTTAAATAAAATTTTAAATTTATTAATCAGAAATCATGTCTAATTAATTGAAATAATGAAACTTACAGTATTTAAGTGCAATTTATTAAAAGTTTAACAGAAAACGACTTTTTTTAAGGCCTTATGAAATATGTTTTATTTTTTTCTCAAATTCAGTTTTATTTTTTTAACAAAATTCTGTAATTTTCTGAATTACATTTTAATGGTTTCATTAAATTTTAATAATCAAAAGCATCTATAATTAATTGATTTTATAAAAAATATTTTATTATTTTTTTATTTTTTTCAGAAATAGTGTTTTGTGTATTTATATTTTTCTGCTAAATAAATTCTGGTAAATAATTTTTCTGGTAAATATTCCTTTAAAAATAATGTTTTAATAATCATTTTATTATTAGTAGTAGTACTATCATTATATTAAGTAATATATTTCTGTCACAGTTTCTTCAAGTTAAACCGAAATTTTATTTTGATGGGTTGCTGTGAAGACCTTTCGGTTTCTGTTTGTATATGATATGATGATAGTATTTCTTGAAAGAAATGGTAAAATGCTCTCAGAGCAGTTCTAGAGATTATGTTTATGTTCATTTACTTATATATTGAGGCAACAGAGGCTAAAAACACAATATTCACAGACTCTAGTCCATATCGCGTTTTGAATACCTACTTTTGATTTATCCATCCAAAATTTGGCAAATTCTGTGACATTCCGCGGTCCACGATTCAGTCCACATTTTCATAGGGCCCTAATATTCTTTGCACTACGATTTATTTTAAGAAGTTTTTATAGAAATGTTCATTGGGGAACCTGAAATGCTTCTTCTGTGGCATTGCTGCAAAGCCCACCTTTGCGAACCTTTATTTCTTTTTAATGCATTTCAGTTACATGTTTGAGGTCAGAATTTGGTTGATCGTGAATATACTGATTCATCTTTAAAATATTCATGCAAAAACTGAATGGTGGATTCTACCCCTTGCAATTAGTACAGCCTAATCAACCTTCCCCGAAAAGCATCTGCCAAACAGTATGCAGCAATAAAGCTTTTGTAGTTTCTCACTGTTGTGCAAGCTTTATTCCGGGTTCGTTTTCAGCTTCTTCGAAAAGCACTAATTTGTCGCAGAACTGAAAACACAAGCAATTTGCTGTTCTCTTACTGGTTTATTAGTCTACAACAGCATGCACAGCATGATTTGTCTGCTTCACTGAATATCTTAGGAATACAAATTTTGTGTTGCTCAAGAAAGTCTGTAATGTAATTTTATTAATGGACTCCTTTTGTGCTTTGTTATAAAATACACACTTCATTGTTAGAGATATGATTCTGTCGTAGTTACTAACTGGATGTATGTTGATATGGGTTGCAGACAGCCAGTGTAGTGCTCAAACGGAATCAAGGGTGCAAACAAACTCTCACTGAGCTGAGAGGCGGCTACAGATGATTACTTGAGCAAACATTCCCGAGCTACAGCCGCAGACACGTTGTGCTGTTTGGCACCTTCTGGGGGCTTCAGGAATGGGCTTGGAAAGTGCGTTAGGGAGCATTTTTTTAGTTACAACACATGACTTTTTTTATTGCATGGCAGAGATTGTTAAAGGGGTCATAGGATGCCCATTTTCCACAAGTTGATATGATTCTTTACGGTCTTAATGAAAAGTCTGTAACATAGTTTGGTTAAAATTTCTCAATGGTAGTGTCAAAAACACCTATTTTACCCTGTCAAAAACAGCATTTTTCAGAGCATGCAGATTTGTAGCATTTTCCTTTAAATGTTAATGAGCTCTGCTGACTCCGCCCCTCTCTTCCGAGCCGCTCTCTGAGAGACTGTTTACTTTAGCCGCATTCATCGTGAAACTTGCTAATTA
>NW_015539930.1:63452-69248 GCF_001515605.1 Sinocyclocheilus anshuiensis
GGGCGCATTCCCTTCAGAAACAAACGTAATCCACTGCGTCTTCAGTGGCTCAGATGTCTGGAGTAAATGATGACTGCTATGTTCATTATTACATCCAACAACAGAAGACCTCAATCGCTTGGGAGTCATTCTTGTCTACAACTGCTCCGGCGGTGAAACAATGGCAAACTGATGACAGCTCACTCAGGGCGGGTCTAAGGTAAGACGCCAGTCCAGTCTGTCTCGCTTTGACTTAAAGGGGTCATCGGATGCCCATTTTCCACAAGTTGATATGATTCTTTAGGGTCTTAATGAAAAGTATATAACATACTTTGGTTAAAATATCTCAATGGTAGTGTAAAAAAAACACTGTTTTTACCCTGTCAAAAACAGCTCTGTTCACAGCTAGCCGTTTTGGTGAATGTCCCTTTAAATGCTAATGAGCTCTGCTGACCCCGCCCCTCTCTTCCATACGGTGCACTGCAAAAAATGATTTTCTTACTTAGTATTTTTGTCTTGTTTTCTAGTACAAATATCTAAACATTCTTGAATCAAGATGCATTTACTTGACAGGTAAAATGACTTAAAATGATCAAAATTGTGTTTGTTTTTGCTTAAAACGAGCAAAAATATCTGCCAATGGGGTAAGAAAAATAATATTGTTTAGCCTTTGAATTAAGATTACTTTTCTTACCCCATTGGCAGATATTTTTGCTCATTTTAAGCAAAAACTAACACAATTTTGATCATTTTTTTAAGAAAACAAGACTTAATATCTTAAGTCATTTTACCTGTCAAGTAAATGCATCTTGATTCTTGATTCAAGGATGTTTAGATATTTGTACTAGAAAACAAGACAAAAATACTGAGTAAGAAAATCATTTTTTGCAGTGTGACAAGCCGTTCTCTGAGACTTTAGCCGCATTTAGCCGCGGAACTTGCCGACTAGCACATTATTAGGAAAGACGATTTGCAAAGATTCTTAAAAAAAACTTATGCTCACTTCTTCTGTAGTTGAAGCTGGATCACGAATGATTTGCGCAAACATAGACGCATTAAGGTAGAGCAGGGGGCGCATTCCCTTCAGAAACAAAGCGTAAACAAAGAGCAGCCTGGGTCTGTGTGACCTCACACAGCCAAGAATCTGAGATCGGCTTGATTTGAAAAAGGGGTTATCATTTCTCAGGATTTAGAAAAAACACTGGGTGGATTTTTAGCATTATAGGATGGTTGTGTCCACACACTGCCAACACACATTTCAGTTCAAACAACATGTAAAAGTGCATATAGCATTATATGACCCCTTTAAGGTTTATCTGAAATACCGTGATCTTTGTAGTTAATGATTTTTAATGAAATATTGTGGGTTGAGTACAATTTAAGCTCAAATGACAGCATTTGAAATGTTGATTAGCTCAAAAATAATTTTGATCTTTACTTGGAAAAACAATTCTATGTAAAGTTATATCCAATTTTCTTTGCTACAACAACAGAACACCTAAAACCTTAAAATGTAAAAATGGTGAGAACTACTTTATAGCTCAAACAATAGTATACATTTAACAGAAGAATTAATGTAAGTGCTTTTGTAAAATGATAAGCTTCACATTTCTGCTTTTAAATCAATTGGCCTCATGGGATTCCATTGTAAGTGCCTTGCTGTGACCTCGATTTATTTAATACAAAATGAAGAATGAGTATTTGGTGGTATTCAATAGTATTCCACAAATGCTTTTGATTGAGCTTTTATTGAACTCAGAGTAGTACTTTTAAGGATAAGTTCACCCAGAAATGAAAATCTGCTCAAAAGTTACTCACCTTCAGACCATTAAGATGTAGATGAGTTTGTTTCTTCATTAGAACAGATTTGGAGAAATGTTGCATTAATTCACTTGCTCACCAATGAGTGAGTAAATGTTCAGTAAATGTTCATTTTTGGGTGATCTGTTCCATTAAGTACATTCATTTTCACTTTTTAGTGGCAAAACTGTATCTTATGATACAGTGCTGACCACAAGGTTGTTCTTCATCATCGCAGACTTTACACTGCCTCTCTCTCTGTAGCATACAAGTGTTTTCCAGAATGAATGATTTATATGGAAGAGGTACATGCCAGCTGTGGCTCTACCACCTGGTACATACAGCCTGGAGGATGGCCCGGCTGATCTCCCTGTCATCCTCAACTTGATGAAAATGCAGCACGCTTCAGCACAGCAGCTCTTTAACGCTGTAGTGGATTTTCTGTTGAAAGCCAAAGAGAAAGAACAACAGAATCACTTAGTCCCTCTTTCAGGTGTGTAGTTACATTGTGTAGAGGAGCGAAGTGAAGCAAACAGATTCTCAGCTCATAACGTTCTGTTTATCTGCTCTCATACCGTTTGCATTTAGCTTTTATGCAAAGTGCTGCACCATGTGCAAAAACAAATCAAGAAAATAGCATTTCATGGGAGCTCAAGGATGAAATTCAGCAGCAGAAGAAGCAGGAATAGGAATCTCTGTTGTGGAATAAGAATAAAAAATTTGTAGATTCCAAATATTGATTATGATAAACGCTGTTTTCTTTGAAATAGAACAGAAAAGGATTTGTTTTGTAACTGTAATGTTGAAGTCAATATGAAATTTCATAATGTGACATGTTTTGTGAAAACGTCTCTAGGTTACGTATGTAACCATGGTTCCCCGAGGGAATGAGACACTGCGTCGAGTCGCTTTGGGAACGCCCTTGCGTGACCGCGTTCTGAAGCACGTGTCAAATCAGTCCAATGGAGTAGCGAGACGTCACGAGCGGGGTGACGTAAGCACCAGAAAGCATAAAGGCGCATCCGGCAGAGCGCAAACCAGCTTCGATGAAGTAGTGCCTGGAGGGATGCAGGGAGTATGGCAAAGAGACGCAGCGTCTCGTTCCCTCGGGGAACCATGGTTACATACGTAACCTAGAGAGCGCTGTGCCTCGGCAACAGCGGGACCGCTGCCTGCGGGATCTGTCTTTGTCTCTCATCAAACACGGCCAGGCGAGAGCGGAGCGTGACGTCTCGCTACTCCATTGGACTGATTTGACACGTGCTTCAGAACGCGGTCACGCAAGGGCGTTCCCAAAGCGACTCGACGCAGCTCGAGTTCCTGAAGGGGAACTGGATTTTCAATGAGGAAAAATGCAGAGCAAGACATGGATTTTATCCACTGGGAATTGATCAGATTGTAGATCACAGGTAGTTCTTATGCAATAATTATAATAATAATAAATAATTTCTTAAAGAATACAATAATATTTTGAACTTAACTAGTTAATTCATGTGCTACCACATTAATCCCATTTTTGGGTCACTTGACATAACGTCATAGATTGAACATTTCCAGCTTTTGTTTACATTGGGATGTAATAAAATATTTTATATTATTAGTATTTATGACAACATATGTTATTAGTAATTATAACAATATCAACACCAAGAACAATTCCTAGCATATTTGTACTTGGTGATTAAACTTTAGTCCAGTTGTTCAGCAAGTTTGTTGGCAAGTTCATGAATTCTTACCATTGTTTATTCATTGTTTCATATTTCCAGTTCATCTGCACTGAATTAAATGCATATATGAACACAATGGTGAGAATTTGTCTTAAGAACTAGTCTAGAAATTATTTATGATATTACCACCTGCCTCTTTACAAAATGTCCACATCAATTAGCAGTAGTAAGAAAAAAAATGAATGAGTGAATAAATAAATAAATACCTACATACATACATGCATAAATAACAGATAGGTTGGTTTGTTTGGTTATCAGAAACACCTTTTTAAAATAGTGTATTAATGAACTTTTAAAGAAACTGAGGAAACACATACTATTATTTTTACATTTTGCTCATTAAAAAATTGCCTTGTTGCAACAGACACAAGTGCCAGCAGGAAAGCTGCAGGTCTCGTTGGAACTTATTTAAGAAGTTGAGATGTGATGGTAATGACAAGCAGCCTAGTGCTAGATTTTGTCTGTCTTTATTCAAATTTGAAATATGAATATTTATGCAGCTGGTATTACTATTCAGGTTAATATAAAAGTGTGCTATAGAAATCTACAGATGCTTGGAAATTGACATTTTTCTCTGATGTTTATTATATTTTAGAGAATTACCTATTTATGAACATTACCTAACTGCTGTGTAGGAATGTATGTTATGGAATATTTGGTTTGATGGCAGCGTGATCTGAGAAGAGCCAAACGGATGACACCGTCTCCGAGGACTGCGTTTGCTTCTTTGAGAAGCTGTGATTTCTCATTTCCTCTCATCCTCCGCTCCCTATGAGTCTCCTCTAATAAGCAGTGGGTTGGGGTTAATTACCTCAACAGAAAGGCATGGAATCACAGCCGAGATTTTGTACTTGGCACCCCTCAGAAGAGATTCAAACTTTTCAAGTTGCCCTCAACTGCCCTTTTGACTGACAGATGGCTGTGCGAGTGAGGAGCATCGGCAGGGCTGATTTATGGCTGTGCTGGAGGGTTTATCCTGTGATAATCACAATGAGCTCTGTTAAACAAAGACACTGCAAAGCCTCTGATCCAGAAAGACAGGCTATTAATCAGTACAGCTCACACACGACATGTAGGTGCTTGAATTTATAGTGCTTTAAATCACTTGGTATTTGAAAAAAACTAGTAAAGGTAGTAACTGGATTTTATATTGTGGTCTCTCAGTGTATTTTGTATAAGTCGATGTCCTGTAACTTAGCATGATCAAGTATCACGGTCTTATTCAGTCTAGTAATGTCGCTGTCCCTCCTAATCGCCCCTGTCTGGGACCCCCCTGTTCACTGTGCAGTGTTGGTTTGGTGAAATCAGCAGGCAATGTCTTTGGCCTTTGTGCTGTGCTGCTGACTGAAATTTAATCTTTAAAATTGCAAATAATTTAACAACACTCTACTCTTTAGTAAATCATGCCATTGTAATCAGCCAGAAATAATATCTGTGCATTACTAATAAATAACACCTTAAGGCAAAACCATTGTTTTTTCATGCACTGGTCAATTTTGAGATTTTAGGCTATTTTGCTTTCATAACTAGTGGGAAACACATACTGGATTGTTTTATTTATTTATATTTAACTGTTTGCATCTATAGATTTCAATTAAAATACATATCTTTAAAATTAAATAATCAAAATGTAAAAATTAATTAATTAATTAATTCAATTCAATTCAATTCAATTCGATTCAATTCAATTCAATTCAATTCAATTCAATTCAAGTTTATTTGTATAGCGATTTTCATGATACAAATCGTTGCAAAATAGCTTTACAGAAAATTAAGTTTCTACAATATATTTAGTAGTAGCTTTTCCATGGTGACTATGTCAAATTGATGTACATATGGCAGAAATGTACGGTAAAATTCAGTTAATGACGTAATCAAACAGACGACGAACACTATTAAAAGCAATGATTATATGTTGTAATCAAACTTGTAGCAAAATTTGGTAGTTTATGTTTTTTCAGGGTTGGCATCATCTGAGGTCCTCTGAGGGGTTGGCATCATCTCTTCTCAGGTGTTTGGTCATCTCAGGTCTTTGTAAGGGCTGGATCCAGACTGAAGCTTGTGTAATTCCTAGTTACCACGGGATGTCAATCCCGTGGCAGAAACAGAGAAACAGAGACATAATTAGCGTGGCTGCAGTTCCAACCAAGCAAAATGATTTGTTCAACCCAAGCTAAGGGATAATAATGTGCATTTGATCAGATATAACTGCAGTACAAGATTATGAGATGCATTATTTGAATGCTTGGCCAAAGAGATGTGTCTTTAATCTAGATTTAAACAGAGAGAG
>NW_015539930.1:69296-73033 GCF_001515605.1 Sinocyclocheilus anshuiensis
TCCGAATGCACCATACGAAATTCAGATGAGGGGGGGTAATTTCAAAATCACACAAGGTCCCCAGATAATACTAATCCCGTGCGAATAGGGCTTAAGATGGAAGAATGCTGTTTTTGTAACATGGGAAATATGATTTTCAAAAGACAAGTTGCTGTCTAATATAACACCCAGATTTTTGACTGTAGTGGAAGTAACAGTACATCCGTCTAGTTGCAAATTGTAATCCAAGAGATTCTGTGTACTGCTTTTTGGTCCAATAAGTAATATCTCTGTCTTATCCGAATTCAATAAGAGAAAATGTTCTAATCTTTTACATTTTTAATACACTCTGTTAGCTTAGATCATTTAGAAGTTTCATCTGGTCTTGTTGAGATATATAGTTGAGTGGAATGGAAACTAATCCCGCATTTTCTAATAATATTACCAAGGGGTAACATGTATATTGAAAAAAGCAGAGGACCTAGGACAGATCCTTGTGACACTCCGTACTTTACTGGTGATAATTGAGAAGACTCCCCGTTTAAATAAACAAAGTAGTAGCGATCGGACAGGTAGGATCATTCAATCATTCATTCATTCATTCATTCATTCATTCATTCACTTTTGAGTCAGAAATTTCCGCTTCAGCAGCACTTACATAGACCAAACTTTACAGTTTTATTCCTATCTATATTCTGAAGGTTTTTACAGAGGTTTTTGTCTGGTTGTTGAAAGTATTTGTCTGCTTATGGAGTGATAAAAAGAGATCCAAAAAACCCCTCTGTAAAAACCTTTAACTGTAATATGTCAACAAAATAAAACAAGAATTTTCAACTTGGCTTTGAACTAGTTTCGATTTTTGTTCTCAGGTTTATGCAAATTAGTGCATATTTAATTAGATAGTGCCTCATTTGCATATTTAAACATAGCATTTCACAAAACATATAGTGCAAAACAATTACCTTAATTTACTGTGATTAATCAGCTGGGGAAAGTATGCTGATATGTATTAGTAAAAATTGTACCCTATTCACCTGTTGTGTTTTGCCTTAATATTTACTTCTATAAACTATAAATTGACTTGTATAAACTGTAAACTTGTTTAAACTATACATTTACTTTGCATTGTTTGTTTGAAAATTGAAATAAGATTTATGAATGTTAAGGAAAAACAACAATAGCCATTACTGTACATCTAATATAATCAGAAGCCATTCTTGAGTGTTAGAGTGACACATTAAGACTTCATTAATGGAATTGCTCGCTTCATTTCCTCTGCAAGTGTTGGTTGCCTTGAACTTTGCAGTAAAAATCAAACCAACCATTTTGTCCGGCTGATCTGTTCCCCTTTTAAAACAGGTCATTCAAGGGTATAAGCCTTAAATGGGTTTCTCCATCTGTAGTCATGACTACAGCAGTAATGCTGTTCAGTTTTGATTGTATTTTGTAAGATAAATGCTTTTAGCCTGTTGGTCTTCTTGATTGAGTTCTTTAAAGACACACTACAGTATATTCCTGCTCTTCGTGCTGAGTGCACACTCATGCACAATGAAGATTATGCTACAGTTTCTCAAAAGCTTTCATGCTGAGATGATTTAAATAGGTTTGAATTAAAGCAGCACAATGCAAATACCTACTTGTTTTGTGCCGTGCATTTGATTTTCTTGGAATAAATAATTTGACCTAACTATAAAAAATAGGACGGAGTAATACCTTGATGTAAACAAAATACAAATTTGCATTAATTATAGCGCTCTAAAGCAAGTGGATTTGCATGTCTGTTCAACCCAGATATAACAGAGTCGTGTGGACTAAAAAAATTCCAGTTCATTAAATATTTATCCATGTGCAAAGACGGTATGCTTGGAAAGCTTAAAGAGAGTCAAAACATAGTATCACCGAAGTCAACCTTATTTTGCAATGTCGACTGAATCTCTAATAGAGAAAGTAACCTGCTGATATCAGGGTCCGCCACACTGCGAAAAGATGCAAATTTTCTTGTTTAGGAATTTGTATCTGAACTCCCAAAGGAGCAGGAGAAACAGTTGGCACGCTGGTGCAAATTGAGGTCATGTTTCACTATATAGCACAGTCACCGCCTGCCTTTGAGAGTGCTTTGAGGAAACACATCATAACTATAAATATTCAGCTTGTCATGGCACTGGGACTAATGACTAAAGTTGGTTTATCAGAATCAAGCAGGCATGGTTTGGGTTCACTTGTCCCCTTAAAAGGAAGGCCACTGCAAATCGGTAAATAGTTGATCTGAGTGAGGTCTACACCATAAAAAATATTTATTGAATTTAAGCAGGGAATAAAGCGTAAAAAAAAAAAAAAAACCTTTCCGCTATCAGTCTTCTTCAGTGTAAAAAAAAAAAGAAATGAATACTTTTAAGCAGTAAGGACACATAAAATTGTTAAAAAGTGACAGTAAAGTCTTTATAATGTTACAAAAATGTATATTTCAAATAAATGTTGTTCTTTTGAACTTTCTATTTATCAAAGAATTCTGAAAAAAAGTTGCCAAAAAAAAAAAACACCAATAATAATTGATAATAATCAAGCAAATCAGCATATTAGAATGATTTCTGAAGGATTATGTGACACTGAAGACTGGAGTAATGATGCTGAAAATTCAGCTTTGCATCACAGGAATAAATTAGATGTTAAAATATATTATAATAGAAAACAGTAATTTTAAATTGTAATAATATTTTAGAATATTTAATAAAATAAATGCAGCCTTGGTGGTTTTTTATGTTCTACAGCAGGCGAATATTACTTTGAGGAAGAGTTATTTTTTTTGATAAGTTATTTTTGAAATAAATGTCATATTTTACTGAAAACTTTTTTTTTTATATAATGCTGTTGTTGCTGTTTTATAAAAGCTATTAGCAGTTGTGTGTAACAGTGACTTTACCAGGGCTTAGGGGTGTTGTTAGATATGACGCACAGCGGCTAAATCCGCCTTAACCTAAAAAAATTATGGCCTTAAATGGCTTATTCCTTTATTTTATAATGTAAAGAAACATATTAATTTCCAGTTGTATTATAATACCTTTGTATCATTTTGTTTTTAATACATTTGTAGTCCTAAATTTGTGTTCTGGGATTGTCAAAACAAGCAAAAGGAGATTAGCAAGGAACATGTTTTTCATATTTTCTGTTTCTTATTTTAGTAAGAAAGAATAAGAGGAGAAGGGCGGCAGATGATGCCTGTGATTCAGACAGCCACAGACTTACTTTCTGTCCTCACCACTCTTGAATTTGTGATTCTAATTAGAAGCAATGGGATGTAATTAGTCATTAATTAAGACAGAGCCAAGCGGAGCACAGTATCTCTGAGTAAGCACAGCTAAAGGAAGTCAGTCACTCTCTGAACTTAAGAGACATTCGCTTGGAATGAGCTCACTGTCTTTTCCACGGGCTCATGCGGCGCTATTCACCACTGTGCAGCTGGAAGGGAAGAAATGCACTTCATGCAGATATGCTTGATTATCAGCTTGTCTCATCTTTTTAATTTTAGCCAGGGATTTATAGATAATAACTGATTACCACTGATCTGTATGCCACCCAAATGCATTTTTTTATCGCCTGCATGTGCTCCGAAGTTTTATTATCACTTTGCTAAAATAATACTGATGAATGCAGCTAAGGGAGTCATCTTTATTCTATCTATCTATCTATCTATCTATCTATCTATCTATCTGTCTGTCTGTCTGTCTGTCTGTCTGTCTGTCTGTCTGTCTGTCTGTCTG
>NW_015539930.1:74786-102143 GCF_001515605.1 Sinocyclocheilus anshuiensis
TCTGTCTGTCTGTCTGTCTGTCTGTCTGTCTGTCTGGTCGTCCGTCCGTCCGCTTGATTCAATCTTATATATATATATATATATATGGAATAAGAGAAAAAATGGAATAAGAGAAAAAATGTATTGTTGTGCCTTTGGATGCAGAATCGGAATGCAAATAATTTTTATATAACACTGTCTCAAAGACGCCATTTTAAGCTAAACGCAGACGTTTAAACGGACAGACTATGGATGAAATCTGCTATGATTACCCTACTTTTAAAGCATAAATTTGATTTAAACAATAGGTCTATATAATATACATATAGGGTACATATTGTATTAGCCCTACAGTTGAAATACATGCATGAAATACTATTTAAACATTTTACATAACATTTACCTATTTTATCTCACAGTTCTGACTTTTTTTCTTGCTAATGCAAGTTTATATATCCTAGTTCGGACTTTATAACTTTATTCAACTCAACAATTGAGAGTTTGTCAATTCTGAGGGAAAAAAGCCAGAAGTGTGGGATTATAAACTAAAAAGAAAGAATGATGAGTTGATTTTTCTTACCAGAATTGTGAGATATAATCTCGGAATTGCAAGAAAAAAGTCAGAATTTTGAAATATAAACTCAAAATTAAATTGTGTATTCTTTTATTCCATGGCTTGAATAGTCTGCTACGTTAAAATTGGCATTTTCTGCCACCGGATAGGCTTCGCCCACAAAAGACGTCATCACTGTTTGCAAACACTGAAATTGGTCTATATCCTATTGATTATAAAAGACGAGGGGGACTTTAAATAGGTTTTTCAGGGTAACCATACATAGATTGATATTCACACAAACCACTGGTTTCCTTGTTCACAGGCCACTGTATAAGGAATAGTCATCATTTACTCACGCGCATGATGTTCCACCTGTATGACTTTCTTTTCTTCTTCTGTGAAAAACACAAGGAGAAATTTTTAAGAATGTACTTGCCACTCTTTTCTATTTAAAAGCCAAGCTCTAAAATGACAACAAAAGCACGTCTTTTACCATACGGTAACTTTGTGTGTGGAACATCCCTTTCAAGCTCTCAATTCTTTCATTTATAGCTTTTGTGCTTTAACATTTACAACTGTATCTTGCATATTCCTCAGAGGCATGTCACTTTATGGCTGTTTGACTGCTTATGGCTTTAAATGAAAGTGAAGAGCAGTGCCGTCTTGTGAATAAACAGGAAAGAGTATGAAAGCTGTAAATAGGCGTGATGATCACCCACAGGTTTACACTGTTTGATGACAATTGAACTGCTCGTTTTGAAATTACGGTGAAGGCGTTGAACATCCTGAAGCATGAAATATACTCAAGTAGTCATTTCCAAAAGCCCACAGTACAGGATTTTATATTGTTTTCTGTCCTGTTTGATTTAGTTCATGAAACAATAGAAGAGTACTAAGTGCATTCTTTTAAAAAATGTATTTCTCATTTAAGAATCTGTTGAATGATATTTGTGGATGATAACAGTTCCTCTGTGAGTAATGATTGGACAAACATCTGTACCTCTTAATGCTTTGCTAAATCTTGAATTTCCAGCCAAGCATCTAAAAAGACAAATAACCATATTAAGCATGGGGACATTTACCTAAAGAGACATAATCACTTGAGATGTCTTATCGGGTTTTTCACAAGGTGTATTCACCAAACAGAATGATGCCAATCTCTCTGAGCATCTCTTGTTTTTAGTCCAAGTGGGAATTGCTTCATAGAACGTTTTCCAACCTCATTATAGCTGTTTGTAATTAGATATTTAGGATGCTGTTGGTGCTTCAGGGATAAATGTGCTTTAGTGATTTTGGCTTGAATACCATTGTGCGTTTTAAATAAAAACTCAAAGCCTTTCTGTCCAGTACTGATACATGACCACAAAAAAGAGAGATCAAGTAAATTGTAGCGAATCAGCTCATGGGGAAATATGAATAATTAATCATAACTAGTTATAATTAATTATAAATATTTAGATCCGCTGGAAAATATCAAAGACAACATACACCATGACCGGAAGGATATGTGTGTTCATTCAAAGAAAGGTTTTCCTATGAATTAATTAGTAGAAAAGTCCATTTCTACTGTGCATTGTGCCTCTTGCTATGGAACATGCAGTGATTTTCCCTGCTTCACATTCCTCTAGGCAATAAACCAAGTGATATCAGCGTTGGTTGCCATGGAACCAGAGGCCTGTTCTGCCCTCCTGCGGTGTTACGCATTTCGGGGGAAGGGTCCATAGGTCCTCATATGGCTTGTTAACTGAGGGGGGTTACAGAGTATTTGTTAAATATAGCTAACAAAATATATATTGTGTGTTTGATTGGTCCAGACGCTACAAAATAATACTGAAAATAACCAAATAGTCACTTGACGTTTGTAGTTTTTAAAAACTATACAATGAGTTGGATTTAAGTATTTTTTTGAGTTCAGATACACCTACACAGGGGCAGTTTCTTCATTAGGGTGATGGGGCGATGCACCACAAAAGTGCGAAAGGGAGGGATTTTTATTATTTTTCTATCATATTCAGCCACAGCTGTCACTGTTCTAGACTGTTTGTTCTGCCACTGGATTTATAGTCAGCGTCAATCCACGTTCTGTGGAGCACCGCCCCTTTTTGGGCTATTTCACTCTGGCCGAGAATCGCCCCAACTGTTCTCATAGACTTCCATACAAAGACTTTTTTTTTCCAAACGGCAGGCACTGCAGTGCAATCTCTATGAGTTCCGGGAGGGCAAGCACTAACGTTCTTTCGTCATCATACATAACCTTAACTTGTGCAGCGATTGGTGGGAACAAACATACCTCTATTAATAAGAAATATTAAGTCAGGACTAGTTTGTATGAGCTGAATAAAGCAAACCAGTATCTCAACAGTAAATTTTTGATGGATGATGATTGTAATGGAGGTAAAGACGATTACAGTGAGTCCATTATTATTAGTGTGCAAATAAACAGACCATGTATGTGTGCTCTGTGATAGCTGTTTGCACAAGCACATTTCAGTATGGTCACATGTCTGGCAAGTGTTTTATAATGGACACACACTGAAGAAGCCTGTTTTTATAGGAGTTTGCAATGGTCAGTGGTGTTTATGTAGACACTCAAACACAGACACAAATACTCATTCTGACAGAGGAACGGTTCACTGGTGATGTTGAGCTGCATTCAGATTGCCACATTCGACAAATGTTTTTATTTGCTTTTTTAATTTGTGTTTTGCTCTGTTTAATAATTCTGAATGAATCCATATATACAGTCAGGTTAAGGCAACTGGTATAGTGGACTTGTAGTTATTTATATATGTATAAAAAATGCTCTAAACAAATGTAACATTTATTTTTCCTCACAGTTTTTGCTGTTGCACTGTATACATAAATTGTGAATTATGAAAATAAAAAAATAAAGTTTTAATTTATCTTGAAAAAAGCTTAAAAATATCGTTTTGTGGGAATCATCCTCAATCTTGAACTTGGTAAAACAATTATCTTTATTTAAAATGTTTCAAATCAATAATTTTCCCTTTGTTATACTGGGACAAATCATATCGGGATGTATGCTAAAATCGTTGGATGTGGCGCCCTACCTAGAACATTTTACACCAGGCGCCACTGCACCTACACTATTCAAAAATGTTTTGTGGTTCAGTCTCATTCGCTCTCTTTAACAGCAGGCACAGAAATGAAGCAGATTAAAACATGAGATGAAGCACTTAATACATAAAACCAAAAAAAATTAGATTACAACTTTTTATTAAGTTGACACATCTTAAGAAATCTTCTTAGAACTAAACTACATAGGTAATTGTTACATTGATGGCAGATTTTAAAATACTGTACTTATGAGTTATGCAGATGTTTCTTTATTCATTTATTTAATCTTACATCCCCCCCGCTGATTTGGAAGTGATTTTCATATGAGAACATTCTGTTATTCAGCACTGCAGAGGATCTGTCCATCCTGTCCATCTTGGACAAACTCAGTGTTAAGTGACAGATGTTGGCTTTGCATGGAATGTTATCAAAAAGGCACTTATTTAATACGTTTATAAGTGCCAAACCATTTAGAGAGGAGCTGATAAACAGCCTTTTGAAGCCACAACGTTTCACTTTAGTTGCATCAGTTCCACTTGGATTGCGTGTGTGAAATGTGTGAAATATTGCACAATTGTTACCGAGTCTTTCTGAAACTATTTGCTGAGAGCAGCTGAAAATACAACTCATGCCTCTCAGAATTTAATTTCAACAGATTTGTGTTGTATGATCCATTTTGTATTATGATTGTGAATGAAATATTGTTTACTATTAACTGTATCCACATAGTGAGTGGTCAGTATAAATCTTCCACTACTGATGCTCTGTAGTATTTGGTCGAAGTATTTGCCTAGTATCTGTGAGTAGCAACCTTACATCTTAGTACTGCTGAAGTCTGTTAGCCCTTCTTAGTCACAGGCTGAGACCTTCCCCAGAGCTTCAGATTTGTGTCCAAACAAAACAACAGCTCCAATGGCAGTGACCCGTCAATTCCCTTTAGCCTCCTTGACTGAAACGGGTCACATATGTGTTGAATAGGGGTTGAGGTTTAAACAAGCTCTTTTCTATAATACGCTGAGAAAGCTGAGGGCAGTGAATGGCACAGCAGCATCATTTGCAGAAAATAAAGTTCTGACAATGGACCATCTGACCTGCTCCAAACCTTTGTGAAGTGCCTATCTAGATAACATTTTAGGCATCATAGACTGACATAAAGGCCTAAAGTTTCAAACAGTAGGCAGGAAAATCAAGATATCTAGATTTTCTGTTGAAAAACCCAGTTAAAAGCTCCCTAAGTTCAAAAGTTGATTCACTGTTTTTGGCCAAGTTGATCTTCAGATGTTGCGGATGGTTTGTGTTTAGCTGGTCATCTACGTGATTTTCCAACCAGGGGTGCGTTTGCTGTACAACAATGTAACTCGCCAATTAACTATCATAGTATGATGCATTGTTGGAGGAACTAACCAACTAGTCATGACTGTTTCCTGAAACCGCAGTAACATGGTTGCACCTCCGTCATTTGAACCACATTGGTTAAACAACATAGGACTGTTGTTAATGACGTCATGTGCAGGTGGTGGTGTAATAACTTCTGCTAATTAATCTATTTGAGATCTCCGAGATGCTGCTGTAACAAACATGGCACCTGACGAGTACTTTACTGTTATTTGTTCCCTGTTCTTTTGCTTTATTAATGTTTGATTCATCTCAGGTTCCCTTTCACATTATACTTCAGTGTTCTCTTGTGCATTTGAGCACATGCACACTCTTCAAGAACAGCACTAATTGTTGACACACTGAAATATATAGATTGGAATGTATATTTAAATTGAACTAACAATGTACTGCGTGTTATCTTGCTTATTGTTCCCAAATGCACAATCTATTTATGTCCACACGAATAGCTAACAGCTAACAAGAAGCTATGCGTCTAACCACAGGTTGAGAGCTGTAGTTCCAACCACGTAAATTTGCAATGCTGTTTGCCAATGTTAGTTTAAACTGTGGTTTTAGGAAACACTAAATTGTTGAACTAAGTTGGCAATAACTGAACTTGCGACTGTAGTTGGTTAATGGTGCTTTTGGGAAACGCACCCCAGACCAGCTGAAAAGTGCCTAAATCCCTTCTAAAATCAGTCTGGCTAGGGGTGCATTTCCAAAAAGCATTGTTAGCCAACTATGGTTGCAAGTTTCATCATTACCAACATAGTTCAGTGATTCTGTTTTTCTCTAAACCATAGTTCCAATTAACATTTGCAAACAGCATTGCAAACAAATCGCAAACTACAGCTCTCGACCTGTGTTTTGAATAATAGTTTCTTGTTAGTATGACATGTAAACTTATATAGCTTGGGCATAATAAGCAAGATAACATGGAGCACATTCTATATCTTTCACTTTACTTAAATATATGTATGCACTTCAATCTATATATTTTAGCTTGTCAACAATCAGTGCCGTTTTTGAAGAGTGCTCATCTG
Source organism: Sinocyclocheilus anshuiensis (assembly GCF_001515605.1). Taxonomy (NCBI): domain Eukaryota; kingdom Metazoa; phylum Chordata; class Actinopteri; order Cypriniformes; family Cyprinidae; genus Sinocyclocheilus; species Sinocyclocheilus anshuiensis. The sequence continues at coordinate 80,820 of NW_015539930.1, forward strand.
CATAAACATGTAATTAAAGATTGATGTAAGAGGAACCCGCAATGAATCAAACATCAGATAATACAAAGCATCAGGGAACAAAAACCTTAAAAGGCTGCAAAGATCAGACCAAGTCTTGGTTTGTGCTGGACTTAAAAGCATTTAAATTGCATTTGAGTACTTTTTGTAAAATTTGTATCATTAGATGTTCGAGTTGAAACCCGATACTTACATTTAAAAGTATAATCTGGCATTTTGTCTCAAAAAAATAATCCTGTCATTGCCAGAGCGCAACGAATTTTGGGATTGTTTAGGCCAGGGAAAGATCCATCTATTGGCCCGGGAAATGAAGGACAGATATTTGAGGCCACATTTGCAGGAGCCTTCGAAATGTGACAGCATTCGTTGCACTGCGGTCTTCAAATGCAGCCTTTGAAGTATGCATCCTCTTTATTGGGACACAGCTCTTGTGCTTGTATTGCATTGTTAGCATAGAAACATATGCTAACCGCAAACTAGCTATAAGTGTTGATTTTCTAATGAATATCATGTGAGTGTGTTGTGGAAAGCATTTCAGATCAGTCTCTAATGAGGTTTGATTTCGTCTGAATGCTGCTTTGGTAAGCAGCTGCCTATGTAGACAGTAGATAGTGAGGCTGCTCATTTTTCAACAATTTTGGAACACAGCCTAAATGTGTTTATGCAGCACAACATCTTGTAGGCAACCCAATACGCCCACAACATCACAGTCTTTAACTTTTCTTACAATGCCCGTTTTCTTTTTCTTTTCTTTTTTTTCCTCTTTACTTTACTTTTGCATAGCCGATAGCTCTACTTTACACTCTGAATCGCGTTTGACTCAAAAAGGTTACTGCAGTAGAAGGCAGGCAGCAGCAGGTCCATGTGGAATCAGCTCCTCCAACAACCCTCTTTGCCCTTAGAATGCAAATCTAAACATAAAAATAAACGTCATTTCATGTTTTCTGAAGCTGTGACTGGAGTTCATTAGGTATTCACCCCAAAAATTCTTAAATGCTATTTGATTTCGCACCGCAGCACCTCTGCTGAAACACTGAGGCCTCTAAAATAAACAAATCTATTAAAAAAATTGGCCTAATTTTTCATGCTAGCATATTTGAAGAAACAGCTGACATATCTTTCCAGAGAGGGGTGACATCTGTGATATATCTTTCATGCTTAATTACATCTGAACTCTGAACATCTGAACACTGAAGCCACCAGCTCTATTCTTCAACAAAGCCATAAATCACCAGCGTACCTCCGCCTCGTAGCTGTAGCACATGTTTGTCGTTTATTTCCTGGGGTTTCATGAATATAATTGAAACATTACTGAAGAACTACAACATAAAGCAAACTAGTATCGGATCTGACATGTGATTTAGCCAAGTATGACGTTTCTGGAAAAACATCCTTGTTGGTTCTGGAAGTCCTATTATCCAGGTTTTATATACAGGTTTAGGACTGGTGGTCGACCGGTATGAGTTTTTAATGGCAAATGGTGCAAAATTACCAATATATTGCTTTTTATGTGTGCCCTTACCCTAGATGATGACAACAACAATACATTTTTTTTAATGTATTGTTAATGTGAGTACAAATATCACATCAGGCTTTTGAGCAGTGTTTCTCAAACTTTTTCTGCCATTCCCCACTTTGGAGGTAGGGAAGGATTCCGAGCCCCACCTGTCCCCAATCGCCCCGACAAAATGGTAATAAACTAGGCTTTAAGTTTAACTGTTAAAATGTATTCACATTTATTTTATTAACATCACATTTTAAAAACATGAAATAAAATAACAGCATTAAAAACTTTCAAATAGAGAAAAGAAAAGTGCAATTATATTATCACATACATTTTTCATATAAAAAAATAAAATAAAAGAAATAAAATAAAATAAAGTCTGATAATTATTTCTTCAGGCTTTACAGGGATAAAATAAAAAGTTAATAAATACAGTTTACACAATGAATATCAGGTAATTAAATATAACACACTGGGCCTCACAGTTGGATGTCACAAAATATTTAAGAGGAGCGCAGGTTTTCTTCAGGCTGAGACATTGTCCCCTTCAGAGGAAGATCTCACTGGATGTGCACAAGTTTTGTGGAGTTAAATATTTGATAGACATTTAGGTTTTTCATTTAAATAAATTAAATTAGACACTTTCTCATTTCTGATGATTTTTTAAGAGACCATGTACAATAACTTTAATGGGTTACATTTGAAAATATATGTTGATAATTTAAAAATCCCAAATATTGGCCAATTTATCAGCCTCGCCAACATATCAGTTGACCATTTTCTAGGATAAGGCTTACTGTACACTCAGGGACGGGAACAGGGGTGGGCTGTGATTATTCAATAGGATTGTTGTCTCAGGAATAACAAATGATGTTGATATAGGAACACGTCCTACTTGGCTAAATCAAATTGTGCACATAGAGGATCTCATAGCAGAGCAAAAACAAGCTGGTAATAATGTTAAGAGAAGGACTTGCTTAAATGAATAGCTCTAGGACATGCAGCACATTATTTTTCAGAGTACTAAAAGGATTCTCTCAGGATTTCATTCATAGAAACATCGTGTATTGAGTCTGTGAGGCAAAAGTGTGTGAGAAAGCAGAGCTTTGTAGGTGTGCAGTCACCAAGCAGGGTTTTTCTAACCTGGCAGTGCCTGGAAAAGAGTAGTATTATGGCTGTGTTACATGGTTTGGTGACTCTATGCTGGTGGAGTAGCAGGACCGGATCTAGCCTGCTTTGACAACAGTGTAAATGTTTCCTGTCAATTCTCCACTGTCCTCTAAACAAAGTCCAACAATAAATATTACATAACTGAAAAAAAAAAATACCAGTAAAACATCTTTGTTATTGTTTTCCGGTCTTTAATAATAAACTAAATGCATGCAACTGAAGGCACTGGATTGATCTAATGCCATTTCATTACTACCCAAATGGGAAATTTGTAAATCATTTTAATGAAAAATAAAATAAAAAACAAAACAAAAGTATCATAAGTATATTAAAAAAACCTGTGCAAACAGTGACAGGGACAGGGACAGTGCAAAAACGTTTATTTAAAGGTTTATTTAAAACAAAACAAAACAAAAATTGAAAACATTTTGCTAATGTTACTTTTGAATGTTCTAAAACAAGTCTAAACAACACAAATGTCCAACTAAAATGTTTCAGAAAAAAAAAAAATCCATAAACAATGTATAAACATTTTTGTGCTAACATTTTATTATTAACATTGTATTTAACATTATTAAATTCCAGATAACTTTGAATGAACATTCTGCTAACTTTACTGAAACATTACTTTGGGAGAACCTTGCCAGAACATTAGCCGAAGCTCTGAGAACATTGATTGCTAGCTGCAAAAATTAATTTATGCTACCAATTAACAAAAGTAAACAAAAAAAAACTTCCCTTTCTCCTGATCTTCTTTGCAGAACAAACAGAAAACAGGGCAACTTCTTTATCTACTCTAACTCTAACTTATTTTAGCCATAGAATAATAGTAGTCCAAGGCACTCGAATCTTATTCAAAAAGTTTTAAAAAGCCTTTATTTCATCATGGCTATACATTTTAAAAACAGGTGACAAGTGCACACCTACGCACACTTATTTTAGCCATATTTCTGTGAGTGTAAAACTTTTTTAATCAGTGAAAAATTACTGAGCACATTTTAAATGTATTACTCAGCCAGTGCCATACTGATGTACTGTCTCAATATGTCGATTGCAATTCGTCAAATCTAAGTCACTTAGGTTTTTATTTATTTTTTTCTGCGGAATCCAGCATTTTTAACCTTAGGGAATGACACTTCTCTTTCTGTGTCAGGATTCCTTCCACCAAGAAGAAAAGAGTGAATATTAGTAGAATATTTCTGTCAGTCTAGCATAATCCAGCATTTTCATTCATCTTTTCCACACTCACCCTAGTGCTCTATAGTGCTGATAGACAGCTTGTCTGATATGCCATTAGCACTATCAGCATTTGTGATGTGCTGGAAGAAAAAATCCATGTGTCTGTGAAACCGTCAAAAAGTGCTGTAAGAACTTGTTAAGGAAGTCAAAAGTGCTTGGCAGATTGATAGGAGGCTTATTTATCGAACACTCTGAAGGCTGAAATGTGTCACGTCAGCATTTGCCATGATCTTGCACTCATAACCAACCCAACATATCAGAACTGTCCCTTGTGAATTGCATTCAGCCCTTTCTTTTAGGTATGTTTGTGGCATCAGATTCACATAATTCCAATAAAGGGGCATCTTACTCACCTTGTTGTTCCAAACTTAGACTTTCAGCTAATCTTTGAATTTAGTCTGTTTAATCTAAATCTTATATAGAGATATGGTAAATGTAAACTCAACTTCATTGCAGAAGCTTAAACATGTTTTACGTGATTTGAGAAAAAAACTAGAGTGTATGCTAATGTCTCTTATGGCACCCCTTGTGGCTCAGAATGTGGCTGAGAATATACAGCTCATCCAAACTGTAAATTTGCTGAAAGTTTACTCACTCTCAGGTAGGGGTGGGCGATATGACCAACATCTTATTTCACGGTATGAGAAATGTTATTTCACAATAACTATATATCTCGATATAGCTATTTTTATTTGTATTTTATTTTATTTATTTATTTTTGTTATAAAATTTAAGAAAAAGAAGCAAATTACAAACACAATAGAACAAATAAATTTAAAATAAACTTTAAATGTATTCAGCTACAGTAGGTTTATTTAACATGTAGTAAGAACTATTACAGAAATTGAATAATGTGTGTAAATAAAACACTGCATAGTCTTTACTGTATCAATCAAACACAAACTTATTAAAGATCCAAAAGTGATTTAGTCAAGTGCAGTGAGTAATTAACATTAATAATGAGGTAAATTAGACTGCTGTCCCTTTAAGACCAACTGTATGCCACGGATTCAAATACACATCAGGTTTTCACCCAACTGTTTACGTTTATTTAACACATAACCGACTGTGTTTACGTGAATACTCCACACGGCGGGCATTTTGACATAATTGTGTGCGTATTTGACCATTGAAGCATGAATGAGATTTGTTTTCGCGATCGCATGCTGTCTGAGAGAGGGGCTTTCAGGGGCTTTCAGGCTTTTTATTGCACTTATTAACTCTGTCAAGTGCGTCCCACTCTTTATTTTCTCATTCATGCATGTTTCCTTATCACTCAAATGTGTATAGAACTTTTAAATAGTACTATGTTACACTCTAAAAAATGCTGGGTTGTTTCAACCCAACTTTGGGTCAAATATGGACTAACCCAACTGTTGGGTTAAATTTTTACATTAAATTTTTAACCCAAAAGTTGGGTTAGTCCAAATTTGACCCAAAGTTGGGTTGAAATAACCCAGCATTTTTTAGAGTGTACGCAGATATATTTGCATACTGCAGAATACACAATATAGCAAAATCTCTAACGACTGACACTTTATTCCGCGGTAACGATATATACCATCATACCACCCAGCCCTACTCTCAGGCCATTAAAGATGTAGATGTTAATTCAGCATTACATTACTTGCTCACCAATGGATCCTCTGCAGTGAATGGGTGTAATCCATAATCCAAAATATTGCCTTCTCCAGTGAAAAAGTCATCTCATCTGAATCAGGAGATACATATGCACAGATCAAACACCTTTTACAAGTGAAAACAGGAAGGAAAATAATTGATGGACTGGAGTGGTGTAGATAACTTGTGATATTTTTATCAGCTTCTTTGGACTCTCATTCTGACGGCACCCATTCATTGCAGATATTCCATTGGTGATTAAGTGACATAATGCTAAATTTCTTTAAATCTGTTCCAATGAAGAGACAAACTCATAAATCTTAGTTGGCCTGTGGGTGATTCCATTTTCAGCAAATTTTCATTTTTGGTGAACTGTTTCTTTTTTATTGAATTTATATCACCCACTTTTTTTGCTAAGATGCATGCTGCAGTTTGCTGATGTTAAATCTGTGGGCCATGTAATGGTGGTGGTTTGGTGTGTGTGGACAGACTGCTCAAGCAAGAAAAAGCATATGAGGTTCTGCCACATCGAGCATGCTCAGTGAGGTCTGCATTAAGCTTCGGTAATGCCCATCCTTAACAACTCTTCATCCCACCGTCACCGTCCACCGAGTTAATGGCCTCTCAGAGTGCAGATACCGGACTCATTGAGGAAAGCAGGAGGCTTCATCTGGGAAAATTGAAGTGCTCATGGGCCCTCCCAGGGGAGCATCCACAGCCATCAGAGCGTTTCCTTCAAGCTCAATGTGACATTGGGAGGGTGGAAAGCTCATTTAGAGGGCTAAGATTTCCCACTCCCTTCAAGATCCATTTGGTAGACTTAGACAGCCTTTCAGGGCTCAAGCCGAGGAATTAGATTTACACGATTGCAAACTTCTTACCTATTCAAAGTTATTTTGTTCCTGCACTTTGGAAAAAGGAAGCTCAAAGATTAAAGTTGAGTGGATTTTTTATTCTTGTGGTAAATATGGTTAATCAGCGCAATTCATCCATATAAAATGGCTTTCCAAGTGTCATCAGTGTTCAATTCTAAGGAGGAAATAAAGCAAAACCCTTCTGTAGATAAAGAAATAAATAGCTGGTTTTGCTGCAACCTTTTGCAGTAGAAGGTTCAAAAGTAGCCATCTCTGTTCACCAGTGGATCCTCTACAGTGAATGGGTGCCGTCAGAATGAGAGGCCAAATAGCTGATAAAAACATCACAATAATCCACAAGTAATCCACACCACTCCAGTCCATCAATTAACGTCTTGTGAAGCGAAAAGCTGCGTGTTTGTAACAAATCCATCATTAATCATTTTTAACTTCAAGCCATCGCTTTAAAACTAAATGTGAGTACTCTATCTATAATATTGTTTTCTTCAGTGAAAAATTGTCTTGTCTGAATCAGGAGAGATTCAGATTCAGAGTTTTTTTTTTTTTTGAGTAGGGAGTGGGATTTCCCACTCGCTTCAAGATCCATTTGGTAGACTTAAGCCCTTTTCTGACGGTAATTGTTTCTCATGTGAACGTCATTTGCATGGCACCTCAGTGATAAAACTCATGCATTCAGATGGCAATTTATTCACGGTGGAGGAGCGAGTTTTGTGGGAATGCGCGCACTGCTCACGTGATTGGATGCATGATTGTCTGCTGTGAATAAAATGGCACATGCTTGGAATAATAAGAATAAATTAATATTTAATGTAATAATAATATCCTATGTATCATTTGATTATTTAAATCTCCTGTTTAAATATAGAAAGACAGACGCGCTATATAGATGAATGGTTTTGTCTTGCATTTTAAAAATGGAGAATTTAGCAGAAATAAGTTAATGCAGCCTTTTATTTACATGAGGTAAGCACGAAGCTGCTTGGTTTATATTTTTAATGTAATAATATAGGCTACGTATTTTAAAATGGTATTGAATACCTGTTGCTTGCAGAATAACGGCCCATTTTAAATGTAATGTGCTTTATTTATCTTTCTCCTTTTTGTTGTTAACATCTTCCAGCCGCTGTGGTGAAGCAGTGATTAAATATTGTTCTTGTAAATACTTTCCAACATTTCCGTAATAAATGTATATCTTTTAAAATGTGTGCAAATTACAGCGAAGCTTAACACCTATCATACAGTGCTCTGCAGTGGACAAAAAGGATTTAAACAGTGAATTTTGTATTGATTTCTTCTTGTAAACTCGGAGATGTGGATTTGGACGGTAATTAAATCACCACACGACCTTGATGTTTGCAAAAAACTATAGGTAATTCGGCCGGGGATTTTTACATGGGCGATAGAAGAAAAACACAGACAATCTGGATTCAGAGAGCAATAAAATCACTAACTACCCCCTGTAAATGGAGTAAATACCTTTCGTCCCCCTGAGAAACAATTACCTTCCGAACAGGGCTTTTGATAGCCTTTCGGGGCTCAAGCCAAGGAATTAGATTTACACAATTGCTATCTTCATACCTCTTCTTGGTTATTTTGGAGGGCTTCTTTGTACTTTGAAAAAATTAAGCTCAAAGATTAAACTTAAGTGGATTTTACATTCTTGTGGTTAATCAATGCAATTCATCCATATAAAACGGCTTTCCAAGTGGCATCAGTGCTTGATTCTAAGGATGGAATAAAGCAAAACCCTTCTGTAGATAAAGAAATAAATAGCTGGTTTTGCTGCAACCTTCTACAGGAGAAGGTTCAAATGTATGACTCGCCATCTCCTCTGCTCACCAGTGGATCCTCTGCAGTCAGAATGAGAAGCCAAACAGTTGAAAAAAACATCACAATAATCCACAAATAATCCACATGACTCCAGTCCATCTACTAACATTGTGTGAAGCAACAAGCTGCGTGTTTGTAAGAAACAAATCCATCAAGGCATTTTTAACTTCAAACCAATGCTTCTGGGTAAATACGGGTCCTCTATCTATAATATTGCTTTCTTCAGTGAACAATCATTTTGTCTGGATCAGGATAGAAATATGCATTTAATTTGATTAGTATTATTATTCTTTTAAAGTAGGGAGTGGGCTAAGCTTTCCCATTCGCTTCAAGATCCAATTGGTAGACGTAGACAAGGTTATTTTAGAGGGCCTCTTTGTTCCTTTACTTTGGAAAAAGGAAGCTCAAAGATTAAACTTGAGTGGATTTTTCATTCTTGTGCTAAATACGGTTAATCAGTGCAATTCATCCATATAAAATGGTTTTCCAAGTTGCATCAGTGCTCAATTCTAAGGATGAAATAAAGCAAAACTCTTCTAGAGATAAAGGAATAGCTGGTTTTGCTGCAACCTTCTGCAGGTCGTTTGAAAGTACGGCATGCCATCTCCTCTGTCTCATTTAATGCATTTGAGGTAATTCATGGCTAAGGGCGCATTGCACAGAGAGGCTTATTTCATATATGTGACGCTCGCATCTTGAGCTGCGACTGACCTGCAGAATTTCACCAGCTCTCTGCCTCATAAAGGTTGAAACGGTCTCTACTCGTGAATTATTTATGGGAAGCAGTACCAGTTGAAATAACTTTTCAGTGATGAGCGTTCACATCCTTGGCCCTGCTTTCCACATCCATCAAGATTTTCAGTTCTGAAGGACTCTACATGTCCACATACAGTACAACAGGTTCACGCTACTAGGAGGGAAAAAACCTACAGGCATTCAAATCGACTAGTCTGTGGTTTGTGGTCTTCGGGAAGCCCTGTATAATTAGGCTGGCAATCAAACACATTTCTAGGGGCCTTTTACATAACAGGTGTTCTCGTGGTCGGAAAACAGCTAGATAGAATGGAACAGAATGTAGGGGTCTTCTGAGTAAACATAAAACTGTTTAACTTGACATTTTTATGCAGCGCTTGTGCAAGACACTTAAAAAACAGAGAGAGATGCAACAGCCAAAGATGCTTTAAAGGGGATGAATTTAAAGATTTTCTGAACGGTTTAACCATGAAAACTGTCTGACAGCTAAAGCACAGCACACTGTTAGCATGCTAATGAAAGCTTTGCTGCTAAAACATCAAAACTAAATATATACAAGAAAAAACACTAATCAGCTAGTAGGCTTGGACTGTTACTAGCTGGTTAAGTTTGTCTCTCAGTCTAACTAGGCAAGTAACCCAAATAGTCTTTAAAACCAGCAAAGCAGACCAGAGAATCTGTTGTAAGGTTGTTTTTTCCCACACGTTTTGCCTTATTTGACAAAAGTGAAAATGTATACATCCAATTTGCACCAAATTCCAATGAAATACAAGGTTCATTAATTGATAAGCTAAGTAAGTGTTAACTTGTACCCAATTAAAATGAGGGTTTACTGAAATCAACATGCCTATAAAAAGCTACAAAAAGTAAAACCTCTGAATATTTATTACTGAACTTTTTTTCTCATTAATATTAATTAGTTCATGCTGACATTTCTGATCTTCCACAATGAGATATAGGTTTGCTGTCCTATGCGATTGGTGGGTTGTTAGTTATTTTTACTCAGTTTATGAGCACAAAAGTTTTTTAAGTGTCTTCGTAGAGGTACTCCTGCCAGAATGTGCAAACTCAAATGTAAAGTTTGTTTTTCGTATGTTAGATGTGTGGAGATTTTGCATGGCAAGATTTCTGATTTTCCCCCCTTTTGACAAGAATGTTCATACTTTTAAATAAAAGGCATGTCTGGGATGGTCAGACTGAATTCGCTATTCCATCCGCTTTGTTTGCCAAGTGAAAATTAATTTGCATCAAATTTCAATACAAGGTACATTAGCTGAATAAGGCCCAATCCCAATTCTACCTCTTAGCCCTTCCCTTTTCCCCTACCCCTCCGTTTCGTGCGTTCACGTGAAGGGGTAGGGGTGTCTCGATTCTCTTTTGGTCGGAGGGGTAGGGGTAAGGGGAAGGGCCAGATAGCCCTTCAAATGAAGATTTTTCGGGACCACACTTCAAACGAAGGGGTATGAATTATCTCAGTGTAAACCGGCTTCACGGGCAACATGGTTGCCCAAGCGAACAAAAAGACACATAAATGTAAGCATTTTTGGCATTAATAAAGATTTTAACGAAAAGTATCCTTGACACTCTGTTTCAAGAGACAAGGGGAAGGGGAAGGGGTATAAAATAGAATTGGGATCGGGCCTAAGTGTTACCTTGTACCCAATTTAAAAAAAAAAATTCTAATAAAATAAGGATTTTTTTAATACAGCATGTCTATGACTGTGACAGTGGAGGGGACCAAAAATGGGTGGGCTGTGATGTAGGCTGAGCACATGAGTATTAATTAGTTCATGCTGACGATGCAGATCTTCCACAACAAGATATGTTTGGATATGTTTGGTTTGTATTTTTTTACTCTGTTCATGAGCACATATTTTACTTGTTGTCTTCAGAGAATATGCACGTGTCTGGGAGAGTCAGACCGTATTAAACTTTTCATCCATATATATATTTTTTTTTTTTTTTGCCATTTTCGACTAAAGTGAAAATGTGTGCATCCAATTTGCATCAAATTGTAATTAAATACAAGGCTCATTAATTGATCAGTTGGGTCCTACTTTATACAGTATTAAGTACTTATATGTTAAAAATACCTGGATGCAATTACATATGTAATTAATTTATGTTATTGCATTTCTAATTACACTGTTGACCCATTCCTTACACCTTAACCCACCTTTAAACCTACCCACACCACCAAACCTGTCCCTAATCTTACCCATATCCCACCTCAATAGCAGCAAAAGTGTTTTGCAATACAATATGAACACAATAAGTACTTATTTTGTGTCGTAAGTACATAGTAGTTAAGGCCACTTAATATAAAGTAGGACCAAAAAAAAAAAAAACTTGCTAAAAAATGTTAAACTTCTTAATAATTATTTACTACTGAACTTATTTTCTAATAATTTTCAAGACTTTTTAATGGAGATAGTCTGTGACTATGACAGTGGAGGGGTCAAAGATGGGTGGGCTGTGATGAAAGATGAACTATTATAATATTAATTCGTTCACCTAAAAATTAGTTCACCTAAAATGAAAATCATGTCATAATTTACTCATGTAACCAAACCATCATTGTTCAGAACATCTTCTTTTGTGACAACAAAAGAAAGAAACTCATACAGGTTTGGAACAACTTGAGGATGAGTAAATGATGACAGAATTTTCCTTTTTGGGTGAACTATCACTTTAAGTAAAAAACATGTCTTAGACAGTGAGAACATGTTAGCTTTTCAATCCAAAATTGTGGATAAAATATTTGAGAACTGACTTTAAGTGTCCAAACTTTTTGGAATTTGCAGCATCCTCAACCTCAAGTGCTATGCTCTCCTAGGAGAGTAATAGGAGATTCTGACTGCATTGAAGTGTTAGACATTATTCATGTTACAATACTCTCAGAAAAGTTGTGTCTTTAAATTCATCATCTTTAAAGCACCGCAGTCATATGCTCTACTGAGACAGATGTCTGTAGCTATTAGCCATCACATCATTTTTCAAGCATCCCACCGAGAGTCTCATGTTTTTAAGATGCATCTCAAGACCCCTGCGTTCTGTTTCATTGCATACGGCCCATCCAGGAATTACATTTTATTTTATCTCATAAATATTAAATTATTAAAAAATATCATGCTAGGCAAGTGCAGTAAAATATGCTGTTTAATATTACTCTTTTGATCTGGCTCATTGCTCTCATTTGGTCTGTTCTAATGAATGGGTTTAATAGCATCATAATCATGTTTGTCAGATTTTGACCATGCAGATGAGATGAGGGATTTTCTCTCTGTAAAGTTTCTCTCTGAGCTAATGAGGTGAGCCGGTGTCAGTGTGATGTCTTGTCAGCGAAACTGAGAGGAAAGGGAGGGAAGTTTCCCTCCAGGGCGCTGCTTCGATGTTTTGATTTGTTTCTTACGTTCTCTCCCTCATAAACTGACCATATCTTTGGCCCTGCTTAAAAAGACATTAGAAGTCCAGAAGAAAAATGCATGCATTGGAAGGAAAAAAAAAAAAAGCGGCAACCTTTTAAGCATCTCCCAGAGAGTTTGCCCCTTACACAAGCTTTAGGCGATTACAGCATTCAAAGGGAACTCGGCTTTAAAGGATCTTTGAAAAACAATTGTCCATGGTGAAGAAAAACTGTAACACTGGTTACCAGAACAAAATCTGAATTGAAGTGGGTGGTTTGCCTCTGGACAGAGGGAAAATAGACCTTGAAGACCACCCACATCCACCCTTTGCTTTGCTCCCTGTGCTTTGAGCTCAAACTGCCTCAACTATATTTAGAAAGCAAAGGAATTGCATTATGAGATCTTACCTTTGAAGACATCAATTTAATTCTTTTAATGAGGAAAAGGGAGTGTCACACCCCAATCCATCCACTTCTGATTTTCTTTCTGTGTAAAGACGAGACTCAAGGTCCATCTCTGTTTCACTATTTTGAAACCGTGTTTCCTGCTTCTAATGAGAGAATGTCTTTCGCAAAAGGTTAGTTCACCCAAAAATTATGTTTATGTTATTATAAACTCACCTTTACATTGTTCCAAACGCAAATGCTGTTGTTCTTTCTTCCCCTTTGGAACACAAAAGAGGAATTTCTGAAAAAATCTTCATGCTCTTTTCAGTTTAATTGCATTCATTGTTCATGGTGACTGGTTGTCAAGCTCCGAAGAGGACAAATAGACATTATAAATAATCTATATGACTAGTTTGTCTTCTGAAATCTTATGAAGTAGCTTTGTGTGAGCTTTTAGATTTATTATTTATTACTGAAAATGTAATATTGCTTCAGATCTCAAATGCCAATCTTCATTATGCATATTCAAACTGGCACACATCACATTTTTCAGAAATGTGAATCATTTGAAAAAAATGATTTAGTTTACTTTCTGTTCCTCACAGAAAATTCTCATATGGTTTTACAAGATTTAATGCACAAGTCACAATTATTATAAAAGTCACAATTGCTGATATAGTCTCAAATGCTGGATGGAAAAGCCAAGATGCACATAAATTCTAAAAATGTGCATAAAAAGTATATGTGCTCAATTCAGTTGGATAGTGTTTTTTTTTTTTAATCCGGTAAGAAGACGTGCATAAACTACAATGGAAACACTAAATAAATTCCTCGATGCTCATCAAAAAAGTCATGTGACTTTACTGAAACAGGTCATGTTATGGGATAACTGAACTAACCAGTGCATCGATCTTATCACACACCATCTTAAATGTTATTGTAATCATTTTGAAATGTCTGAGCCAAAGTCCCATAACTCTCTCACATGATTGTGATCCCATATATCAGGTATCACATGACCGCGTTTGTTATTGCATTTTGTCTGCGCGCTTTCATTTGGCGCAAGTAATTTGTTATGTAGGAATACAAGAGCAACAGGCTTCAACGGTTGCAGCAACATTTATTTTTATTATTAATGCTTTGAACCAGTTTCCCAGGAGGTGATGATTTTATCCTCTTGAATGATGCTTTATTCAAAAAAATGTTGTATACGATATTCTAATTTTGCTCTTGTTAAATTCGCAACTTTGGATGGAAACATATATTGTCACATTGTCACAAAGTCATTTGCAAGAAAAAAAGTGCAAAACTACAAGACGTTTCATAGTCAGAAAGAAATTTCTTCTTTTGTGTTTTATGAAAAAACAACTTACATGTTTCAGTGACATGAGGGTGATTAAATAACTGAATTACATTTTTGGGTGAACTGTTTCTTTAAAAAAATGCACTAGCACTATCTCTCTTGGCCTCTAAGTAAATGAATGCACACCCTCAGTCCTTGCAACACACTAATTGCCTCTTAACTGTTACATAGCATGTGCTGCCATGCATATGTGTGCTGTCAGACTCTGTTCCATGTTTTGTCTGTGTCTTGCTCCCCAGGTGTTCCTTTCCCATGTTTAATTTGTCCCAGGTGTTCCCCATGATGGTTCATTGATCCCAGGTGTGTCTCGTCATCCCCTCCTCCTGTGTGTATAAAAAGTGTTCCCAGTCCCAAGTTCTCTGTCCGCTGTGAACGTCTTCGTGTGAACGTCTTCGTGTAAACGTCTTCCTGTGTTCGTCTCCCTTGGTTCATGCAAATAAAGTCCTGTCAACATATTCTCCAGCGTCTCCTCGTCCCTCGTGTGTGTGCAACGTGACATGTGCAGGCACGCAACAACCCCTTACTTAGAAATGATAAGTAATGATCCTGAGTGGAATCTTGCTGTATTAGTCTAGTGGCTGCTCTGTTGAGTATTGTTCTTGTTTTTTTGAAAACCTGTTTACATGCTGCGACCGACAATTTGACTGAATTTGTGTTTTTTCCCAATGCTAACTGCTCAAAACAGCCTTGTTAAAGAATTTATCAAGTGCAGTCAGTCATGATATTTAATGAGAAAATTGAACCTATTAATTGCAAAACTGATACTTGAAAGAAGTTTGTTTTTACCTGTTTTTGTTGCTGTCACATTGCTGACAGATTTAGTCAAACTGAGTGTTTTATTACAACGATGATCGTGTTATTTTATAATTATATGCATCATAAGCCTCAAAGGGGAAAAAGTAGCAAAAACATATTTCTCTTTCCACTTATTTAGCACATACACAAAACACTGCAGTCACAAACAACACTCATTAAGAAACATCTGGAGTTTCTATTTCTCATGCACCACAACAGAATGGTGTTGAATTGTGTTGTAATTATTTCTTATTTTATTAACTTGTTTTACTTTTGACAGCCCTAATTTGTTGTAAGTTGCTGTTTATGTCATTTAAATGTTTTAAGGTGAAATTTGTTTCTGCGCTATTGTGTCAATGGAATTACAAAAATAATAATGGAATTACAAAAATAATACGTCACAATCTTTTCAAGCACTCCATTTACTCCTGACGACCTTATGATTATTCTTATCCTTAATATGTCTTACTATTTTATCTTGGGCTTGACAGTATATAGCTAACATGTGTGGCAAAAGGAGTTTAGCTTACCTGTTGAGAAGAAATTCTGTAAGTTTGATGTCTTGATTCAAACCCATAGATTGCACCAAATTCCTCCATCTTGTAAAAGCACTACCAGTGTTTACCCTCGTTTTACCACGTTGTCTGAGTTTGTGTATTTTGGGAAGTCTTTGAATTTTGGCTTGCACTCTTGTAACCGAATCTGAATTTCTTTCCCCATGTAATGCATCAGCCATGGTCCCACACCATCTGATTCGTCCGCACATCATGTTTTGCCACTTTCATTTTTTAATTTGACCCAACATTTTTTTTTTTTTTTTTTTAGATTTAGCCCCTCACATGCTTTTCTCTATGATATGGCACAGTGGGGTTAAAGGATACGTGGTGTAAAAGCCCCTTATTTTCTCCTAAAACACTAAAACCACTCCAGCACTTACCTGAGGCTTTTACACCACGTATCATTTAGCCCCTCACATGCTTTTCTCTATGATATGGCACAGTGGGGTTAAAGGATACGTGGTGTAAAAGCCCCTTATTTTCTCCTAAAACACTAAAACCACTCCAGCACTTACCTGAACATCTGTAGTTCTGCAGCATTTTTGTTTTCATAAGTGGATTTGTTGTGACAGATGTGAGAAATGCTTTAATGTTTAATTTGTGAAAGATGCATTAACTAAAATCATAGCTCTAAGATCCACACAATTCATTTGCTAATAGCAGAATATGATAGATAGTGTTATAAAATACAGTATATGCAAGTATTATCCGTCTTATTCTGCAGTGCGGAAGTAAACTATTTCATGCGAATATGCAAGACTTCTGATTCATCAGCCGCTATGGGTATATAACCAAGAATAACAATGTGCGGTAAATGGTGAAACTACTTGCGCAACAAACAGTGTGTTTAGGATTAAGATAATAAATGTATATAATATGATAACAGATACTAAATTGTAACATCAAGCAGCATAACAGACTGTTGTTGTACAACCAAAATAACTTGAAATGACTGAGGATGGAAAGTTCACATGTTCAAGATAAAAAAAGGTCTCACACACTCTTGAATTAAAATTAAGCCGGTACGTTAAAAATAAGGTGGATAAAATGTCAAAGTTATTGAAATAAACAGGATACAACCTTTTGCTGAAGTTGTGTCCAAATGTTCTTTACCATTGCTTTTCACACAAAGTCCATTTTTATTAAGAGCATTTAATTATTATTATCAAGAAAAATCTTGTATCCTAATAAAGAGTTATTTTCTTTTCTTTTCTTTTTTGATTTTCTTGTAGGTCAAATTGAACACAATGCTACAATGGGAGTTATATCAAAAAATGTTAAAACATTTTGGGTCCCACTTTATATTAAGTGGCCCTAATACCTGTGTACTTACATAGTAACTAGATGTGTACGTAGTATGTAACCACAGTGTAAGTACACATTGGTACATAGTATCTACAGCTGTAATATTTCTGTAACTACACACATGTAACAACACTCAGAATGGTTTGTGTAAGTGCAAATGTGTAACAGGATATTGGTAACAACACTTTTTTCACTTCACTAAGTACTCGTGTAACAGGAATATTATATAACTACATTTTGTAACAACATGTATCAGAGTAATTGGAACCATTTGATCCAGGGGGTGGAGATGGGTAGGTTTAGGGTTGTACTTTCATTACCAAAAAGTGTTGTTACCAATGTCCTTTTACACATTTGTGCTTACACATACCGTTCAGTGGGTTGTTACATATGTGTAGTTACACAAACATTTGAGCTGTAGATACTATGTACCAATGTGTACTTACACTGTGGTTACATACTACGTACACATCTAGTTACTATGTAAGTACACAGGTATTAGGGCCACTTAATGTAAAGTGGGACCACATTTTGTTATGCAAAATTGGTGTTGAAACAATTTTCATTCAGATAATAGTAAAGTATTAGTAAATTGCTTGTAATTTTCACAAATAATTACAAAGGATAGACAAGTAACACACTGAATTAAACGCTAATTTTGAAATTGAAAGACTGAATTGGTATCTTCTTGTGGAACTTACACACACAAAAAGCAGAATAAAAGCAGTTTGGAGCTACAGTTTAACCTATTCTTACATTAATAATGCAAAATGGTTTTGGTAGCACTTTTTTACAGTGTCCTTGTTACACGTTACATGTACTCACTATAGTAATAACAGTGAATTTTGCATAATTCCATGCAACTAACCCTAAACTGAACCTCAATCCTAACCCTAATCATATAGTAAGTACATGTTATTAATACATATTACTCAGTACTTAAATGTATAATTACACTGTAACAAGGACAAAAGTGTAACATGTTTTTCAAATATAAAATTAAAAGGCTGTAATTACCATTTTTTTCTGAAGAAATTACAAAAATGTACCATTTAATAGAGGTATCAATATTGGTATCGATAACAGTAATGCTGATAATGAGAGCACTTGATATCAGATGGGTAAATTATATTGACCATCACAGGGTAGAGAGCGAGGGAAGGACATTTAGAAAGGTGGATAGAGTCAGAGAGAGTTAGGGGTAGGCTTGGATTCTTCTCATTCTCATCTGTGAGCAGGTTTGATAAACGTGTTGAAACACAGAAGAATGCCTTTGTTTTGCAGCACAGTATAAAATGCTCTCTGCACAGCAGATGTTATTAATATGCCTGTGTGGGAAGTAATCTGGCAGCATGCTTTGTGTGTACCAATTGTTAGTTGGTCACATGTTGTTGCAGTGCACACGGTTCAGTACGACCAGCAGTCGTGGTGTGCATTTGCCTGTAACATCCCACCTAGAAACTGCATGTCCAGAGCTGTCTGCTTCTGTGAAACATTCACAATGCCGCAGGCAGAACTAAAAGTCCATGCACTTTCCATGCACTGGTACAAATGTTCATTCCCTAATTGTATTATTCTTTCCCACTGGTAATTGAATGCTTCAGAGTGATGTATTTGCACTGCTCACTGATGCATTGGTAATAATAATTATTAGGGATGCCCTGATATGAAAATTCTGGCCCATACGATATGCCAATAAGCTGATAATTCATCACAAAATGGCTGATATTAAAATGCTATACTATTTCCTCTAAATAATGAGCCGGTCACACTACACTTTTCATTCCATTGACTTCCATTGATACGCATGTGAATGCTAGAGGCCATAAACGCAAGCTCATGTGAAGATGTTTCACATTTCACTGTGTTCCATAATATGGCAAAAATATCATATCACGATTTTTTTAGGAAAATCACGATTGACAATTTTATCACGATTCTTTGTCATGTTGGTTTTACTACTTTGCAGGTTGTCTGAGCAGGACAGCCAAACTAATTTCACTAGTTTGAAAACAAAGCCTTACAAGGTAACACAAAATAAAATAAAAAGAATGGCAGATATTTAGGCCAAAGTGGGCGAAGATAAAATTCTTTGTCATTATTTCATCTTTGTTATTAAAAAATAAGAACAAAGATGCACATTACAAATACACATAATGTACAAAGAAACCAAACAGTGCTTTATTTTTCAGGTACAGTAGGTGTATTTAGCAGTACCATTCAAGAAATTGAATGAACAAATATAAAAATAAAACACTATACACATTTCAAAGTATAAATTCTACATTGATTTTTATTAAATCAACTGTACTAAAGTTTTTCATTCAAGTGCAGTGAGTGATTTTTCTCTTATTAACATTAACATTAAAGGGATAGTTCAACCAAAAATGAAAATTATGTTATCATTTACTCACTTTCAAGTTGTTTTAAACCTGAATGAGTTTCTTTCTTCTGTTGAACATAACATTTATTTTGAAGAATGTGGGTAACCAAACAGTTGCTGGTCCTCAGTGGCTTCCATAATATTTTTTTCCCTGTCAAAGTCAATGGAGACCAGCAACTGTTTGGTTACCCACATTCTTCAAAATATCTTATTTTGTGTTCAGAAATTAATGCAGGTTTGGGACATCATGAGAGTGAGTAAATAATGACAGAATTAAAATTTTTGGGTGAACCATCCCTTTAATGACAAGCGGCAGCAAACTATTAGTCTGCTGTCATTTTAAGACCTGCACGCATCTAATATACAGGCACTCATCTGTTTTTCTCTCAACTGTTTACTTTCACTTTAGACATAACCAACTGTGTTTATATGTAAACCTTGTGTGTTTTTGACAGCAATAGCGCAATCAGATGTGAATGATAATTTAGTCCAGTAATCAGGCGCTGTTTGAGAGGTTTTTTAGTGTGTGTTTTTAGTAGATAAAGCGCATGTCAGAACAGCACACGAATGAAATGTTTAACTGGCAAGGCTTTAAAGCACATGCAAATAATATACTTTTGTGCAACTGATAGAATTTGCGCTGTAGTGCAATACTACGATATTTCTTCAAAAGCAGATCGTGGAGACATTTTAATCATCCACAATCAAAAATTGTGATATCGCACACCCCTAGTTCCATAGTTCAAGATTGGTGAACACTGCCCTGTGAATTTGTCTCATGTGAAGATTTGTGACCGACAGAATATGAGCTCTTAGCTGAATTAACACAAACGTTAAATCTGCAGGATAACAGTGTTGCAGTGAAGTGGCGCAGATTGCATATTTTTACATTTTGTTTTACATGTTTTTTAAAAAAGATGCCACCAAGTGTGACGTTATATTACAATCGTTGCTGTGTCTGTAGATATTTTGCTTGCTCAAAGTCTAGTGTGACCGCGGCTTTAATAAAATAAATACATGAATAAAACTAGTTGATTTTAATGCAACACAAGAATTTAGGCAGCTCAGCATGTACAGTATGAAAAATGGTTATTTATTTTGAGATCTACTTACAAATTGGATTCAGTTACAATAAACAGTGCTAATAAATTATTATTGTTTTTAAATAAACATAGGTAATGTAAACATAGAAGCAATAAATATGGCAGAGGCAATACTGGAAGATATATACAGTGTAAGTTTTGATCATTACTAATGAATAATAATGTACTTTTGTGCAACTGATAGAATTTGCGCTGTAGTGCAATACTACGATATTTCTTCAAAAGCAGATCGTGGAGACATTTTAATCATCCACAATCAAAAATTGTGATATCGCACACCCCTAGTTCCATAGTTCAAGATTGGTGAACACTGCCCTGTGAATTTGTCTCATGTGAAGATTTGTGACCGACAGAATATGAGCTCTTAGCTGAATTAACACAAACGTTAAATCTGCAGGATAACAGTGTTGCAGTGAAGTGGCGCAGATTGCATATTTTTACATTTTGTTTTACATGTTTTTTAAAAAAGATGCCACCAAGTGTGACGTTATATTACAATCGTTGCTGTGTCTGTAGATATTTTGCTTGCTCAAAGTCTAGTGTGACCGCGGCTTTAATAAAATAAATACATGAATAAAACTAGTTGATTTTAATGCAACACAAGAATTTAGGCAGCTCAGCATGTACAGTATGAAAAATGGTTATTTATTTTGAGATCTACTTACAAATTGGATTCAGTTACAATAAACAGTGCTAATAAATTATTATTGTTTTTAAATAAACATAGGTAATGTAAACATAGAAGCAATAAATATGGCAGAGGCAATACTGGAAGATATATACAGTGTAAGTTTTGATCATTACTAATGAATAATAAAAAC
Organism: Sinocyclocheilus anshuiensis; assembly: GCF_001515605.1. Classification (NCBI taxonomy): domain Eukaryota; kingdom Metazoa; phylum Chordata; class Actinopteri; order Cypriniformes; family Cyprinidae; genus Sinocyclocheilus; species Sinocyclocheilus anshuiensis. The sequence goes on from NW_015539930.1 coordinate 101,949, forward strand.
AAATCTGTAATATCGGGTAATAATCAGTATTATCTGATTATATGTTGTGCGATAATCAGTATTATCGAATATATATTGTGCCTATTAATTATGTAATTATTAAAGAAAGAAAATTACATGGAGCACAAAAAATATATTTTTTTTATAAATGCAAATTTTCTATATACATGTATGTATATATAATTTTAAAAAATA
>NW_015539930.1:103364-105592 GCF_001515605.1 Sinocyclocheilus anshuiensis
TGTGTGTGTGTGTGTGTGTGTGTGTGTGTGTGTGTGTGTGTGTGTGTGTGTGTGTGTGTGTGTGTGTGTGTTTTAGTGAGTTTATTTGAAGATGCTCTCTAACCAGATTAATTTATAAGAAAGTCCATAAATCTTGTATTGCAACTAATCTCAGAGCAGTATCAATCTGATCAGTTCTCGTCAAAATGAAATCAAATCCAACATTTTTGTTCTAGTTTTCAAAAAATCACATTATTGAAATAAATTTACTGTGAATGTTGTTTCATGTTGATCTCAGAATTACAGTGTTTAATAGAATTAATGTATGATTTATTATATTTAGGTGTGGAAAATGATTTTTTGTTGTTTTATGTGAGCACATTAGTTGTGTGTAGCCAAATCAGTGTTGGCACCTCATTCATCAGACACTGTTTTTTTATGCAGGTGGCCTTTTGTAAAAGTCCATCCTGTTTCAGCCCACCTGACTGTGTTTGATAATGTTCCTCACAGAGAGCATGTGATTAGAGCCGCTGGGGCTTAACAACCTGCTAGAACAAGACAAGTCATCAGCGTGGAAATCTGATTGACACTGCAGTCATGGCAGCACAGATGAAATATGAACTGCTCGTTCAGTGTGCCGTAATTTCATCCTGTAGCAATTATCCACAATCTACAGTATCTATAAATCCTTTTTATTTAGTCATTTTCCCTGTCCCTTTTTTATGTCTCACACACTTTCTTCCTGGTTCTGTGTAACTGTTCTTATTGTATCCATATTTTGATTCAGGAAGTCACTTTCATTTCTTTGACTTCCTATGGGCCTCCTTCAATGCTTGTGTTTGCCAGCCCACCTCCTTCAGGAAGGGCTGGGCTCTGTTCATGTGAGTGCAGGTATGTGTGGGTGGTACATGGCATGACCAAAATCTTATATAACTATGAGTAATTTTTGAGATACTTTATATGAAGTATCTTGAAATAATAAATACTAAATAAAGACGACTGGAAATGTTTCACATTTTAGGATTATTGTCACAACATTATATACAGTACTTTTGTTGTGTTAGGAATAGACTGAAATATATGTTACGTATTTTATTCATTAATAATCTTCATTCATTCAGTGAGTTCTTAAAGGGATAGTGCACCCAAAAATGTAAATTCTGTCCTTACTCACCTTCGTACTGTTTCAAACCCATAAGATTTTTTTCCGTGCAACCAAAACTTTAATGCTTCAAAAAGTTCATAAAGGCATTGTAAATGTAATCCTAAAGAGACAATCTTCTAAAGAGGCACAATCTCTGTTTATGAGAAATAGATTTAATTTAGGCTTTTATTTACCATATTTTCGTTTACCATATTTGATGTGCTCTATGTATGTGCGTTGATCAATGTTTAAATGTGAATAAAAGACTTGGATTAGACTTGAACTGCTTGATTCATATGGTTTTTACAAGGTCTTTTATGAAAGCTTTGAAGCATAAAAGTTTTAGTTGAGTGGATTTTCAGTGGAGGGTAGGGTTGGGCCGATAGATGATGCCATTGTCCATCGCCGATGGCTGATAGACATCACGATGTTGAGCCGGCATCGTGACCCCCCCACTCCCCTCGCATCCCAATACCGTGTTCGGAAAGAAAATGACGTGTATGCGGAATCCCTAAAGGGAATAAATACGAGATGGGAGGAAAATATATATTTCAATATTTTTCCTCTCAGTTATAGCCTATAATTGGGCAATTATACTACATATATATTTCGGCATCAGGGAGCCGCTATTATACCTGACATTGAAAATGGCATCGTGCTTTTGAATGCATGATCGCTTTTAGTTTCACTTTCACTTTCGAGATTCGCGATTGCACATACTCGGTTTATACTATGGAGCGGCAGTACTTACCACACATTTTACAAGATTATAGGGTCGTTCCAAACGAAAGTGATCAACTGAATCCCTTAACGAAGGGCCCTTCCAGAAGTCTGTTAGCGAAGGGAACATGCGATGGTCACTTCACGGAAGTGATTTCCGTTTGTGATCATGTGATCTTCGGTTAGGGGATCTTGTGGTGCTTTTTTAAGCAAAGTTGGGGTTGATTTCGAGTTCACATACAAACATAAATAGAATAGGCTAATTAAATGTGTCTATTTTAATGTAAGAACATATTTTTCGTCAGTGATAGAAATTTGATTTAAGATGGTAGTGTAAGCAAGTTTAGTTTGAAAACGTTTAATAGTAAATAAGACACAATTAGAC
>NW_015539930.1:105797-108873 GCF_001515605.1 Sinocyclocheilus anshuiensis
CAAATACACAAAATAATGTTATTTTTAGCAACATCATATGACCCCTTTAATGTTTAAAGAAAGCACACAAAACACTTCAGCATTAACAGATGCCAACAGACATGCCCAAGTGTGCAATAGCATCACAAGGAACAAAGTAGCATCATGCTAAATAAATGATCATGCCATTTCAGGGTTTGCTGTGTGTTTTATGAATGCTCTGATTGGAAATGGGCTAATGACACAAGCACGGTTGGCTGAGCCATTATATGTAAATGGTTTATTAAACCATGCCAATAAAATTCAGAAAGCTCATTAGCAAACAGAAATGCCCCGTTTGCTAATTAAATCTACTCATGCAAGTGGTGCAGTCCATTTATGTCTCCACTCCATAGAGCCAATGAGAGCGCATTCTTGAACACGCATATCAATGGCCATGTGCAGATTTAAGGGGTTCTTACATACAGATATTAAATGGCTGGAGGTCGTCAAGTCTCTGTGCTGTTGTTTGCTAGTAGGCGTTCCTACTGGACTACAGTATCCAACTCTTATCAGGCAGACTGTAAAACCTACTTCCTACACAAACAAGCTGTCTGGCCAACACAAAACAACCAAATACAGTTTATTTTGCGTTTATGTGCTGTTCAGGAACCACAATAATAGACCACATAGACCACAGCCGATGGCTGATAAGACATCACGATGTTGAGCCAGCATCGCGATTCCCATCACCCATTCCCTCCACCCCACCCCCAGAGATATCCGCCGCGTCCCAATACCGTGTTCCAAAAGAAAATGACGTGTAATACGGAACCCCTAAAGGGAATAAATACGAGATGGGAGGAAAATATATATTTCAATATTTTTCCTCGCAGTTATATAATTGGGTAATTATACTACATATATATTTCGGCATCAGGGAGCCGCTATTATACCTGACATTGAAAATGGCATCGTGCTTTTGAATGCATGATCGCTTTTAGTTTCACTTTCACTTTCGAGATTCGCGATTGCACATACTCGGTTTATACTATGGAGCGGCAGTACTTACAAGACATTTTACAAGATTATATGTTTTTTTTACAGCAAAACCCGCCCAATTTCTACTCAAAACTAGCCATAAACTAGCCCAATAGCTTTTCAGGGGCGATCCCCCGGTAAAAGTCGCATTCCGGGGGATAAATATCACGTTATTGGGGTCGCTTCAACCCGCGGCAACAGTGTAAAAGTAGCCCAATTCCGTGGGAAAACCGCGGACTTGTCAACACTAACTGGACGCGACAAAGCGACCATTGAAAATCATTTGAAATTTGTGTCAGCACGTCATAAACAGAACGCGGCAGCAGTTTACTGACGGGGATTTGTCGTGTCGCGGCGCATCCAGTGTAGACAGCATCACTGATTATAATGAGTTCTATAGACTGATCTATATATAATAAATCTCTATTATAGATCAGTGGTTCTATAGTACATTGTCGCGCCGCTCGCGTCCGGGGTAGACACGGTGTTAGGAATCGTGTTTTCCCTTATAAGGATTCACGATTCGGGCACACCCCCTAACTCTAAAAAGACATATCTAAATCTGAGGTGTGATGTTTGTATTTGTATTTGCCTGAAAGCAACTGAATTCAAATGGAATAAAAATCACTGTTTGCAGCATTTCTCTGCTCCCAGAAGGCTGGTATTATAACGGTTTGGTTCAGGCAACACGCGAGACCTATTTGGAGAGTCAAGATTAAACTGTGCCGTCAGGGCTTGTCAGCGTGTATTGCATTTCCTCGGTCAACTTCCTGGGCAAAACAGAGCCGAGGAAGAGAGGCTGAAAAGACACAGATTGACGAGATGAATCAGCGAATGACAAATCTTTTGGACACAGAGGTCAGGGCAGGGGTGATTCTGACCTGCTTGACAGATTGAGCAGCTCGTGCTTGTCAGCCACCGTACTCTTCTCTTGCAGATCCAACAGGAGCACATTTATGAGATGAGAGTTCTTGATGACGATGGGGACTTCCTCAAACATGTGCTCGTAGCCAATGCAAGCCTTCTTCAGCCTGAGGAAAAACAAGCAACTCAGAGTTACAAAAAGCCTTCTGTATCAACAGCAAAATATTAAGAAAATAGAGTTTTAACTGGTAATATTATTTAAAAAGATATGAATACTTTTATTCAGCAAAGACGCATTTAATTGATCAAAAACAGACATGTATAATGTTACAAAGTCTTCTATTTCAAATAAATGTTGTTCTTTTGAACGTTCTATTTATCAAAGAATCCTGAAAAATGTATCACTGTTTCCATAAACATATTAGGCAGCACAACTGTTTTCAGCATTAATAATAATAATAATAATAATAATAAGAGATGTTTCTTGAGCATTGATATACACCGGCCAAGACTGCATTTATTTGAACAAACATACAGTAAAAACGGTATAATTGTGAAATATTAAAACAACCGATTTCTATTTTAATTTAGTGTCACATGATCCTTCAGAAATCATTCTAATATGCTAATTTGGTGCTCACAAAATATTTATTATTTCTTAACAGTTGTGCTGCTTAGGGACAAATTACATTTAAAATATATTCAAATAGAAAACAATTCTTTGAAGTTGTAATAATATTTAAAAATATTAGTGTTTTACTGTATTTTTGGTCACATAAAGGTGAGCAGAAGAGACTTCAAATACATTTTGACCTGTAGTGTAGGTTGATTTTAGCCTGTAGAATAAATGCCAATAGGGAACTCAGTAATTTAAAGGGGTCATGAACTGAATTTTTTTTAAATTATTTTATAATGTTCTCTGAGGTTCACTTATAATGTTAGTGTGATTTTACATAAAAAATCATCATAATTTAGAAGTAATAGGCTATTTTCTATCCTGTTTTTGAGCCTCTCTGCAGAACGGTCTGTTTCTATAGGCGGGGCACATTCAAGAGTCGTAAGTAAACACCCACTGCTGTGATTGGATTACAGTTTCGCTTGTTAAAATAACAGATGGACGTTGCTGTGACGTACTCTGAAAACAACATGGGAAAACAACACACAGTATATGTCAAACGTTCTGGAACAGACAATGTAATAGTGGTAAAAATAT
>NW_015539930.1:109435-114420 GCF_001515605.1 Sinocyclocheilus anshuiensis
GGAGCATTCAAGACTCGCAAGTAAACACCCACTGCTATGATTGGCTAACAGTTTCGCTTATTAAAATAACAGATGGACGCTGCTGTGACGTACTCTGAAAACAACATGGGTCATTTGGGTTAAAAACTTACTCAGTATACTCAGTAAATAATATAAAATGGTCTGGAACAGATAATGCAATAGTGGTAAAAGCACGTTTACTCATGTGTTGCGACATTACTATATCGATCCACTCTAATGTTAGTCAGACTCAGCGCTGCATCATCGTTTAGTTTCTCCGAAAAGCCTGCATCATACTGCCTTGTTTAAAAATGAATCTGTAGCAAAGTAAAGCAAACAAACAAACAGTGTTTCACTGACGCGTTCAAGGAAGGCAATTCAAAGACTATTTTTCACAACTTACACTACACAGTGTCTTGTAATTTGTAATGTCATCTGTACGGTTCTGTTGATGGCGTAATCCTGTGTTTGCGTCTCTGTAGTATTTCCTCTTCTACAACTACAAGCGTGTATCAGAGGGCGGGGCTAAATAGGCAGCGATGTAGAAGCAGGCATTGATCTTCTACTGCGGAGGCGGTGCTTAGCCACACTATTACGTCATAAAACGGCACATTCCAAAACGAGTTGTTTTCTGAGCTTGGTTTCAATAAAAGCTGTTTTTAAACTAACGAGAAAGTTTTGAGTTTTGAAACTTACAGGGTGTTTTTATAGTACATAGACCTGTTATATGCCGAAAGATCAAGGGAAATTTGATTTCTCAGTTCATGACCCCTTTAATGCTAGTTAATGTTAATGTAATCAATGTTGCGGCAATAAAAGCAAATAATGATCATAAACACTAACCCACAGCCTGTCCCACATTTATTCCATCAGTAAAAAGATCCAGTTTCACTCAGAAATACATCATATTATAAAGTAAAATGGCTTGTGAAAGCCATTTAACGTTGATTTTATCCTGAAGAATTCATCGCTGTCATGCAGCATATTGGCTGCGGTAGAGCTCCTGACCTTATACTTGCTGTGATGCGCTCAGCACACACTGATGTGGGGTCATTCTCTGACTGCTTATGAAATTCTGCCATTTCTCATAGCTGTGTTTAATGTCTGTGAAAGGACTTCCATTACTTGAAGCCCTGTGTCTCTTTTGTTGAGTTGAAAGGCTCTGATAGCTGGCCTACATGCTTGTGGACTGAATTCCTCTATCAACAAAGAGCCTTTGGGACAACATGCTGAGCAGACCGATCCACTAGATGTTGCCTAGGTTACGAAGTCTACAAAAGCCACCCCTGACCGCACCAGTGTGGTTTCTTATCTCTCCTGAGGGAGGAGACTAATTAATAGGCAGACATACTGTCACATCACTGACCCTCAGGCACATATAATGGGGTTTTAGGATGTGTGCGCTTATGATCGTGACGTAATTAAAACGGTGTGTGCTGCATTCATGTTGTGACTTTAGAAAAATTCTCTATGCAACATGATTTGATGTGGCAGTATCATATATTTGGACATTTGTAGTTTACCTGACTATTTTAACACCATGCCAGTTTATTATGTTTTAATATGGTTTTTGTGGCCGATGTCACAAAAAAAAGTGTTCATTTTATGCTTTTAGGAGCCTTCAGAAAGAACCAGGCATTGGTGAAACATACACTATGCAATGAAATAGCAGTGATATACTGTATGTTGTTTGCAAAAACAACGTCAAGTCAACTGAAGCCACCTTTTTACATAGCGCTTTATGTAATAGAGAGCAGCTTCACAGTAAAGTAACAGAATCAATGATGCAAACATAATGAAATATGAAGCAAATCCAAATTCTGCTGTAACGCAGCGCTAACAAGCCAATCATGTCATTATTCAGCTCAAGTCAGTGGAGTGTTGATTCAATTCAGTTCATAACTGTGTAAAGATAATCAATTATGAAACAAATTCAGCGATAAGCAGCTCAACCGAAGACAGTAGTGTCGTTATTCAGTATAATTAGAAAACGTGTTAATTTTGAATGGATGTCAATGGAGATAGATGTTTTTAGCAGCAGGGACTAACTAGTACATGGTAACCGAGACAAGTAGTACTTAGCTGGTCATTTGATCTCAACATAGCCTCATGAGGTGACCAAAACATCTTTTATTAGACTACTGATTTGATTTGATAAAAATATTTGTATTTGGCGTTAAATAATGGTGCAAATATCAGTAAATTGACTACTGCAAATCTTAGTAAATCACCTTGCATGAATCATTTAAATACTCTCCTCTCATACATTTTGCGTCTACAAATGCATATGCAATAAGGTCAGGTGCAAAAAGCATTGTCCATGACTTTTCATCATTAATGTTTCACTGCATGCCATAAGTAAATCCTGACAGTAGTTTTTAACACCAAAAAGAGAGTTTGCACTGGCCAAGCTGTTAGTAAACGTGTTTGTGTAATTTTTTTACATGTACAAATGACAGAATTACATTTGTAATTCGGAACATCCGAATTTCCATTTGTACATCCGGAAGCAGAAAAGGAAAAAAGCACCAGGCCCAGATTGTGTTACACCAGTCTGTAATTTTTTTTAATTTTTTATTATCTGTGTTTTTTTGCTCTGTCACTGTCATTCTGTTACACTGTGGAAGCTTCTGTCACGAAAACAAATTCCTCGTATGTGTAAACATACCTGGCAATAAAGCTCATTCTGATTCTGATTCTGATTCTGATTCTGATTTGTATTATCGGATGGGTTATATCTTGCATTAAAGCAAGTGACATCTGTTTCATGTATTAAAGCCTACTGATAAAGCATATTTTTCTGAACAAGGCCAGGCATCTATTATTTTGGTTGTCAAAGCAATTAATCTGCTGTGAGTATAATGCATAAATAGCCATAAAATCATACATTTGCCAAATGACAGTTACACGTTTTATTAGCCAGCACATTATAGCAGAAGCAGTCACCACACAGTTGGGGATAAGATAAATCAGATATTTAGCTATTTGTCTCCTATTGAGCAATATGTTGATGTATACACTACTTCTTTATTATTCCCTAATGGATTTGCCAATCTGATTTGTTGACACACATCATGTCTTACAAAGCAGTTATAGTAGTGTTGTGGAAAAGGTCTGTCAATGATAGGGTTATTATAACTAACTTAAACTGAAAGGAAATTAAATAAATAAATAACTATATAGTCAAACTAATAAAAAAGCACACAACAAAATGTATTTAAAACATTTAAATAAAAACTACAGTGCTTTTCAAAAGTCTGAGTCTACACTGAAATTCAGATTTCGAATGTTTTTAAAAAGCACAACACAAAGTAGTATGACTGTCCTACGTGCATGCAGTAGATAGAGACTTTTAAGGGGGGTAAGTCAATAAAATATCAAATAAAAAATAACCTTAAAAATAAATGAATGAATGAATGAATGAAATGAGAACAGAAAATCTAAAACTAAAAATTAATTTAAAATATTAATAAAAACTATAGCCTAATACTATCTCAGTGGTACTAAAATAACACAATAAATTTATGTAGTTCATGTAATTCATGGTTGTAAAACCAGTTGTATTTGTTGAGAACACCCCCGTCTAGCAGCCCCAGGTCATTTGATTTTGAGAGTCTTAAGAGAGTTTTATCAAAAGGCTGTAATATGGAAAACTAGCAAAAGTGAAGTACAAAAAGCGTTCACACATAAAACAGAATCCATTTTCTACTAACAAGTAGAAATACAGTATATTGATATTTAATCTCAGCATTCAGATGTTGTGTGTTTGTGCACGGGGTCCAATAAATTACATTTCTGCGCCAGTGCTTAAAGCACGCTGTGGTCTAGAGCCGTGTTAGCAGCATGGCTCAAGTGTTTATTCAGTGCGGCCGTTTGGGTGGGTGTTCGTGCTCTCTGTAGCCAGTATCCAACAGAGCCGTATTTGATTCCGTCAGTGATGGTGGATTTGAATCTTAGAAACACGCAGCTTTTCACTTCACAAGATGTAAATTCATGGACTGGAGTGGTGTGGATTATTGTGATATTTTTATCAGCTGTTTGGACTCTCATTTTGACGGCACCCATTCACTGGAGAGGATCCATTGGTGACCAAGAGATGTAATGCTAAATTTCTCCAAATCTTTTCTGATGAAGGAACATACTCATCTATATCTTGGATAGTTTCGCATAGCCAGACCTTCAGACTGACGGCTGAAGGTCTGGAATCCAGGGAGCTTTCATTGGCCAAGGCCTGCCCATGAGGCCGTTTGACCGACATGTCAAACAACCAATCATAGTTCGTTTCGTTTGAGCGTTATGTTTCGGGGCGTGGAAATGTCGCCAAAATAACAGACAGTGTAAAACTCTCGGACATATTTTAAAGATTCTATGCCGCAAACTTTAAATATTTCACATACTTTTGAGAATCCAGCGTTTAGTTGATCCTGATAAGCGCTCGTTGTCAAGGTTGTAAACACGACGGCTTTCTTCTTTCGTGAGTGAGTTTGTCGTCACGGTATCTTTGTTTCCAGGCGGAACGTTAAAGGTTGTCAAGGTTGTAAACAGGACGGCTTTCTTCTTTCGTGAGGGAGTTTGTCGTCACGGTATCTTTGTTTCCAGGCGGAACGTTAAAGAACATGACACACACATCTCCCGGAAATCCTGTATAATTCAACCAATCCAGTGATGACTTTGAAACTCCTGAAGTGTTTCCACTTTTGTGTGCCATATGCATCAAGACGTTTAGCCAACGTTCCGTGGGCGTGACGTCTGAGGCTGAGACCATATCTTGGATGGCCTGAATTTGAGGATAATATTGATTGATTGATTGATAGATTGCAGAATACCAAAGGGAAAATGTATTATTGCCCAAAGGTTGATTTTTCAGTTCTCAGGAGATTTAATAGAATATCGTCTGTTTTTAGATGCTTCTCCTAGAATTAGGGATGCACCGATACCACTTTTTCCAGTACTCGCCCGATACCGATACTTTTATTTTTGGTACT
>NW_015539930.1:114441-115927 GCF_001515605.1 Sinocyclocheilus anshuiensis
CAACTATCAATACTTAGTTGGGCAACCCTTAGCCTTAATGACAGCCTGTAGTCTCCTGGGCATTCTGTCATCCAGGTTCATGCAAACCTGAACTTCATTTTTTTTTTTTTCCAGGCTTGGTCTGAATAATTTTTGGTCCCAAATTTTTTATCAGTTTTACTGGTAGTCCACTGTATGAAGAATTTTTGAGTATAATTTATCACAGTTTACTTTATTTTGCTGTCCTCACTTACATAAATGAACTATAGTGTCCTGCACTCACTAAAAAAAAAATCTGGTCTCTGAATCATTTTTGGTTTGACTGTATATCCTTCAATTATTTTCACACTTAATTATGGCCATTAAAATTTATTTTACAAGTTTTTGTTACTTTCACTGTTCATTCCAAGTGCAAGCACACAGTAGTGAACACACACATGGAGCAGTGGGCAGCCATATTGCTGTGGCGTCCGGGGAGCAGTTGGGGGTTCGGTGCCTTGATCAAGGGCCTCACCTCAGTCGTGGTACCTTCGGGTTACAAGTCCGACTCTCTGACCATTAGGCCACGACTGCCCTACAAGCATGAACTAACCATGAACAATACTTGGAGCATGTTTGGTCTGAGTTAGAAGTATTTTACTGCTAATGTCTTGTGTTGGAAGCAACTTGAGCTTGAACTGAAATTGTTTTTTTTTTAATATAGTACCTATTCATAAAATAAGTATTAGTGCAGCTCTGCTTTCTATTTTATAGCTACAAACTGCATGTTAGTCTGGCTGACGCTGCTAAATGTGGAAAGGTCAAGCACAAAGGTCAATCATAGTGACATTGAAGCATGATACACAATTGGAGTGTTATGAAAGGATATTGTTTGCATGGAACATTGTTTTCCCTCAGTATGATGTTCTCCTGAGCTTTTGTTTTCATTCCCATGTAGATTTTTTTCTCTCTTTTTCAGATTTGCAAATTACCATCCCACAGCAGCAGTCTTTTAGTTAAAGCTTAATTTTTCTCTTTATCTTATATTTCTAGGGAGGGTTACTTCTTCATTAGATTGTCACAAATATTACCTACTAGATGTGTCAGTGAAGTTTCAAAAAACAGATGGTTTTAAATTGTTTATTTTATTTTATTTAGAATGGGGAGAACATAAAATATATAAGATTGCACTTGTCACCACACTAAATGTATTTTTTAAAGAGTTTTTAAAAAATATCACAACTTTGCCTTGAAATGACCACTAACAATGTCATTCTCTAGTATAAGGAGTGTAAAGGGCAAAAAGTCACACACGAAACAAGCTTGGCCGAATTTCAAAAATAATATGTTTCATTGTCAAATAGAAGCTAGAGGAATGGACTGATAGAATGAGAGAGGTGTGAAAGTTATGCCCCTGAAGCCACAAACCAGCCAGCGTTGGGGAGAGAAACATGCTTGTACACACACACACACACACACACGCACGCACACACACACACACACACACACACACACACACACACACACA
>NW_015539930.1:117298-134423 GCF_001515605.1 Sinocyclocheilus anshuiensis
TAAGTACTAGTATCTAATGAATAAGTACTAGTACCTAATAAATAAGAACTAGTATCTAATGAATAAGTACTAGTCACTATTGGAATAAGTACTAGTATCTAATGAAAACATACTAGTATCTAATGATTAAGTACTAGTATCTAATGAATAAGTACTAGTAACTTTACAAAAGACACTAGTACCTAAAGAATAAGCACTAGTACCTAATGAATAAGTACTAGTACTTAATGGAAAAGATACTAGTATCTAAAAAATAGGTACTAGTACCATGAAAATAGATACTAGTACGGCTTATAGATTAAATGTTAAAACGGCTTGCCATAATGGGACACCGTACTGTCTTGTGGACACGTGCACGCGGCGGCCATTGTAAGTCCGTAAGACCGCAAGTGCACATGAAGTGTTCCATTTGGGACAGGGCCAGAATGGATTTAGTGTGTTAAGGGCACTGCGCTTTGCCGTTTTTAAGATCTGGGACAGTCTTGCGCACTTACTTCCTGTCGCGCGCACGCGCGCTCAAGTGGCCAAGACAGCAAGTGCGGGTATTTGGACAAGGCATGTGTATTAGTTAACTCATGTGCACGTGATCTCCCATCAGCGAGTGTGACCGTAAGTATATTTTTCATGCGCAACAATTAAATATCTGATGACTCAAATGCAATTCACCTTTATTCCTCAAGGTGGCACTGTTTGATAGACAACGATGACGTGATGTTTCACTCATAATTACCGCAGGCATAAAACAAAAGATATATCACCAGCAAAAACTGAACTGGCTTGAATGGCTTTACTGCAGAGCAATTACTGTACGCAATGAAATATAAGTGTCACTGTCATTTGATGGTAGATGTGGTGAATAAGCTGCCAGCGATCATCAAAATATTGATTTTGAAGTCCCTGAAATTGATAATTTTGAGAATATGGTTGAGATCGCGAATATGAGCCAGATGCTGAATGTACTGGGGAAGTGCGGTCTGACGATGACAAGTCAGGGACAGTGATGGTAAAATCATCTGCTCAAATTGAACCCTTCTAAGCTTCGAAAGGTAAACAAATATGCTTTATTTTATTATTTTGTAGTTGCTATAAAAATATCAGGAGAAATTTATGCCACTGCAGCAGTTAGAGAGCCATTCGTGTTTGATATATAGGTCGCTAAAGACCCGAATATGTAGCCTGATAATGATTGGCGAATCATCCATGCATTTAAGGGTTAGTAAGAACTGAATATGAAATATAATAAGAATATTAATAAGAACTGAATTTTTTTTTTTTTTAAAAAGCAAAGAAAAATGTTTATATAGAGAGAGATAATTCTTTTATCATGATTATACAGTAATAGGTATTTGTTCGTACATAATAAAACTCTAGGCACTGTTACCATCTGTGCTTAAAACATTTTAATTTTAAGATATATTTTAAGATATATTACTAAAAGCATTATTTTATCTAAGAGTGGACTCAGAAGAAAACCCCAAGCGGGTGACATAGACTGCTTTGGAGTGATACTTAACAATACATATACAAAACTAAATACACGTTTGTTCTGTACAGTGATTATGAAATCTGACAGTATAATGACAAACTATGCAGAAAACATAACTCTACCAGAACAGGCCTAACAGGTTTACGGTGTACTTCAGTAAATGAAACACAGTACTGCACTTCAGACCCCATTTGCACTCTCCTTCATATCAAATGTCACCTATAATTCCAACACTAAAGTCTCCAGTCAAAGTTCACAGCAGGTCGTGATCATTGAGTCAACTTTCATGGAGATGTTTGAGGACTGGTGGAGTTTCCCAATCCCATTCACCTTTTGTTAACCTCTACTATCCTGTAAATGACAAAAGATCAAATAAAAAAAGCACAACATGTGTCTGTTTCTCACACAAATCTATTGTATAACTTCAGCAGACTTGGAATAAAATGCAAGAATGTTTTGGAGCTTTTCCCACTGCCTGAAAGTCTCCATCTAGAATAATAGTCAAAATATAAAGATTACTCTTTATCATTATTCTGATGTTCTCTTGCAAAACATCACATCTTACATCATTAAGATGCCTCACAAAGTTTGTACTTTCCCACAAAATCTGGGACGTCTGCAGTCAGTCATTTAAAATCTATTTAAAATCTTGACAGTCTTCAGCTATTTAACACCAATTATGTTAACAATGAGAAATATGGAATGCATTATTGTGAAGGCTAATTAAAACAGTAGTTTCTACACGCAATACTCTCACTATTCTGTTTTGAAAGTAAGAAGTACATCCTTCTTGGAATTCAGAGTTGCCTGTATACACCCACCCCCACACACACACACACACACACACACACATACACACACATATACATACATACATACATATGCAGAACGAAAACAACAAAACCAGCATATGCGCTGTTATTTTGTTGTTGATTTTTTTTTTGTTGTTGTTATTTTGCTATCCTGTTTAAAAATATGTTAGAATGAACATAAATCCCCCAGCATTTGTGTTTACATAAAGGGAAAACACAGTAACGGGCAAAGATATGTGTTGATTGAATTTTGCTTTAACTGTTTATGACTTTTAGCATACTTTTAAAAAGAGTAGTTACTGAAATAATATATTTAAATAGAAAATTTAAAGTAATATTTTTGGACAATTAATTTCATGTTATTGGCCTTTAAATGAAAATAAATTAAAATTTCAATTTATATTAAATGTAATTAGTTGAATTTGAGTTTTTTGACAAAAGTAGGACATATAAAGTCCTTGTTATATGTAATTTCATAATTCTTTTGTCTTTGAAATGGTTCAAATGTACAGTTAAATGGACTAACAACCTTTGAAACTTGTATGCCATGTATTTAAGTTATATATTTAATGATGAAGTTGCAATTTTAGTGCATTATATTTACTTTAAATGTAATATTGAATAACAAAAGATTCAATATTCAATATGGGTAAAGATAAAAATATATAAAAATCAAATACTTCATGTGCTTTTCTACTGTATGTTAGTCGACACATCAAAATAAATGTCATTCTTTAAAGCACTCCAGAAGATTATTAAAACATGATTTAAAATGTACTTTTAAGGAAAACTTTTAAATTGACATTATTAGAAAGTGTCATGGAGTATAATGTTTTTAAGTTATCTTTAATGGTATGATCAGTACAGTTTTGTAAAAAAATTTAATATTTCAATAAAATTAAGCTTAATTTTTCACAAGAGTTGTCGCGTCATTAAGTTCAATCGATGTAAGATCGTGCATGTAAACGCATTCAGTGTCAGTTCTCTGACACGTTTCATCATCAGGGGAATGCCAACATCTCTCTGTTTGACCCTCATAGAGTCCCCGCTGAAAGGAGACGACAATCAGCTAGATCGATCTTTTTCCGACTCGTCCTTGTTCAACCACTGGGGCCAGGATCTGGGGCCAGAGAGCCGCAGAGTGGCCCTCAAGATGTTTCAGTATTACGGCTACAACGGTTACCTCAGCGACCGCCTCTCCATGGACAGACCCATCCCAGACTACAGACCTGAAGGGTAAGTGTCTGGCAGTCCAGCCTTAAGACTGCCTGTCTGTCTGTCCTTTACTCACTGTCACAGCGAATGCCTGCGTGAACTAATGTGATGGTTGAGCACAAATCAATGTTTGCAGTCAGCAGATGCCCTGTGTTCATTTCTCACTGAAATATGATGGTGATGTAATAGTATTTTGATATATACCCATGGCGTTTTTTTAGAGGAGGCAAACAAGAGCAGTGTGTTCTCAAAAACAAATTCGGATGAGAAAATGATTGCCTTCTTTTTGCCTCCTCGGGTCCACCACACACCACTGATATGTACTGATATAATTATATGTACTATATAATGATTACCATAATCATGTACCATGGTATTTATCATGTACCCCAAGGTACACTACATTTTGTAGATGAAAAAGGTCTGTTATGGGTTGAAAGCATGGCAACATACGGTTTACTCAATCCGACTCTATTTTGACAGGCTTTGAAAGAGGTGTGTGTGGAAAAACATAATTATTCCATAGCCTGTAATTACTGGATGTGTCTTGCTTGCAGCAACATAAAGAACTCCTTCTCATCTGATCACATCTGTTATTTTCTCTCCGTGAAGCCAAATTGCTATTGCATACCTGGGTCTGAAAACCTTCAAAACCCACTTGTTATAAACTCCAGTCTGCCAAGAACATCAAAACATTACCTGTCAATTGTAAAGACCACCATATTTACCAAAAAGGTCCTGTTTGTCTAATTGCCATTTTGTCTTTTGTTAGATTTCTCGGTGTTTTCCACATAAAGGAAACAGAATAGGGCCTGAAACTGAAGATGAAGTCATGTTTTAATAAATGGTCAGCAAAGAAGTTGGCTAACCTTCTGAAAATGCTGATTGTAAACATCAGGAGGTCAAACTAAATATTATATGAGCTGTTTGATTTACTATAAATTTAGCATGAGGTTTGCAGTTTTGCAACTCAAATTTGTGTCTAAATAAATCCTAAAACCCAGATTTGTGGGATCTTGTTATGAGCAACAGTTATTCAATAAACACAAATTTAAATAGACAGCATTTATACAATTTAAGTAGTACCGTTTTTTTTAATTATTTTTTTATTATTTTTTTGTATTTTTTTATCTTATGCTCTTCAGGACTGCATTTATTTGATCAAAAATAAATAAAAACAGTAATATTGTGAAATATTATTACAATTTAAAATAAATAATTTTCTATTTTCAAATTTAATTTTCCATCATTCTTGTGAATTTTCAGCAGTCATTATTCCAGTCTTCAGTGTCACACAATTATTATTTTTCAGAAATCATTTTAAAATGCTGATCATTTAGAATTGGTGCTCTAATATTAATAACGATATTATTAAACTGTGCTATGTTCTTTTTTTTTTCAGAATTCTTTGATGAATTTGATGAGAGTTCAACTGAACAGATTTTATTTGAAATATATATTTTTTTGTAACATTTTAAATGTATTTACTTTCACTTTTGATCAATTTAATATGTTGATAAATAAAATTATTATTTTGTTTAAATCTTACAGCTCCCACAAAAAAATATTAAGCAGAGAGTAATAATAATAATAATACATTTAAAATAAAATAAAAACAGTTCTCAGGTTAACAGTTTTGAATGGTTAAGCATTTACGATGAAATTAGATTATTTTATTGAATTTGAAACCAACATAATCTCAAAATTCTGATTATAATTTATTTTAGTTGTTGGATACATTCAAGAAAGTCACGACCTCATTGTAAGCTGATGTGTTTAAAACTAGCTACTTTGCATACTTGATTCATTTTAGTAATGCTTTAACAAATCGTACACAGGATTTGTGTTTTAGAAACTAAAAGGACATCAATTTGTACCCTATTCTTGGAAATGCCTCCACACATTAACATTTGTGCTCCTTTGTTTCATCTGTCCCTGCAGGTGCAAAAGCATGTCTTACCCATCCAACCTTCCGCAGGTTAGTATAGTCTTCATCTTTGTGAACGAGGCACTCTCAGTCATTCTGCGCTCCATACATTCGGCAATGAACAGAACCCCACGCCACCTACTCAAAGAGATCATACTGGTAGATGACAACAGCGATAACGGTAGGTTTACACACAGCACAAAGCGCTTAAAGGGATAGTTCACCCAAAAATGAAAATTTGATGTTTATCTGCTTACCCCCAGGGCATCCAAGATGTAGGTGACTTTGTTTCTTCATTAGAACACAAACAAAGATTTTTAACTCAAACGGTGTTAGTTTGAGTTAGTTTGAGTCTGTCAGTCATATAATGGAAGTGAATGGTAATCACGGCTTTGAGAGTCAAAAAAACATACACAAACAAAACCAAATTAAACTCTGCGGCTCGTGATGATACATTGATGTGTAAAGACACAAAATGATTGGTCTGTGCAAGAAACTGAACAGTATTTATATAGTTTTTTTTACCTCTGATTCACCGCAATGTCTGAACTGTCCTGAGCGTGTTCGCGTCTTCTTCTTCTTCTTGCTTTACGGCAGATCGCAGACTTAAAAGTGCATTACCGCCACCTAGCTCTCAAATGGAGAGAGATAGGTGGCCATTGACACTCCTAATTGAGATTGTAGATAGAGTGTCAATGGTTCATTTGATGAACACGCTCAGGATGCGCTCAGGACAGTTCAGATATTGCTGTGAATCAGAGGTAAAATAATGATATAAATACTGTTGTTTCTTGTACAGACCAATCGTTTCGTGTCTTTACACATCAATGTATCGTCACGAGCCGCAGGGTTTAATTTGGTTTTGTTTGTGAATGTTTTTTTGACTCTCAAAGCCGTGATTCCCATTCACTTCCATTATATGACTGACAGACTACAACGGTTTGAGTTAAAAATCTTTGTTTGTGTTCTACTGAAGAAACAAAGTCACCTACATCTTGGATGCCCTGGGGGTAAGCAGATAAACATAAATTTTTCATTTTTGGGTGAGCTATCCCTTTAACATGTTTGTCGATTGTGTAATGTTTGTCTCACAAGCTAGTGAGTGCCATTAATGTGAAGCATTGGCGTAACTACTTCCTGAGAGACTGGAAAAAAGCAGCACCGACCTCATGCATTTCCTTCTATTGCTCTCTTGTGTTGGACTAGCTAGTTCTCAGTGAGAGGCTTATAGTCTTAATAATTACCGCTGTTTGGCTTCTCAGCATTCTGTCTTCAGTCGAACCCTTCCGTCTACTTAATTAGCTGCTCTGCTCATTGGATTAAAGTGACTAGTGATGGAATACTAATCAGCTGAAAACTGAGAAATATTTACCCCAGAATGCTTAAACCTAAGAAACGTGATGAATTACTCTGTTTCTCCAACATCATGCACCTCATGTTCTGGACTGTTGTTGCATGTAGCGGGTTTGTCTGCTGGCCTTTTTGCTCATTATTACTTTAATTTCCACCAATTTGGTGCTGCAGTAAGTGCATTAATTTGACAGACTGATGAATCTCCTGTTATATTTAACATTAATAAAAAAATTTAATTATATAACGAGAGGTTGGGATGGCAAATGATCCTGTATTTCAGCTATTTTGTGATTATTGCATTCATTATCAAATTGTCTACATTGAGAAAAAAAAAACTTTTCTGAATTATTCTGTGTTAATATTGTGTGAAACAAATGTTAATTTAATTTTAGTATTATGTACACGTAATTTCCCAATTTATAAATAAATGTATTATTGTATTGCATTGACCTTATCTTCCAGAAAATTCTGCCATAATTTACTCACCATCAAGTTCTTCCAAATCTGTTTCTTTTTTTTTCTTTTTTTTCCTGTTGAACACAAAAGAAGATATTTTGAAGAATGTTGGTAACCAAACAGGATGTTGGCTGGTAGCCACTGAACTTCAAAATTATTATTTTTTTAATATTGTGGAAGTAATATATATATATATATTCCTTACTTAGCATTTTGGTCAGCAGATATATCTAAAATATATCTTATATCTAAAAATATATCTTCAGTTAAGTTAATATATTTTTGTAGGCAATAAAAAAAAACAGCTTAGAAGCAGAATTGCATGCAATATAAGACTTGTTTTCAGATAATCCATAATGATCAGTTACTCAAACATGAACATATGCTGAACATTATTCACCCTTAGGCCATCCAAGATACAGATTTTTTTTTTCTTAATTGGAACAGATTTGGAGAAATTCAGCATTACATCACTTGAATGAATCCTCTGCAGTGAAAGGGTGCCGTCAGAATGAGAGTTCAAACATGCAGCCAAAGGAGCCACAGTACATTTTGTAGGGCTGTCTTGGCTGGCCATTGTCGGTTTTGAGCTGTTAGATGGAGTGATTAATTGATTTCATGAATGTTGCATTATATTGGTTGAGAACTTCGCATTCAGTTTAATACAGCTTAGCTGTCCCAGCTCTTGGAGTCCATACTGATGTACACAAAGATTGAATTATTCTCTTTCTATGACCAGGGATAATAAGGACATCTTCCAGCAGGCAAACCAGGCTTCCTCACAGAACCTGAGCAAACTTTCATTCATCATTGGGTCTCTGTAAGATTGACAGAGAAGGCAGATTGTCCTATGACAGATGTACTAAATAGATGTATACCTCTCGCCCAGATGACATTTTAATTTTAATATTCAGGGTTGTGCGCCATTCTGAACTGAGAATTTGAATGTAATAAAATAGAATTAAATGATTTGAAATTCAAGTAATTTTTTTTTCTAAAAAAGAAATGCAAGGCTTACTGACTTGACAAAGCCTTGTTGAAAAGTTTCAAAAACTTGAAAGTCTAATGGTTTATGTGCCTCTGGACAGAAAAAAGTAATTTTGTACCAGTGTTACTTTCGTTGACGAATAATTTTCGTCATAATGTTCGTCAACGACATTTTTTTCTCTGACGACAACGAGACGATAACGAACTAAAACTCTTTTTGAATGACAAAAACTATGATGAAAATATATTGACATTTTCGTCAACGAATACAAACGAGACGAAAATGTTAGGGAGGGACGATTTGGGAAGAGATTCATTCAATTTCAGAAAGAATCTGCTGCGTGGTTCGGAGGTTAGATATGAACCGGCGGGACATAAGCTAAAATACACTTGCTGCACGTCGCATAAAACGTTCAAAAATGTCAATATGTGGGAGTAAGAGAAGAGCAGACATATAGATAAATCTGACGATGCAAGAGAGAACTCATTTCGGTCCAGTTTTCTGAGCGCAGACACTGAAGCATACACACACAGAGAGCGCGTCTCACAGGGCGCGAGTACTCTTTCGCGTCGCATGAACGGAGAATTACACACAAAATTATGTCAAATTGTCCGTTTTGACGAGTATTCACGTAAACACAGTTGATTACGTCTTAAGTATCAGTACATTGCATCCATTGCAGCTGTGCATTCGGTTTTAAAGGGACAGCAGCCTAATTTAGTTGCTATTGTCCGAGTCATTGATATTAATCAAGCAACAAAAGAAAGACAGAAAATCACGCACTGCTCTTGACTGAAAAGCTTTAGTAGCCCTAAAGATGAATCAAAATTTATTTACAGAAATAAATATGTCTGCTTGAAAGAATCAAGAATATGGTAAACAAGTTGCTATAAAGAATGCAGAATTAGCTTATATAACCATTGGTATTTAATTAAAAAGAAGACCATGTTCTTGTTCTTTATGAGAAGGGGTTTTATTTAATTTTAACATAAAGGCATGTTGTGTGTCACTGCAGTTAATTCGGTGTCTATCATGATAAAACCTTAATATCAAACCTACATAATGAGTTTGGAAATTTTGGTGAAATGCTTAATAAACGCATTACACTGTAACTAAACCCATTAGATTTTAGCCGACTAAATTTACTGTAGATTTAGTCGACTAAAATCTTATGATATTTAGTCAACTAAAACTAGACTAAAACTAAAAACAATTCAGGTGACTAAAATATGACTAAAACTAAATGGCATTTTAGTCAAAAGACTATGACTACAACTAAATAAAAATTTGCTGTCAAAATTAACACTGTTTTGTACTGATAAGTATGTTCATATTACAATATAATAATTTAAAGTGCATTTTAAATTATTATATTGTAATATGAACATTGCTATGAAAATATGAACTTGCTTTAGCATACGAACATTATGACGAAAATTATTTGTCAATGAAATTAACACTGGTACAAAATGACATCATTACAAATGTATAACATATATTTCAATAAATGACATACAGGTTTCAATGGAACGTTTACAATAAATTCTTGTTAGTACATTCAGCAGTACACTTTAACCATATGTATTATGAAATTAGATATAAAGATGTACTTAAGTCCTACTTAAGTGGGTCAAAGAAGCACTTTAAATTTCAGCTAGTTGCATTTAATATAAATTTAAACTATAATAAATTATAATTTAATTGCAAATAACATGCAATTAAGTGTCTGTAAACATGATATTCAGATCATACTTAAATATTCTTTTAAAGTGCATTATTTGAATAATTAGTACTCATTTTAAAAGTATGCCAAAGTTTACTTGTTTTTCACAAGAGATCCTGCAAAAATGAATGCTAGTTTAAATCAGTTTAACATCAAGGACTTAATTAAAATATCTCCTCAAATGCTTTGACACCCAATAAGATTGCTTAGAGACCTTCAGCTTGTCAGTATTCTTTTATATTATCATATTATAATGGCTAACAATAGATTCAGTCAAGCTTAATGTTTGGTATTGACTGAAACAAGAAGTGCACTTCAGATAATGGTGATGAAAGATTGATGCTTTCAGTCATGAGCAGCTCTGAGATAATAGACCTGCTATCCTTTGCTTTATTATGATAGTATCTTCACCAGTTCTTCCAATCAATTGCTATGTGTTCACGTATGTTAATCAGTCATCTTCGACAGGGATGAAAGTTCTGCTCTAATGACCTTTGAGGAAAGTTTTTGGTGAGGTTGAGGATAGAGGGATTTTCTCT
Organism: Sinocyclocheilus anshuiensis; assembly: GCF_001515605.1. Lineage (NCBI taxonomy): Eukaryota > Metazoa > Chordata > Actinopteri > Cypriniformes > Cyprinidae > Sinocyclocheilus > Sinocyclocheilus anshuiensis. Next base: position 127,798 of record NW_015539930.1, read on the forward strand.
GTCAAATAAAATCAGAAGACAGATTTCATTTAGTGTCTCCTGGTTCAATCATAATACTCATATTTGCAGGCGGGGGTAAAGCATTAGAGCAATTTGTAGAGCCACAAGCTGTTCATATCCAATGTTCTCTGGCTTTTGAAAGAGACATTCTCTTCACGTTCACTCGTGCAATTCCACAATCTCAGTGATCGATGAGAGACGCCGTTCGCTCAAGGATAAACTCTATAGGCACGAGCCTGGCTGAGCACAACATCCCACTCAAGGGCAAGGAGAATTACATTGTGGCTATAAGAAAAGTGACCTTTAGCTTCTGTCATACCTGTGGCCAGTGTCAGGATCATTAACGGCAAGGAAATAGAGAAAAACGTCTCAGGTTACTTATGTAACCATGGTTCCCCGAGTAGGGAACGAGACACTGCATCCTCTAGGGGCTCAGATAACAATCGCTGTGATTGGTCCATATTACAAGTTCAGTCAATCATCACCTACACTGGAATCATTCTGTCTGAAGAATATACTACATATCATCATCTCTTTCTATCAGAAATTTAATTTTTTCACTTACATTGAAAACTTTTTCGAAAGGTTTTTTTTTTTTCTCGAAATTGTAAATAAAACATTGTGGTATGTTTTACAAGATAAAACTATTTCAAACTTTTAGAGGAATGTGGAAACAATTGTTCAATGGTGTGTTTTGAGTAGCTTTTTAAAATAATAATACTAATAATAATTAGTAGTAGTAGTAGTATTCAAATTCACCCCATGAACCCTGGTTTTGTATATGTGTTATTTGTGTTGGTTTTGGCAAAGAAGCAGAAACATACGTTTACATATGTAAGCAGATGCAAATGTAAAATAATGTAATCATTAAACATTAAACAGCATATAAATCAAAACTGCCTAACGTTACAGAATGAAATGTCAAAGCCAGGAAGTGGTTTAGTGTTTTTTTTTTAAGTTTTGTTGATGGGAGTGATCTACTCCATCTATGTTTTGATCATAGTTCTAAATATGTTGTCTTTGTAATTATTTGTGAAATTCAATAACAATTTCTGAGTAAAATATGTTTCAAAGTAAATTCTACACCTCTGTTTTTTTTAGATTTGTATTCAGCAAATTTATAGTAAACTGGGAGCTGTGTTTGCCAGAAATTCCATAAAAAGAATGAATGAATGAATGGATGGATGGATGAATGAATGAGTTTCAGGTATTACGTGTTGGCATACTGGTGCCTCTAATTACAACTGATAACTGTATATTTCATTAAATGATATAATATCATTATACCTGTAAGGTATACAGCATAATTTGACAGTAAACCATACATTTTACAATAGTTTGCAGTAAATTTACATATCATGCTATTTACAGTTCTTCATCATATATGGGAAGGTACTGTAACTTACAGTTAATAAATTACTGTAGCACTTTGTTCTGCAAAAATCACAAACATGGGGTTTATTAGGGCTTTATAAGGGTTTTATCTGAAACGGTTTTATACTGATATAAAAAAAAATTGCTCAGAAACCATTTTCACTCAGAAATTGCTATTAAATTTCACATACAATTTCTTAATCACTAATAATTACAAAGAAACGGCAAGTAACACATTGAATTTAGATAATTTAAAGAATAGAAAGACTGAAACATACTCCAATTCAAACATACTCCAATCCAAAATCGAAAAACTTGAAAAGTCATATTTGCAGTTTAATACTCGTTTGAAACTAAGCGAGAGTGATGACTCAACTTTGAATACTCACAAATGAAGGGTTTGAAGGACTGCACCAAGAAAAATAAATCCTTCAATTGTGCACAAAATAATTTTCTGCTCAAAGAGTTGATGATCCATTTCACTATATTACGCTGTTAAAAGGTTTTTAAAAACATTTGTGTACCGCTGGGCCTTGTCTGGATGAGTTTTATTTTTTGAAGTCTTTATGATAATTTATTTGTTTTAACAGCAACAAATAATTGAGTTGGTGGGATTAATTCTCTCCCTGTCCTGTGGCTACACCATCTGCGAAATCATCAAACATGTTTGTCATGCAAACTTAATAGAAAATCAGTTTAGCCCCAGCAAACAGGGAATAAGACGATTAGGCCCTCGACTGAAACGCTTACCAAAAAATAACATGGTGGTACCATGATTCAGTCATGCTTTCAGATGTATTACCATGCTTCTTTGACGTATAGCATGATACTAAATGATTACCATATCCATATATTCATCCACTTGATATTGCTAACGTACAAACATGGCATCACCATTGTAGCAATTCCCAAAAAAAGATCTCAAGAATGTTCTAAAGGAATACGTTTAAAAGTCGATCCATTGCAGTCTTTACACCAGACATACAGTAATGAATTTGTTGTATGGAAAGTAGAATCATGTCTGTCTTTGTCTTTTTCGCATCAACATCCACTGTCTCTTCAAGATCTTACAGTCCTTTCCACCAGTTTCTTCTCTGAGAGGGAGAAATTGAGGTGAAATTAAAAATAAATCAAAATAATTCAATTTAACAGTGAAGCATAACACATGAAGGACCCAAATGAAAACGTAATGACACTTCTTCTTGGTTTGCATTATATATTCATGTGAGGCACCTTCATTTTGACGTGTTGCCAGATTGTTAAAATTTCAATGACAGTAGATCTTAGATCAATGTTGAAAACTGTTTGCTGTTTAATATTGATATAGTAACTGTGATACACTACCATTCAAAAGTTTGGGTAAGTAAGATTGTTTTTTTTTTTAAAAGAAAAGAATAAAAATAAAATTCATATTTTTATAACATTTATAAAGTTTCAAAAGATTTCTATATCAAATAAATGCGGTTTTTAAACTTCCTATTCATCAAATAAAAATATATCAAAATATATATAAAAAAATATTAAGCAGCAAAAACTGTTGTAACATTGATAATAATAGGAATCATTATTAATAATTGAGCAAATAACATTAGTATTAGTATTGTTATTACAGTATGTTAATATTATTATTATGCTATATTAGTATATAGTATTATTACTAATCCAGATAGATAGATAGATAGATAGATAGATAAAATATATTAATAAAAAATATAACAATAATAAAATAAATAATGCATGGCCTGTACTTTTGAGTACTATTGTACTCCTCTATACCTTTGTACATACAGTATCAGTTTATTGTTTAGCTGTTCCAGGCGCCATGAATGAATTCATGAATGTTGTATTGTTTGGTGTGAGAGCACACCGTATCACTCAAGCATCGCATGCAGTTTCACATCCTGGTTCAGTACGGCTTCTCTGTTAAAGTGAACAGGACTGATGTTACAGCTCTTCCTCTCTCTCTTTTCCTCCCAGATGAGTTAAAGGAGAAATTACAGGACTTTGTCAAGGAGACCAATGCCAAGCAGCCCGGTTTCATTAAAATGGTGCGGCACAGTAAGCAGGAGGGGCTGATCCGCTCACGTGTGAGTGGTTGGAGAGCTGCCTCTGCCCCTGTGGTGGCCCTGTTTGACGCCCACGTAGAGTTCAACACTGGCTGGTGGGTGATATGAGAACTCCGGCTATTCCTAGCGCTTCATAGCCAGACTGTTATTACTGCTTCTTTCAATTGAAATGGTCTAAAGGATCAGTGCTCTTGTTCAAGCACTAATAGGAACTGAGGGTCATTTTCTTCCTGAATAGATCTGAAGAAAAAAAAACAGCCTAGTCTAGTTCACTGCTTCATTTTTCTCTCATTTTCATGTTGTTCCAAACCCATATGAGTGTCTTTCCTCCACGAAACATAAAAGGATTTTTTAAGAATGCACACACTGCTCTTTTCCATAGTGCAAAGGACAAAAAGGACAAAAATGCTCCTTAAAAGTAGTTCAAATTACTTCTGTACTATATTCATTTTTTTAATCCATATGAAGGCTTAATGTGCAGCATATGCTGGAAAAACATGCCTTTTATCCAAAAATCCAAAAACCTACCTATACCTACAATTCACTGCAGTTTCCAGCTGAAATGAACACTAGAAGCTGTAACTTAAATTCCTTTTTTTTACACAAATTATGATTGCAGCGAAGATTATTGATTAATAAAGACTTATTTTCACGTGATTCCTTGCACAATATTATGTTGTGACCTGAAACTGTTTTATCATATTACATGCTTTGCAAACTAATACATTTTGATGTTTGCATCACATAAAATGCTCCTTATGTAAGGCTTTTCCGATGTAGTAAACTTGCTCGGTAGAGCACCTGGTACAGCTTTGTACTTGTGAAGTGAAGTGCTCGGATATGAGTCCTGTGAAACATGATGCACCATAAAAGACCTCAATACTTGTAGAAGCAAGCTGAATTGGCACTATTGCTTTAGAAAATTTGTTTTTATTCCATGTTTACTTTTGTTAACACTATCAGTTAGGTTAAGTGTAGGTGTTATGTTGTTTTCAGACAAGATAGAGCATTAATCTTTTAGTGTGACTCACTGGATATTTCCGAACTGCCACCAAATAAACATCAACCAACGTAATAAAACATCGCCAGATTCACGTTTATCATTTTTTGGATAAAACTGATTCTTTTAGTTTTATGCACTCAGAATCTTCATCTCTAACTTCCATATTTCATTCACACTTCATTTTCAAACTTGGCAACACATCGAGTTCATTCTTGGATGAACTATTCCTTTAACCTGGTCCTGTATGAACATAGATCACATAGATGCCCTTCATCATCAAAAGAAGTTCTGGATCTTAGAGTTGGCACACCATGGTTTCTCTCATAGCAATCTGACCCAGATATGTCAGTGCAATTTGAATAACACCCAGAATTTTTCTGCCTTTAATCAGCTTTGATGTGATTTTAAAGCCGTACTGTACTGCTCAATTTGCATCTCTCTAGAAGAATCAGTCCTAAAATAGTACTGAGGATGAACTGACTGAATAGGCACTGTTTGTTATTTAATCGTGTTGAGAACGCACTGCTTGTTCAGCCTCACGTTTCATACTCAAAAAATGCCTTTCTTTATTTTTGGAAAAAAAGCATGCTCACTGGGTGGTAAATTATTTTATTGTTATGTCTACAGGGCTGAGCCTATTCTCCAAAGGATCAAAGAAGACAGAACCAGAATTATATCTCCATCTTTTGACAACATCAAATACGACACATTTGAGATTGAGGAGTACCCACTCTCCGCTCAGGGCTTTGACTGGGAACTGTGGTGCCGGTATCTGAACCCACCAAAATCCTGGTGGAACTTGAAAAACAGCTCTGCTCCAATCAGGTATTTTGTTCAATTTATTAATTTGGGAATTAATTATTATTTATTTATTTTGTATTGCAATAAATATATATTCAGTTAATGTTATTATATCATGTAAATCTCTAGGAGTCCGGCCCTGATTGGCTGCTTTGTGGTGGACAGGGAGTACTTCGCAGAGATCGGCCTGCTGGATGAAGGCATGGAGATTTACGGAGGAGAGAATGTGGAGCTGGGTGTGAGGGTGAGAAACTATATCATTCTGAGCAGGCTATGGAGTAATGAGGATAATGGATTCACTCTTGAAGCATTAATGACTCTAATGGCCCTTCTTTCTTGGCAGGATAGTTCAAGTTGGCACCATTTACTGTATCTCTCGTCAAAATGCATTCTTTTGATCTGGTTGTAATTGTTATGCACTTTAAAAATGAGACTTAGCTTTTTTCAACATCAGTGTGAGTGGGGTTATTAAAACTACATCCATAATCTAATGTTTTACATATTTTGAGATGAAGTAGAGCAAGACAAGTCACTTTTGAATTTAGGGCTGCTACTAACATTTTGGTTACACATTATTTTAAGGTGTCCTTGTTACAGTGTAATTATACATTTAAGTACTGAGTAATATTAATTAACTACATGTACTTACTATATGTTAGGGTTAGGATTAGGGTTTGTCTTAGGGTTACTTGCATGTAATTATGCATAATAAAGGGGTCAATATTTCAAGTTTAAAGGGGTCGCGATTTCAAGTTTTCCTTTCTCTTTGGAGTGTTACAAGCTGTTCGTGCATAGATAAGATCCCTGAAGTTGCAAAGACTAAAGTCTCAAACCCAAAGAGATATTCTTTATAAAAGTTAAGACTGGTCCACGCCACGCCACGTTCTAACATGCCCCCACATGTCTATGTCACTGTGTGGGAAGATTTGCATAACGCTGCCCAAATGTTCACGCAAAAAATGAAGGCCTAACTTTGATTCTCGCTGTAGTATTGTTGCCACCGCCGCCATGTCGTGAAGACGCTGTGTGTTTCGTTGTGAAAGTGAAACTACTTAGTTTGGTCTTCCAAAAGAGGACACAACTAGAAATCAGTGGTTAAGTTGTATTTCCAACACTGTTCCAGAACAGTTCAACCCAAATATTCAGATGTGTGCAGCACATTTTACGGAGGACTGTTTCCTGAACCAGGGAAAGTAGCCTACAATGTCGTCTACACACAAAGGCTGTTTCTATAAAGTTGGGCAATTCCAACTTTGCAAGGACAGTCTGGCGCTTCTGACTCACAGTCTGTAAGTATGTTTTCATATTAAAAGAATTTGCCACTGACTATTCAAACGCGAGTTTTGAGCAGTGTAGAGTAGCACTTGTTGTTTGTCGTTTCT
>NW_015539930.1:141501-142108 GCF_001515605.1 Sinocyclocheilus anshuiensis
CATAAACACATTGCATTACACCAAATACACAAAATATTGTTCTTTTTAACAACATCATATGACCTCTTTAATTGTTATTATAATAGTAAGTACATGTAACGTGTAACAATGACACCTTAAAATAAAGTGTTATCAACATTTTTATTGATTATTTTTCCAATTAGTTGATTAATATAAAGATTATTTCCCTCAATTATTTCAACATTTTCTCATAAAATACTTATTTTATAAATAAAAATAAAATAAAGTGCAGAGAATTAGAAGACATTTTTCAGTAATACAAAATTTGAGTCCAACCTAAATTTTGCACAAATAATAGCTAGTGCCAGTTATAATCTAAAATGCACATGTATTGATATTTCAAGTACGTGTCAAATTTTCTTAGGAAAACAAATGTCCCTTCATTTGGTACATTCATTGGACTAATATTAAAGGTTAAAATGACCGTAATAACAGAGACCAATATTTGTTACAAACATTTAAAATACACATAAGGCAGTTTTCATTAAAAGCTGACATATTTATTCAAACATACATAATTATTATATTATATTATATTATATTATATTATATTATATTATATTATATTATATAAATATTGCACATG
>NW_015539930.1:142291-170027 GCF_001515605.1 Sinocyclocheilus anshuiensis
AATAATGGTATTTTTAGATTACCTTTCGGAAGTATTTAATTATAAAAACCTTTTTAATCTATAATAACATTAATCTTATTTCATATTTTCTCTAAACCTTCTTGAATATCAAGACAGGCACTCCGCAATTCTGGCCAAATTAAAGGTACACTGTGTGCGAATTTGCATATTATAATGTAAAAAAAAAATGTTGTGCCTTGGTAATGCCATTTTTATAACTTTATTAAATGTACGTCATCTTTTGTGTCAACAAAAATTATATTTATAAACTTTTTTCCAAAATGTTTAATTAAACAATAAATTCAATTAAAATAATAAGATACAATCTGTTTGGAGGGGGGTGGGGGGGAATAATGGTAATTTTAGATTACCTTTCGGAAGTATTTAATTATAAAAACCTTTTTAATCTATAATAACATTAATCTTATTTCATATTTTCTCTAAACCTTCTTGAATATCAAGACAGGCACCCCGCAATTCTGGCCAAATTAAAGGTACACTGTGTGCGAATTTGCATATTATAATGTAAAAAAAAAATGTTGTGCCTTGGTAATGCCATTTTTATAACTTTATTAAATGTACGTCATCTTTTGTGTCAACAAAAATTATATTTATAAACTTTTTTCCAAAATGTTTAATTAAACAATAAATTCAATTAAAATAATAAGATACAATCTGTCAAATGAAATCAGCATTTCATCTTTGCACTAGGAGGTGGCACAGAAGAACACAAATGTGGCATTAAGGAATATTTACAGACTGTTTAATGGGGCTCAGAGGTGGCATGAATGCATTTAAATTCATAATAACAATTTTATAAAATTAATGTTTTAAATATAAAGTTTTGAATATAGAAATATTCAAAGATTTAAATAACTTTAATTATACTTGAAAAAAAAAAACTAAAACCAGCAGTAGGTCTTTGTCACTGAATCATTAATTCATTCGATTCGTTCAAAAAGGTGATTCATTCAGAAATGAAGCAAGTGACTGTCTTTATGAATGGGTCATTGAATCACTGACTCACTAGATTTGTTAAAAAAACGCAGATTCATTCTTAAATGAAACACCACTGTGTTTGCTTGGAGATGCGCAGTGGCGCAGCTGGGACTTTGTTTGCCGCTATTTTCATTGATGAAATCAGACAAAATCAAAAATTAAAATCAGACAACAGTGTTCCTAAAATGTAAGTGACTTAATAGTAACTTTTGTATAAAATCAAAAATGTATTGCAAACTTTATAATCATTAAAAAGCTGTCACTCGTCTTAGTTCATCGCAATCTCACAGTCTTCCATTATAATTAATGAAGCTCTCTACACTGCTCACTGAATCTATTATTTTCATAGTGTCTACAGTTTGTTTGTTAAAATGAGAGGATCTGAGGCCATGTCCACACGTACACGGGTATTTTTTATAAAGAGTTTTTCCTTCTTCTGTTTTTAAAAAAATCTCTGTCCACATGAAAACGCAAACGCATGCTATGAAGCACTGTCAAGAGCATGCCAAACCAACAGGTGGCGATATAATCTCAACCGTAAAGCCATATTGGCCAATCAGAAGCCTGAAAAAGTTTCCAGTAGGAGGAGATAACAGCGCAGGCTCCGACGTCACAAGCCAAAAACTCCGGTTTCGCTGTCTACACGATAACACTGCAACCTTTTGATTTTTTTAAAAAAAATCTTCACCCTGGCAGGCGTTTTCAAAAATGCTCGGTTTCAGTGAACTGGTGCTGCGTTTGCGTGTGGACGAATGGCCAAACCGCGAAGAAAAAGATGTGGACAGGGCCTGAGTTTGAATGACTCAGCACAGAACAAACACTGCAGTCTGCTTCCATGATCTGTTTTGTGAGGAGCAGGACACACAGCGATACAGAAGCATTCAGGTATTATGGCCAATCACAAAAGACAGCATTGCGGAGCTAACCATAGACACAAATATCCCGCTACATTTTTAGTACATATTGTGCTATGTTTATGTGCAGAACTGAGATCACTTTCGTTTGTCCAATCACAATTTGTCCTTTATAACACTGTTTTCTTTTACCAGTAAATTGCTAGATTTAGCTTTGCAAAAATGTTCAGAACTTTTCTATTTTCTGTTTTTTTTTTCTCTGAATTACAAATCCTGTGCCTTTTTTGGTTCCCAAAGCTCTTGCAGTACAGCCATATATTTTGTATCATCCATTCATACTTTTGTTTTAACGCTGCTGATAAAAAGCAGCCCCACGGCATGAAAACTGCCACTTTCGCTGAAGGTATGGTGCTTTTTGAGGTGATAGATTTGAGCAGTGTTACATTTGCACAACACATTTGCTTCACATATTTCTTTTTCTGTGCTACCTTCCCCTACAGGCCGGTGTTATACAGGTGTCCTGATATGGTTGACTGGTGCACCTTTACTCTGTTTTCAGATACTGAACTCTCAAAGCGAACATTGTCCTTTATGTGGCTGCTCTCACATGTCTCCTGCTGTTTGTGCAAAGAGTTTGATAGGGCAACATTTTCTAGCCAACGTCTGGGTGGTTTGATGAAATAACATTGCCTGCTGGGACACATAAACACTCGGATATTATTTTCCTTACTTATGTCTTTATTTTACTTAATTTCTAACTTCATAGAATGACTCTTTATTATTCATTTCATATAGTGTATGCCCTTCAAACTCACAACCTGAATAATGAGTCATTATGAACTGTAAACCCCAACGTCCTATGGGTTTTTTTGCCAGAAAATGTGGTGGTTTTTAATTGATTCACAAGTGAATGTTTGAGAATTTAGTTTTAATCTGGGGGACACGGGGGCTGAATACATATTTCAGTTAATTTTCATAAAGAATATTTTGTAGCATAAAATAGTATCTCTTTAATTTTCAGTTTCAGTGCTAGGAATAAAAATATATTTGACAGCAAAATGTCATTGTAGGACTCATAGTTAAGTAAAATTGCTTAAGTCTGAATATTTATGAGATGCAAAGTACACTATCAGTCAAAAGTTTGAAATAATTAAAGAAGTCTCTTATACTCACCAAGGATTGTAATACCATTTTACAGTATTACTGGTTTTACTGTATTTTTGATCCAATAAATGCAGCCTTGGTGAGCAAAAGATTCTGTACTTTTAAAATAGCCTTCAATAGAACTCAAATATTCAGTGACCCTTATGTCAGTCGCACTTCAGACCCTGTTTGCTTTCCCTTCCGTTTATACTGCAGTTTATTTGCCAGTTTAGTTGTACATGTCTTTGTCTCTGTCCCAGCACAGTCTTAATAAATGTGTGGTACCTGAGCAGAGAGCCATTATAATCCCTAAAGGAAGCCAATAATAACCTTCAAGCACACTGTGACCCCAAAAAGTATTTAGACACTTCAAGGAATAGTTCACACAAAAATGAAAATGTGACCAACCAAGATGTACATGTAAAAGATGTTCACCAGAACAGATTTGGAGAAATTTAGCATTACATCACTTGCTCACCAATGGATCCTCTGCAGTGAATGGGTGCCGTCAGAATGAGAGTCCAAACAGCTGATAAAAACATCACAATAATTCACAAGTAATCCGCAGGAGTCCAGTCCATCAATTAACATCTTGTGAAATAAAAAGCTGCATGTTTGTAATAAATCCCTCATTGAGACGATTTAACTTTAAACCGTCTCTTCTGGCCAAAATATCATAAGTTCATAATCCATGTAGCAAATTAGCTCAAAAGGGGAAATGTATGTAAATAATTACAATTAATTGTAATTAATTACAATTATTTATATCAGCTGCCAGTAGTAACTGTATCAGAATTAATATTACGATCAATTAATCTGTTCGTCCAATGAACATCCAGTGTGATTTCATATCAACTCTAAGAAATGATGTTTTGTGGCCATAGAAAATAACTTTCTTACAGTACTAATGTATAAGAGCATGTAGCTAGAGATCGGATCGTAAAAGGGAGTCAGAACCAGAAACTCATGTAATTTGTGCACAAAAGTATTATTAAATAAACACTAACACAAAATTAGTCTCAACAAACAAACATACAATCACTCATACATGAGACAAGGGCAAATGAGTCTGAATAAATGAATCTGTTAGAGAAACTATGAAAAGGAGTCAGTTGACCACCTGAGTGAAACCATACAGTTAAATGTACGATACTTGCATTGCCTTAAATTGCAATCACATTCAACTCCAAAGATGTTATTCTGACTCAATGGTGTTTGGGAGAGTTTGGTAGATTCAAATATACATATAAAATTATTCATTTCAGGAGGCCCGTTCATATTCACAATCATCATGATGTAGCCACTAAATGATAATTAATCTAATTCTAGATCTAATTAATCACAAATTTATCACACATCAATTTTAGCTGAGAATATACCCCACAAAAGATAATTTAAAACATTATTGTGTTAGATGAGTAAAGCATTGAATAGGCATTACAAAAGAAGGTTCAGAAATAAATATTTTAATTCAACATAGAATAAATAATGATAATAAATGGGCATTAATTGGTTTTAAAAAATGAATATTGAAATATATATATTTTTTTAAAACAAAATTATACTCAAAATATGAAACTAAAACCTCTAGTAGGTGGCGGCAAGTCACCGTCTTAATGTCTGAGTGAGTCATTTAGTCATTCATTCAATTGACTCCTTCAAACAGATGATTAATTCGGAAACAAAGCAAGTGACTGTCTTTATGAATTGCTCACTGAATCATTGACTCGATTTGTTCAGAAACATAACGTAGATTCATTCAGGAACGAAATACCACTGTGTTTCTACCACATCCACATGAAGTCAGAGCTTTCCCTCTCCGATCTTTTTTTTTTTCTTCGTTCTAAAATAAAAAATCCGTAAATACAGCGTCGTCTCAACTCTCAGGAAATATTTGCGTACACACAAAACCACTGAAACGACTCTAAACAATGTAGTACACATGCCAGACCAGTATGTGGCGCTGTAATTCTGCCACAGAGATACACTAAAAATGGAGAAGAAGACTTGATGCATGCATATAAACCTTGCACGCTGTATACAAACATTTTTGCTTTTGTAATTTTTGATTTTTCTTTAGTAAAGCTAATAGGCTCAGTAGCTTCTGCAGCATGTAGTCCGCCGTTGTTGTTGTTGTTGCTGTTATGTGACGTAGTGGTGTTGGACTAGTGTCAAGATGTGGGGTGATGACATCATCGTTTCACAAAATATATGGATTGGCTGTACATACTGATTTATCCACTCTGGGACCCAGTTTCAAAAAACTGCGGTTTCAGGCTCCCAAAATGCCGGATCCATCTGGATGAAACGCCGATACGATACAAAAGTTTTACGTATACAGCTAAATGCGTCTGTCACGCCCATGGACTGTTTTGTGTTTGTTTTTCCTCCCCCACGTGCTCCATGTTCTCCCTGTGGCCTAGTTTCTTCCTCATGTTGATTGTGTCCAGTGATTTCAGGTGTGTTCCATTGATTTCCTTGTTTAGTTCTTAGTATGTAGCCCGGTGGTTTCCTTTGTCCTGCGTCTAGTGTTAAATGTCTATTCCCCTGCTACGTGTGTGTCTCTTTATAATTAAAGATTGTTCTTTGTAAATGCCCCCACGTCTCCTCGCTCCTTCGCTCCATGCGCCAACACAGCAGCAGCACCGTGTCGGGCTGTGTGGACGGGCTCTAAGAGATGCACAACAATTCTGCTGTGACTTTGTTTGAACTATTTTAATTTGCAAAATTGAACAAAACAGACAATATTGTGTCTAAAATTTCACATAATATTAAATTAATTAAACTATTGTATAAAATCAATATCAAATTTGCAATCGTGCAGATATTCAGGAAAAAACAGCACTCTTGCTCATGTGATATTGCTAAACTATACCATATATATCAAATATAAACCCATTCACGTTATTTTTTTCCATAATTAATCGTACCAATTAAAACTTTAAATATACAGTAAGTAGACATAATTACTTTTATTAGGTGTTGCAACTGAATAAATGTTTAGAGATTATCAAAATGTTTATTTGAAGTGTCAGTTTTTGCATTATGATTAGTACACACAAACACACAAATACATTAAGAGAGAGAATAGCCTTAACGTTACATGTGTGTGAAGTTTACCAGTACGAAAAGACTGATAAATGTCATGCTCGGTTTAAGGCTAGAATTTATGTTTTTAACAGGACATACTGTACATGAGTTAATGTTACTGACCTTTGTGGATGCATTCTAAGATTTGATGCTGTCATTCCTGTATCTTTAATTGTTTTTCCACATTCACTGCATCTAGCTGATGTTCGTGATCCTGATTCTGACACACTATTAAAACCAAATGTAAGAAAATATGACATTGTGGTTCCCGGAATGTTTCATAACCTTCTGACATTTTGTAATATATGCGTAATACGTGGACATACGTCATTAAATACTATGATAAGAGTCCCATCTACATCAACATACAGGGAAATGCGTGATGCACATATTGTAAAAGCATAAGTAAATTCCAAGTTCTTGCTTTATGAGATCAGTAGTTAAGGATAAAAGACTCGAGTAAAAGACTCAAGTCTGAAGTCATTTCAGGTCGAGTCTGGCGTCGAGTCTGAAGTCTATTAAAATGAGACTCGAGTCAGAGTCACTAACTCGAGTGCCGTCTCTGGCTAACAGTGTTTTATCAGTTCATATTTCTCTCCTGATTCAGATGAGATGACTTTTTTACTGAGAAAGCAATATTTTGGATAGAAGACTCTATCTATTTTGGCTGGAAACAACGCTCTGAGGTTAAAAGCATCGTAATGATTGATTAATTGATGGACTTGTGGATTATTGTAATGTTTTTACTGTATCAGCTGTTTGGACTCTCATTCTGACGGCACCCATTCACTGCAGAGGATCCATTAGTGAGCAAGTGATGTAAGGCTAGATTTCTCCAAATCTTTTCCAATTAAAAATCAAACATATCTACATCTTGGATGGCTTGAGGGTGAGTACATTTTCATTTCTGGCTGAACTATTCCATTAAGCAGTGCTTAAAAACTTATAAATGACATTGGGCATTGCTGATGACAAAATAAAAATACACATACCGTGTGTATAACATATAAAATTCACAGACTGGAGAGCAAACTTTCTGTCCCTGTCTGTCCTCTCCATGAGTCAGTACAACCCTAAAATGGCTTGACTTTCAAAGCTATGACCACTCTCTCCAAGCACAGTGAAATATAATCATCAATCACGCTAAAGGAGAGAGTAGGGTGGCATTTCCCTCCCTGGTAATTTTCCCTCAGTGAATGGCATGCTTTTAAGATTTTTATGCTTGATAATGGGCCACTGATTGCTCTTCTCTGAAAGCATGCACAATTTTCTCAGAGACATACTTTTTCACTGTCCCTCGCTGGTTTGTGGAAAGTGAATCGCTCTGATTGCACCAGAAGGCACACAGAGACACAGTGTGCTAGATTTGTTCATGTCTCTGTTTATTCCAGATTATGGTAAAAGCAATGAAAAGACAGGCTGCTGAGAGAAGGCAGAGGTACTTTAGTCAGATTAGAGGCGCTACTACCTTTTACCTCACTTTACCCACAATTCCCACTGGGTTTCATCTGTCTGCAGTATATTATGGCAGCACTACAATGAGATGGTGAGTTACATGTGTAAAGATTAAGGTCTCTGAGAGAAAGGCGATTTTCAAATCTACATGCATCAAAATTCACTGTTTAAAATGTAAATTGTAGACTTTGTTTGCCGTTCTATATAGAGGTGGACGTACTATGTCGTCAATCAGTGTTAAATGCTTAGTGGGTGAGAAGCAAATGAATCACATGTCTGAAGCCTTCTGAGGTGATAAACGGAGATTACAGCATCGTGTGATAAAGCTCATGAAGCATTTATGCAATATGCAGATGGAGTCCTCTCACACACTGAATCACTTGAAATAAAGGACATTATGTGGAACATGTAAGCGAATTAAAGTGTACAAAGTGAAATGAGTGAAATGAAGTGTGGCCAAGTATGGTGACCCATACTCGGAATTTGTGCTCTGCATTTAACCCATCCAAGTACACACACACAGCAGTGAATACGCACACCCAGAGCAGTGGGCAGCCATATTGCTGCAGCCCCTGGGGAGCAGTTGGGGGTTTGGTGCCTTGCTTAAGGGTCTCACCAATTCCTACCGGACCTAAGACACGAACCCGCAACCTTCGGGTTACAAGTCCGACTCTCTAACCATTAGGCCTCGACTGCCCCTCTGTACCAGAAATAAAATAAACAGGCCATGCAGAGATTTGATGGTTCAGTATAAAACAACCAAAATTGACTATTGTGGCCTAAGCCAGGGCCGTCCTTAGGGGCGTGCTACTGGTGCGGGGGGCCCTGGGCTAAGCCTTGGGCAGTTCTCATGAAATGGTGAAGAAATGATCTGATATTCCAGGTCAGGTCTCATCCCAAAATCACTAAATAAAAGAGTAATTATAGTTTGCATGAAGAAATGACTTTAGGACCATAAAGATTTGTTTTTTAATTGTAAGATTTTCATGACAGCACATTTAAGCACTTTTTCCTTTCTCTTACAGGAAAAAGCATTCTCCTACAAATATGTATATTTAAGTTATGTACATATATACATATATAAACTCTAACTCATGAAACTCTACTTGTGTTCTAATTTGTTCATTCAATTCAATATTCCCAGCCAATTGGATTCGCAAACTCATTACTGTTTACCTGTATATAACCAGGACGTATTCAATGAATGACTTGTCTGCATGCTATGCGTGTCCTCATATTAGCGAACCGCCTCCCCAGCACCACCTGCCCAGATCTGCTATGGGTATCTTCCTCTCTCTAGCAGCAGCAGCATGTTTCCTTTTAATTGTATGATCTGAGCATTTAGCAGAAGCAAGTCTAGTTGTCATGACTAGTCTAGTTGTTGAGAGTTGTCATGACTGAAATATATAGTTTAATTAATTAATTATGAGAAAATAACACAATGAAAATATTTTATTAACGCAGTTAACACACCCGCCCCACCGTATAGGGCAACAACTATGTAGTTCATAAATGCAGTTATGTGCCCCCAAAATTCAAGATATTGGGCCAAAAAATGCTGCTGTATGAGTTTTTGTCTCATATTTACAGTTAACACACCCGCCCCACCGTATAGGGCAACAACTATGTAGTTCATAAATGCAGTTATGTGCCCCTAAAATTCAAGATATTGGGCCAAAAAATGCTGCTGTATGAGTTTTTGTCTCATATTTATATCATATGATAAGCGTTCACACGAGCAGCAAGAGCAATATTACACGAGTGCTTTTTTTGTCCCGAATAGCACAAGTACAAATGTGATTTTCTACAACAGCTTAGTAAATAAGAAGTTAATATTGTGTTATATTTTAAACACAATATTGTCTGTTTTTGCTCATATTATCTATTAAAGCCACATCAAAACTGCTGTGCATCTCCGTTTTGAACAAATTCGGTGAACCAATGATTCAATGGCCCATTCATAAAGAGAGCCATTTACTTCATTCCTGAATTAACAAATTGCTTGAACGAATCGAATCTAATGAATGAATGAATGTGTTACCATATCTTTCAGTTTGGAATTTTCAGTTTTCCTTTTGTGCCATTTCTGTTCTTTGAGCTAATTGTGTTATTCTGTTCAGATGTGTGTCATTAATTAGTCTTGTCTGCTTGTGTATTTAAGTTGCTCTCTTTCTGTTCATTATTGTCGGGTCTCGTCGATGCTACGTGTGTTGCAAGCCTTCCCTCTGTTTTTTTACCTTCTGTGGATTTATTAAAGACTACCCATCTTCATCATTGTGTTCGTGTGTGTTTATCAACACAGTAGTGTGATAGAATGAATGACTCGATGACTTCTTCATTAAGACATTTACCACCACCTACTGGTAGTTTTAGTTTCCTATTTGGTTGCCTTGTCCAAATACCCACACTTGCGGTCATGGCCACTTGAGAGCGCGTGCACGCGACAGGAAGTAAGTGTGCAAGACTGTCCCAGATCTTAAAAACGCCAGAGCGCAGTGCCCTTAACACACACCTTAAATCCACACTATTTCGAAAACCGCTCCGGAGCAGTATTCGAGGGTTAGTGTATCCCATCATGCATCATGTTGTGGAAATAAATCGTGAGACTTTTTGCCGAGATCTCCTGAGAGGTCATGGAAACCTTTCCAATGTATGTGAAATATTGATAATAATGAGATATTACATATAATTTGGTAGTAAAACAAAGAGTTGCATGTTTTATTGGTGCAAATGAGTAGTGGTGATAATTATTTTGTACAACATTTGCAACTGCTTTTTATCACAAAAAGCACCACAAAATTAAATTGTGTCATCTGTTATAGGGACTACTGAACAGACATTTAGAAGTTGATTTTAAAATGCAACGTATTGAAAATAAAAATAAAGCTCTGTAAACACTTGCATTTTTACAACACTATAAGTGTGTCCCATCAGGTAATGAAAAGTTCTACACACACTTGTGGTCTTCATGCTCACTTGAACACTTGGACCAAATACAGAAAATATGTCATAGAAGTAGTCAAGTGGTCAAGTGCAACGACCGCAAGTGTGGGTATTTGGACAAGGCAAGAATATAATTTAATTTAAAAATAATTTAATATTTACACATTAATAAAAAATAATTAAAGGGATAGTTCACCCAAAAATTAAAAAAGAAAAGAAAAAAATAGGAAAAAAAAAACATTTTAAAATTATATGCACATTTAAAATGATATACACAATAACATTTTGTTACTTTTTTTTCTGTTATACAGCATTGAGAATAAGTCTTCTATTTATTAATTTATTTGCATTACAGTAGTGAGAATTATATTTTTCATCCAATATATATTTTCTTTTGTCATCTCACTATAGAGTAAAATATGACATGGATTTTTTGTGAGGTTTTGTGGAATTGATCTTTTATAATATTAATATAATTATACAACAGCTAATTCCGGTCTTCTAATTTGATTGTTTGAAAATGAAAATCCGGGATTTATTTGTTTGTTTGTTTGCAATACTGTAAAATTATATTCATATATTTATTCAAGATATAATTATTTTGTCATTTCATTGTAGGGTGAAATATGACCTCAACCTGGAATTTGTGGGATTGATTTAATATATTATATAACAGTTAGTTCCAGTCATCCAATTTAATTGGTCGAGCGGCTGATATTTAGTGTATCATAACTGTGATTTTTCTCTGTTTGGGTCCCTTTGCATTTCCGTGTTCACAGCGATTACAGACCACAGTATGAGAGTAGTGTGAAATGGAAGAAATATTCACTTTGGTTCTTCACTTAGTTCTACACTATTCTACATGGATTCTGCTATTCTGCTCATGAATCACTGTTTGCTCACAAAAACAAATCAAACTCCTTTGATCCATTCACACTATCAGAGAACATTTCTGCACTTTGCTTTGTAAACTCAAAGCATGCTTAGTATATAACTCTCCTTTAGGAGGGCATTGAGATAAAGGATGAAGGAAAACGAGAGCGTGTTGAAGGTATTTTTGCAGTAGGCCAAGGTCTGAAGGACATCGAGCAGGATTGTGTGAGGGCTCTTTCTGTCCTTCTGTATCCAAAGGGAATGAGGCTTTGCTGATGGAGCACCTCAGAAGTTGAAACAGATGGCCTTTTCTAGTCTGAAATAAAACATTGCTACCGTTAGCTACAATAAGGAGTCATGTCAGCACACACTGCTGTCTTAAGCGACTGTCTAGGACTGCTGGAGCGTAATTGATTAATGTGATTTTGCATACATTCCTATTTCTCGTTGGTTTTACTCGGTGAACGGCGATTCAGATTCTCAGATGTGGATTGTTAACTTGCTACGCAGTTAGTTCACTGTGGAAAGCTGAACATAGCGAGGTGACAGAAACTCGAAATATTTATAGACATGTCATCCTTACAAGTCTTTTTCACTAGAGGTTTGAAGGGTTGCAAATTAGATACAGAAATACTTTGTGCAAGCATGCACATCACAGTATTTTGGTGTTATCTTTAGCGTTGATGCCAGATTTCTCTGCACTATCTATGAACTGACAGACAGACATAAAGAATGTTTCTTTAGTACCCCTGCCGATCTACCTGGTCGTATAATAATACTTTGTTGACTCTGTTAAGGTTTTACAACTCTGTTTTGTTTAAAAAAATGTAAAAGAAAAAAAGACATGATTGGTAGGAAACTAGTTATATTTTGAAAGTTAAAATTTATAGACATTTTAAGAATGATACTAAGTACCTGTTGCGAGTGTGTTGACAGTCGGTGTGGTTGAATGGATAAGCTTCAGAAAATCAACAGAGTTGGCTTTGAAATGATTTGTTGGCAGTTACAGATTTAAAAAGCAAAAAAGCAGAAATAAAGAACCCCATTAAACGATTCTTCAGGATGATAAGGTTCTAAATAGAACTGTTGCTGTGTGTAAAGAACTTAAAAGAAAAAAAGAAAACATTTTTTAAACTTTTTATGAACTCAATAAACCCACTACTTTTGCCAAAATGTATACAAAAGCACACTGCATATGGTTTCCCACAATGCATTGCACCCAAATTGACTTTCTATTTCCAGAAAGACACATGAACCACAAGTAATATCAGCAGTGATTATTTAACACATTTTTCTGGGATCATTTTTTAAAGGACCTCCAAGAATTAAGAAATTTTTACTCATAATCAGTAAATGTAATGAGATCATGTGACAACAATGTGGCATTGAACTGTTTTGAATTAACATTATAACACAGTTCTATAACATAGTTTTTGATTGTCAATGAACACAATAAAATATTTATGTATAATGGCCACTAAAATTTATAATTTACATTGACATCTGTGCTAGTTTCGTGTATCTCATGTGACTCCACAAAGCCTTTCCTCTCACTTAATAAAATAAATCAATATTTCATGTCCACTTATTTATTTCCTTGGAAAGTAGCTGTATGATAAGCAGGATGATGTACAGTCAGAAAGTCATAATCACAAAAATAAACCCTGAAGCTGAGGTGCTGACTGGTCATTACATGCTAGTTTCACATACAATTTTTTTTTTAAATAGTAGCCAATATTCAGCATGTACACTATATATTCTATTTCAGACATGGCCATCGTTTCACTAGCAATTGATTTTGCCACTCTTGCTATCCCAAACATCTCTCTGTGATGTGAGGTAAGTGCACTCCGTGGAAATAGAGCACCCTTGAACAAATGTTTGCACCAGGAAATGAATGACGTTTCGGTTCATTTGAACCAGTGTACTCTCCAATCAGTGTCATCACAGCAGAACAAATTCAAGCATTTGGATGATCATTTGAGAGTAAATGTTAGCACACCGGAGACTAAAAAAAACAGCGAGACAAAAGTTAATACTGACGAATGGCAGGGCTGCTCTAGTTTTGAGAAGCCATGAGTGTCCGTAGGAGGATTGGCAGGCAGAAAAGAGGGATAAAAGCAGGCGGTCACACATTCACACATATACAGTGGGTACGGAAAGTATTCAGACCCCCTTAAATTTTTCACTCTTTGTTATATTGCAGCCATTTGCTAAAATCATTTAAGTTAATTTTTTTTCCATACTTTCCGTACCCACTGTATATGCACATACTTGAGAAACAGACATTTTTAAACCACCCACTACTCAGTTCAGTGCGCATGTTACTCACGGTAGAGCAGCGACTGTCAAACACTGAGTCTGACAAGGGTAAATTATACAGGAGTAAATATTAGGGCAGTGCGATTGCTGATGCACGCCATGGTCAACAATGACAATAAACTGTGACAACAACAATTCTACCCATGCCGAGAATTTTGGTTTGCCTCTTTTTTTTTCAATCTAACACCTGCCACTTAAGTATATAGTAGTAAGTACTTTTAATTGCACCGTTCTGATCTGGGAAACCATCCAAGCTGGTTGTCCTTGGACCTTTTGCTATCAGACATCTTCTAGGAAGTGAATTTCATGTGCCGTGTGCTGTTTCCAAGTCTGCATGTCATTGGTGTGCCATTGTCATAGAAACTGCCACTTTCATTGAAGGGTTACTCGTAATTGACTCAAAACAAGGCCTAATTGTATTCCTGCTTATAACTGTAGCCTGGTGCAATTTTAGATTTAAACTGACTGACTCTTTTCACCCCGTTCAAGCACCTCATAGAGCCACTTACCGAAACGCTACACAATTCAAGGCAGGTGCTCTCAAAACCAAGTGTGATTGGTGTGTGTGCTTGACCAGATCTCCTGTTCACTTGAGTGTGTGTTCAAACTGACAGCGATTAAATCGCTCAAAGTCACCGAGAGAATGTGCTGCTGGATGCTAGTAGGCATTCACACTCGATCGCTGTATCTGACTGAATCAGGCAGCGGATCGCTTTCGACACCACAAGATTTGCTGCATCGTGACTGCTCATTTGCATACATTGCCTGTAAACAGTCTGTAATAATATGATTTTATGCTTTTAAAAAGATGTCACTCACCAAGGACTTTTCTCACCAAGCATTTATTAAATAAAAAAAATTACGGTAATAACGGTAACGGTAATAAAAAAAGTAATAATGTGAAATATTACTACCATTTAAAATAATTGTTTTCTATTTAATATATTGTAATTTATAATTTATTCCTGTGACATAAAGCGGAATTTTCAGCATAATTTCTCCAGTCTTCAGTGTCACATGATCCTTCAGAATATCAAATATTTTTGTGGAAAATGTGATACTTTTTTTTTTCAGGATTCTTTGATGATAGAACGTTCAAAAGGACAGCATTAATTTGAAACATAAGACTTTTGTAAGATTATAAATGTCTTTACTGTCACTTTTGATTAAAGTAATGTGTCCATGTTGAATACAATTTTTAATTTATATATATAAATTATATAATATTTTTTAGAATAGAATAAAATATATTCAAATAGAAATCATTATTTTAAATTGTGATAATATTTTACAATATTACTGTTCCCTTCCAAGGGAACTCTACGCTGTGCCATGACATCATGATGCAGTGTCCCTTTCAAGGAATCAGGGTTATATTCATAACTCAAGACGTTTTTACTGTGCAGTATTTTTGACAAAATAAATGCAGCTTTGGGGGGCATAAGTGTCACGCCCCTGAACATTATCTCTGTGTTTTTCCCTCTCCATGTGCCTGCCCTGACCTAGTTTTCCCATGTTGATTGTTAATTTGCTCCCAGGTGTGTCTCGTCAAGTCCTGTGTATTTATAGTGAGTCCTGTTCTGAGTTTCCTCGTCTGGTATTGAATGTTCGTCTTTCCCCACTACGTGTGTGTTCCTGGTTCCATTGATGTTAATTAAAGCCTGTTTGTTTGAAGTCTACTCCATGTCTCCTCGTTCCTCGCTCCGTGCTCCTCACAGTAGCGGTTCGTGACAGAATACCAGACCTAAAATTTACCTCCGTGTGTTCCCTCCATTTTTGTTTCCGTTTTTGCTCAGTGTTTTTTGTGTCCACGGATCCCCTCCTTCGCCCTGAATACCTCCTCCTCCTGCTGGCATACAGAGCGCCGTCGTCCAAGGAAGGCCCTCGAGCGAGTTTCGCTGCCTTTGTGGAGTGGAAATTGGCGAGACACGAATCCCCGAGGGGGATCTCGCCAGTGCCACTACGGACCCAGTGCCCAGCCCACCATCTCCCCACTGCGCGGAGCGCATGCCCGAGCCCACTGCTGACGGAGAGCCCGAGCACGCCGCGGCCGACGAGTCGTTACTGCATGGAGCGACAGAGCAACGAATCGCCATGGAGCTGGAGCTGCAAGTGACGTCAGTCAAGGTGCGAGAGCCGGCAACAGAGCCCGCCACAAGGGAGAATGCTCCGACTTTAGCCCTGAGTGGGCTCCCGTTTCCCAGTCCAGAAGAGAGAGATACCCAGTCCCCGAGTTTAGTCCAGAGAGGGCTCCAGTCCCCAAGTCCAGCCCAAGGAGGTCTCCAGTTCCCGAGTTTAGCCCAGAGAGGGCTCCAGTCCCCAAGTCTAGCCCTGAGAGGGCTCCTGTTCCCACGTCCAGCCCTGAGAGGACTCCTGGTCCCAAGTTAAGCCCGGAGGCTCACAAATGCCCGCCCACCCACCGCATCGCCTTGGTCTGGAGTCGACCATCCTGTGCCTCGGGACTCCACTCCTCCAGCTGCGCCTCGTCCCTTCGTCCCTCCGGCTCCGTCAGGCTCCTTCATCCCTTCGGCTCCACCGCGGCCTTTCGTATCCATGCCTCCGCGTCAGTCGCCGGCGCCATCTGCTCTGCCTTGGCCCTCCAGATCCTCCCCGTCGCCCTGGCTCATCGGTTCTCTGTCTCCTCCTCGGGCTCCTCCGCCGTTGGTCAGCCCCCTGGAGTCGTCGGCCCTTCCTCCTCCATGGCTCCTCCCTCCGTCGGCTCCACCGTGGGCCGCCATCATGGCTGTGGCCTGGGTCTTGCTTGGCCCCTTCTGCTCGAAGTCCTTTCTGTCGCCTCCCTGGCTCCTCCCTCCATTGTCAACTCCCTGGACTCTGTCTGCCGGCCCCCTCCCAGATGTCCGTCCTCCTCCCGAGCCTCCTCCCAAGTTCCCACCTGTGCCCCTGGACTTTATCTGTGTGTTTTTCCCTCTCCATGTGCCTGCCCTGACCTAGTTTTCCCATGTTGATTGTTCATTTGCTCCCAGGTCTGTATAACTGCGAGAGACAGTATTGAAATATATATTTTCCCTGTGTTTCCTTCCTGCTGTGTGAGCTACTGAAATGAGCCGCACTGTGAAACAGCCAATCAGAGCAGAGCTCAACATTATTATTCATGACCCTTCCAAATAAGGTAAAAACAGACCATTTCATTCTAGGGAGAAATCTTAGGGTTGTAAATGGCCATGTAAAACCATTTCTGGAGATTTTTGCCCTTAACTTTTAATTTAAAATATTGTATCAATGCATTCTATGGCACCTTTAAATGGCTGTCGGAGTGAACACTCCTTTAAAAGTGAGTAATACATTGATAGGAGTCCTGTTTGAGCTATAACGACAGCTTCATCTTCCTCCCCACATTGAGAGACGAGTGCACCTGCTGGAGTGAAGCGTATATCGGGCATCCTTGATAGCTTCTCCCACTCAGCCTCATAATACACTCGACACAATCTTGATATCTTTCCTCTGGCTTCAAAGTGAAGTCCTGACTTCTTAGATTGTCATATTTTTCCACAGACTGTGGTTGCTGAAAATTGGCTGACCATAACAGTGCCTTCAAAATGCAGTTCTCATCTTGACAGGGCAATGGAAGTTTTGTCTACATATAGATAGTAGTTGGGTACATATTTTATTGTTGTTGTAAGAGCCTTTTGCCCTATGTAGCTTTATAATTTTTTTAAACAATACAGCATAGCTTTTCACCAGTGCACTCTTATGTTTTGAACAGATTAGGATACTGCTGTGCTGTTGTCCCCAACATAGCTTTTAAAAGCAGGGTAGGTGATTTGGTTCAAAAACATTTTTTGTTATGCTGGTTGAAAGTCTCTTCACATTCTAATAGCAATCATGGTCTAAATGTATTTGTATGTATTTATATTGTCTGTGGAAGATGTAGATCCATAAAATGTTCATCCAATCATATCCCTTGGTCCGAGGGCTACGATAGTCCTACCTGCCTGACAACGTATGTATTTGCATACCTCCATGCACCCTGTAGACTCTACACAGACATGATATGTCATCAGCACATTCCATTATGCTATTGCAGACCGAGCGAGAATGGAAGACATTATTATTTCAATATTATGCGCTTTGTATGTTTTCTCACCGGTGAATTAAACATGAGGTAATCTGACAGCGGTGCATTCAACCCTCCATCAACGCCGTCTCTCATCGTGTCATGTGTTTTGGAGGAGGTGTGACTTTGCAGAGTGATTATGCAGGGAGGGTGGAATCTTATGCTTTCAAAGTTAGCTTGCTATTGCTAACCTCTCCGAAATCGTCTACCCACTCTTTAAGTAAACTACTAAGACTTCATTGGTCATTCAGCCTGTTCAACTAGGTTGAATAGCGTTGCCAGTTGCTGGTGAATAGTATAAGCCAGAATTCCCTGTTTTTTTTTTTTCTTCCAGCAGGACATACACAGTAAGCTCAATTTCAAGACTTATCTGACTGCCTATGGCGGTTTTGAGGCATCATAAATATGTGACCTGTTCAGTGACAGATAAATCCAAAATGGTTGGTAAACTGAGAGAAATGTCTATTATTAAAAGTAAATAAATAAATAAATAAAATGCTCATTTTATTTTACGTATACATACAGAGATTACACTGTTTACTTTTTTTTTTTTTTTTTTACTTTGAAGTACATTTTAAATCATGATTTTTTAAATAATCTTTTGCCGTGCTTTAAAGAAGAACACTCGTTTAAAAATACCAAAGTGCATGTAAAGTATACTTTTAACTGTAGTTGTATTGTCCAGTATTAAAGTTAATATATTTCAAATGTACTAAATTGCAACTGCATCATTACAATGTGTAATAACAAATATATTAAATGCATGACATACAAGATTCAACAGAAAAAAAAAACATTAAAATATTTTGTTTAAAATAAATGCTTTTCAGCACATTTGACAGTACGTAATTATTAAATTACACATGAAAATATGCTTATTACTTAAGTATTACTTAATATGTAAGTTTTACTTTTAAGTCTTACGTAATTGGGTCAAAAACCACTCCATTTAAACCATAATACATTTTAATTTAATTGCACGTAAGTATATTCTTTCAGGAATAAGTGCTCTTTTTAAAAGTATGCTAAAGTGTGCCTACTTTTTCACAAAGGTATAATTCATTAAATATTAAGAACTATTGAAAAATTGTTTGATCTCATTAAAAATTGACTATTTAATCAGTATTTGTGTGCTCTGATTTGTGTCTGACAAGCTGATGGTTAGCTTAGCAACATGCTAACTCTAAACTCTGCTTCACATGTGAAGCTCTATTTGATTATTGCAGAGTTGCTGTCTATATAGAGTTTTCCAAATCAGTCACTTATGAGCTTCCATCTGTGTTAGGCTACTGCCATAGACGGCAGCTGCCTCACTCGGTTTTTGAACCAAGTCAGGGTTCACATGCCTGGGTACATTCAGTACCTAAATCTTATTTACTGCACAGGCCACATATATTAAATTCCCTTTCATACTCTTTAGGGTCTCATGTTTGGGTGTTCTTAAGAGGTTCAAATAAGCTTTAGTCTTAGAGACACAAGTGTTATGCAAGATCTTCATGCAAGCTTCTGCACTTCATCTGCTCCTCAGTCTGGTCCAGCGAGTAGATCTGTCTTGCCAAGAATTGTGCCTTTTTTATTTCTCAGCATGAAGATGCTTTCTTATTTAGATTCTTTGTGTGTGTGTGTGTAGGTGTGGCAGTGTGGAGGAAGTGTGGAGGTGTTGCCCTGTGCCCGTATCGCCCATATTGAGCGCGCCCACAAACCCTACACCGAGGATCTCACTGCCCACGTGCGCAGAAATGCTCTGAGAGTGGCTGAAGTGTGGATGGATGAGTTTAAAAGCCACGTCTACATGGCCTGGAACATTCCACAAGAGGTGAGGTCTATTATATCAGCTACTGTACATACTGCTAGAAAGTCATGTTGACATTTACATTCACTTAAGTAGCAGATGCTTTTATCCAACATGTCTTATAAATGAGGAATGCCAAAACACAATTTATCCAAAGGAGACAAAGGAGAAAAGTTGCAGTTCAAGATTTAGGGGTTAAGTTTCACAGGAGTATTGTTTTTTATATTGTAATTCGTCAATAATCAAATGTTGTCTATTCAGATGTTTCTGTAAGATTTAAGGGGCGGTCACACTAAAATTTTAATTCCATTGACTTCCATATACACTGTGTGCACAATTATTAGGCAAGTTGTATTTTTGAGGATTAATTTAGTTATCACATGTGAATGCAGGAGACTGGAAATGCAAACTCATGCGAATTTCGTTGCATTTGAAAGCTTAAATTAGTTGAACTCTGCCTTGCGTCTTTAATATCACTTGAAGACGTCTTACTGATATGTCATGGTGCGACATTTTAGCTAAAAACCCCCCCCCGCAAATTTCAATTTTTAAATCTGCAGTGTTGCAGTAAAGTGGAGTAGATTGCATATTTTTACATTCTAGGTGTATTATTTGCTGAATTAATATTATTTGCTTACACTGTAAAAAATTTACTGTAAAATTTACAGTAACTTACTGGCAATTTTGGTTGCCAGTAAGACTAAATTTACAAGAGTACTGTAAATCAATAATTACAGTTGTACTGTAAAATACAGCACACTGCTGTATATATATGCTGTAAAATTGTGTTTTTTTTTTACAGCTATCCCTGTAAGATTACAGTAGCAATGTTTACAAATGTGAGTGAAATTACAAGAGCAACTGTGAACTTGTACTGCTATACATACATTTTACATTAAATTAGGGCATTTGTTGTGAAATTCAGTTCACTAAATTAACTAGTTGAGATTTTTCACTGCTGTGATAGTGTGTAAACCTACTTTTTCCTGTAATTTTCAGTAATCTTTTGTCAATTTAATGTGTAATGTGAACAATAAAACTTTCAAAATAACAGGTTTTCATAAATTTAACAATTTATTGTACAATAATGTTCATGTAACATGTACACCATTTTCCAAAACATATTTGGAGACACAAAAATGGAGATTGCACATTAAACCAAAGGCTTTAGCCTTGGAAAAAAAAAAACCTTCCCTACAGTGGGACTGAACTTCATTCATAAACTCAGTTTAAATAAACACAAAAGAAAGGGTCTGAACTGTGCCTACCTTTAAATTGCCAAATCCATGAAGGGGCAAGACATTGCATGTACATTAACTATTCCATTGGAAACCTTTTTTTTTTTTTTTTTTTTTTAAAAGGGAAACCACTAATGTTCATTTAACATGTACACCATTTTCCAAAACATTTGCATGTTCATTAACTATTCCATTGGAACACTTTTTTTTTTGTTTTTTTTAAATAAATGGCAAGCCATTCAAAGTCCATTAGCTTCCGTAGCTTCCGCCATACATGTGGGTTCATTACTTTCATTTTCTTGTCTCTCTTTCCAGCAACTTTTGATCCATTTGATCCAGTAATGCCCACAATTCCTCTGTGAAAAAAAAAACCACAACATTTGATTAAAAAAAAAAAAAAAAAAAAAAACCGGCACATATACTCAGAGAATATAATTAAAGTGTCATTTTAAAATCACATTTTCCTTATTATTTCATTTATTGAACAGTTAGGGCCAAAGAAAATATTTCCAATAGTTTCACTGACCAAGTTAATTGTATTTTGAAAAGAAAATAGTTTTACATTTGTTTGCATATTTTGTAATAGATTTTTTTATAAAATATTTTTGCTGGACTTTGGTTGTATGTACTCAATTCAGTGTGCAGTCAGCATTTTTTTGCTGTTTGAAAACTTTTCCAAAAAACATCTAATCCTGATAAGCCATCCAAACCTGTAAACCTAAAACAAGTAATGGAAATTTGGATGTCTACAATAAATATTCAGTAAGAGTTTATGCTCTGACATACCTCTGAATAAATTCGAGGGTGCATGCAGCTTCATCCTGATAAGCAAGGTTTAAGTTGTAATAGGTCGCAAACAATGCTGCCAGGCCCTCAACAAATGCCTCTGAACATGGGCCAAAGACAACTTCATGACTTCCCAAGGCACCTTAAATGTTTCAGCCCAGGAACAAGATGCTGAAGAGCAAGCAGAAGAACTAGACGGTGTAGAACTTGAAGAACTCTCTGATCCTGGGCTTGATGTATCAGAAAGAACTTGATGTGATGAGCGTTGGGAAGTCGAGCAGCTGGCTTGTTCTAACACAAATAACCAATATATTAACAAAAAGTGAAGTTTGAACATGGAACATTTAACAATATTTTTCAAATATACATCAGTAACAAATAGTATTAAGTTTTCGATAAAATACCTTCATTTTTCCATGCATTTAGTAGTTTTCGACATTGGATAGGCCTGAGGTATTCCATGAGGTCGCCTTCTTTCACATAGTTTAGGTCAGCTTTTGTTTCAACACCAATAGCAGTAAGCCCATGGATCAATTTTTGAAGGGTTTCATCAGAGAGACCAAGTAACGAAGAGCAGATGGCGAGTTTTATCTCCTCTAAACTGGACATACCTTAAAAAGATGGAAAACAGTGGTGTAACACAATCACAGACAAGCCACATGTTCAGTAACAAAGTAGCAGTAAAGCATGTGCACAGCAATTTCCAATGTACTTTCTAATGAACAACTAAAGTACTAATATGACTACATGCACCCTTATAAGTGATATTAACAAAGCTAAAACTTAAAAAAAAAAAATTACAGCAACTCCATCGAACAAACACGTGCTAATTAGTTAATGGCTTGGCAGTCGAGTGAACCACTAACGTTACTGAGTTACATAAAACCTACACAATTTACATTTTATTAATGTAATTGCATTGTTTTAAAGTTTACGTGACTACTACCAACAATCCAAACTTATTTTATACTGAACAGCTATCGAAAATGTAATAGTAACGTAATATGGCAGACAGGTCACACTTTCAAGATGAACAAAAAAAAGTTAGTTACCCAGCTAACGTTAAAGTTAATCGTAACTTTGGACCCAAAAAGCAAATTCCGTATAGATTTGAACAAATATTTATCCCTTTTGAAACGTCACAAAATAAAAATAAGTTACACAATGAAAGATCTTAATGACTGGTAAAAGAATTACTGGATGTAACGATACCAGGATTTCACGTTTTAACGGAGGCATGAATTAGTAAATACACTCACCTCACCTCACCTCACTCTCACTCTTTTGATGTCCTCTTTTCTAGTAACCGCAGTGTTGCCAACTTCTATATCGTAGCGTGCAGGAGTTGAGCGCGAAAATTGAAGAGTGCCAAATGTCGCGAGAAGTCCCAAGATGTCCGCTGCTGAAGACGAAATTACATCACACGCACGCGCTACGCCGATGTAGTTGCCTAATCACGTGTGTTTTTAAAGCAAACAGTTTTAAACTAATAGATGCGTACATTATATAATCATATGTCAGAGTCAACATGGTGTAAATAATTAGTTAAAAAGGCTATATTTATTACAGTTGACTGAGTACCAAAACTGGATTTCAAAACTTGTGCAACAGTTTTCTTCTATATATATATAAAAAAAGAATATATGTATACATGATCTCCTGTAGCATTTACTGCATAATCATGTTCCCAGAATATATAGGAAAATGCAAAAACATTCTTCCTTTAAAAACATGCACAGTATATTATGGTAGATACTACTGTAAAATTTACAGCAATTATTTAGCATGTTCCCACAATTCATAGCAAAATACAGTAATGCTGTAAATTTCAAAATACAGTGGTCTATTGTAAATATGTACTGTAACAATTACAGCAATTCTTTACAGTGTAATTATAAGCACACTAGTTTGTTGCGCAAACAGTTTTACAGTTTACTACACTTTGATATTCTTCTCGTTATTTCCCTACAGCGGCTAATGAATTGGAAGTCTCGCACACTCACAGAAAACAGCTTACTGCCGCATTGAAAATTAGGTGGATAGGATTGTTCTGGTGACATTTGCAATATTCCACCATCAAGGAACACTGAACGTGAATGTTCTGGAAAGTGCCTCATTGTTATGGTAGCACAAGTGCCTCTCATTCACAGACCCCAGCAGTCTCAGTCTCTTTTACACTTCCATAGATGTGTAAAAGTGAGTGTGTGTAGGAGGGTGCAGATTTTATATGGCAACATCAGTGGCTTGAATCTGATGTGGGTAGAAATTGGCAACCGGTGTAGCGAGAGAAAGGAGGTGTGAAGGGAGCCCTTTTGGGTTCACTGAAGACAAGGTATGCTGCAGTATTCTGGATCATTTTAGGGCTTTGTATTACATGCTGCAAGGCCAGACAATGAGTTTAATTATTTTTATCCACTTAGATATCCTTATTAATTTATAATTCATGATATTTGTAAAAATAGCATGAGTTATTAATTGAAATGTTTAATTGACTTTATCCACTTTATCTTTTGTTAGTGTTGCTGATAATAATATAAAGAGTGTATGAAATAGCAAGCTGAATAATCTCCTTACTTATGCTGCCCATAAGAGCATTTTTTAAATGGATCTCTGATAATCTGTCAACAGTTTCAGGATGGCATATGGTGATATTTTATTTATTTTATTTTTTTCTTTCAAGTATTTATTTCAAGTATTTATTTATTTATTTAGGTACATGTATGTGTTGGAATGCACTTTTTGTGATCTGTAGTCATTGTTCTTTTGTTTTGTTTAAATAAAGAATAAAAAATGTGTACTCACATCTACTCACGTATATAAAAGGTGTAAGGAAATTATGTTATTAATTTTACTTAATGGTTGTAACACATTACATGTTTTAAATAATTACATTTAAATATTTCTTGAAAATAGTATAAAAGTTCTCAAAGTCATTTATTACCAACTTTCTGGCTGAGCTTGAACAGAGCATATTTCTGAAAGTCTGATATACCCTTTTATAGAAGTACTTTCTTAAATTACCGTACATAACAAGGATTTTTTTTTCTTCTTTTTTTTTTTATTTTCTTTCAGTTACCAAGTTAAAACAGGAACAGGAGTGACCCATAAACACTCTGTTTCCGTTGTCGGAAATAAAAAAATATGCCCACAGTCAGTACTGTACAGTCATACATAACTTGAATAAATGGAAAGCAAATTTGATTATAAAGACTGTAGAAAAGTGATTAGAATGCATAGAGAAATACAGCTGTTATTGTCTATTAAGCAGCCATTACCTCATTTATAGTTCTCCAGCCCTCAGCTCTGCTCCCAACCATATGTTACAGTGCTCCATTTATTTAGGGAGCTTTGGCCCTGCTTGTGCATTTATCAGCGAGACAGCAATTAAGATCTGGTGAAGGCGGAAGGCGTTGTGAGATTGCAGCTGATTCCCAGACCCAATCTGAATGTTGAGAGGAGGGAAAGGGAGAAAGGGAAGTGACTGTTGATGCAGGAACAAAGACATGACTCTAGTGTGCTGAGCAACATGAACTGAGATGTTCTTTGCTATTTCAGATCCAGAGGTATGGAGCTCAATGCTGTATTTTCTTAAATCACTGCTATAATATGGCAATTCATCCTGATTTTAAATCTCCAGTCCGATAATCTCTTCCTTCCTTGTGAGGACGAAAGGTTGTACGGTATTATGATTATAGTCACGACTAAAGGTCATTGGTAGGTACAACATGCAGTGGAAATAGCATCAATTCTGTCATAATTTAGTCACCCTTATGTCATTACAAACGTGTGCATTTATTTCTTCTGCTGAACACAAAATAAGATATTTTGAAGAATGTTAATAGCCATATTTTTTGTCCCTACAGTGGAAGTCAATGGGAACCAAAACCAATGTTTAGTTAGCAACATTCTTCAAAATATCTTATTCCGTTTTGAGTGAAATATCCCTTTAAGAAACTAGCTTTTGTTATTTAAATCACAAACAACTAGAAATGATATTAAGGACATTGGAAAAACCTATAAATGTATTATAGTTAAAACTTATTTTGTTTGAAACATCTCAGTTTTAGAAAGGAAAATAAAGTTCCTTAATGAAGTACCAGTTGTTAGATGTTAGTGCATAGCAACCAGGCACATTTCAAAATGGCAACATCTGCGCAAACCAAAATAGTGAAAATATTTAATATTACCCTTATGTTCACTTAATTATGATAAAAGACAGTTACCATAACTACTTAGATTTTTACTGGCATGTTAATGTATTCAGTTCAAAGAAAACTAAATAGCAGGCAATTTGTGTGGCTCAATCATTTATAAAAAGAAAAATTGTCTCTATATTTTTGCATTTGTTTGTTATCAGGACTCAGGGATAGACATCGGTGACATCATGGAACGGAAAGCACTGAGGAAAAAACTGCAGTGCAAGACCTTCCGCTGGTACCTGGTGAACATTTACCCTGAGATGAGGATGTATACAGACACCATCGCATATGGAGTGGTGAGTAGTTGTATTAAACCCAGTGAATCGGAAGCAGGCATAAATGCTGAGCACATGAAAAGAGCAAATAGAGAGTTCAGATACTGTGCAAATAACTGTATATTTTGTCAGATAGATTCATTTCCCAGCAGTGGAGTGTTATCTGGAATCAAATTGTGTTGTAATAAAACCCTGCATGTGAAAAGATTAGTCCAGTCAGAGCAGTGGCAGTTGCAAGACAGTTTCTCTTCACACGGCTAATGCTTTAACCGTGACTCCTGTGAGTGCTGAATAAGCTACAGCTCATTGTGAATGCCCAGATATTGTACCATTGAGGCTGGATTTGAGAGCAGCGCTCGCCACGTGTGACACCCACTCGCTGTTCCGTCCAAGGCATCTGAAGAGGATTTTCCAATTTGCTTGACAAAATGATGCCTGCACAATGCACCGCTAGCCATCGAAGCGCGACTCACCCGTACTGTTTACATTAGCCATGCAAGTCAAGTCCTAACAATTCATTCGCTTTTTATTTCCTACTAGACTAAATAATAATGCACTTGACTCCTCAGTATTGATGCAGAAACAGGCTATCTGGCTGAGGTGATCATTCTGTGCTTGATTTCATCATATGTGTTTTCATAGGTGCAATTTAAAAGGAAGAAACTGTGGAAAATAGGTCAAACTTAGTTAAATGAATTCTGGGAGTAAAGGGCTCAGAAATAGCTCTCGCCCTCATTACTTTACTCTGAGTGAGTGCATTTGATGAGCCTGTCAATCATGTTGGCTGGAAATTCAGCACGCAGTGATAAAAGGCACAGCAGTATTCAGCTGAATCCAACGGAAAATGCCAAAACAGAGATACAATCCATTGAAGTCCTCCTCTAGGAATTCTGTTGTCACCGATACAGCCATGTGTTTAGACATTATTTTCATTAGACGTAACAGTTGCAATACACTTTGAAGTCTATGGAGAAAAATTGTTTTTGAGGCTCTGCATGAAATGATTTTACTAATAGGCTCTTTATACTCTGGAGGTAAAATCAGGTAAACAGAAAAGCAGTGAGTTCAAGTTATTCGTGGAAGGCGGGAAAGTACAGCTCTTTTACTTCACTAAGGACTTTGGCTGGAATATAATTTAAATGATTCATGAGTGTGCATACACTTATGAAAATTAATTTTATAATTAGAACCTGTAATTGGGAAGAGAATTGAACCGCATTACGATGCAAGTGAGAAACAGCCTTGAGTTTTATCTGCTGTATGTGAAAGAGAGGGACGACAGCAAAAAATGACATGCACTTGATTGGCCACTTAATTCTGCTGATGCTAAACCGTCAATTTTATTTTTCTCTCAGCTGAGAAACTCTCTGAAGACTGACTTGTGTCTCGACCAAGGGCCAGATACTGACACCATTCCCATCCTTTACCTTTGTCACGGGATGTCACCTCAGGTGAGTTGCCTATCTCGCTCTGATCACCTGCATCAGTGGAGTGACTGTGACATTGGTTCTCTTCTATGTTGGTGTTTTATTAGGGCGGTCAGTTTAATGCATTTAGTGTGGTTAATTCTAAACAAAATAACATGATAAAAATGTACACAATTATGAGCCCTGACCTATATATATATATACAGTGTATATATATATATATATATATATATATACACACACACACACACACAGCGATGAGCCA
>NW_015539930.1:170127-175471 GCF_001515605.1 Sinocyclocheilus anshuiensis
TGGGGCACACTTGGACCAGGCCATTTTCTTCCAATCATCCACGGCCAAATCTCAATGATCTTGGGCCCATTTCATGCGTTGTTGGCAATGGCGTGCAGTTAGCATGGGGACCCAGCTGGGTGGTCGACTACGCAGGCCCATACGCAGAAGGCTGCGATGAACTTTGTGTTGTGACACATTGCCTTGGTCACCACTGTTGTGGCTGCTGGTGATTTGTCACACTGTGGCCCTCCGGTCACTGTGAACAATGCGTACGCACTACACACTATAATACATACGCACTACAGCGGCATGTGAACAACCCACAAGGTGCGCCGTTTCTGAGATTGAAGTTCCAAGGTGCCGTGCCATCACAATTTGTCCAATAAATCGGCAGCTTTTCCCATTCTGACACTGAACACTCTACTGACTGAAAGCCGGTCCTCGGGTGGTATATATACTGCTCTGTGAACTGCACCTGCAGCACCATTTGGTTGCCAGGTGCAATCATTGCTCTAGGCTGGGGGTGATCATAATGTAATGACTCATGTACACAATTATGACCCCTGACCTGTACATACTGTGTATATATATATATATATATATATACACACACACACACTGATGAGCCATTACAATATGACCAATAACCTGTATGACCTCCTTTAGCCCAGCAGCCTCACGGCGAGGCATTGATTTGATGAGGTGGCAATAGGTCTCATGGGGTGTCCGGTACCAGCAGGTCCTCCAATTACCATAATGTAAAGACTCATCAGTCTATATATATGCAGTAAGTATATATTATATATACCTGTATATATATCACCCTACATGAGTATACTGTATGTATGCAAAAAGTTGGACATACTTATATATTCAGCTATAAACAGTTGGTTGATAATATAGTTGCATTTTGTGACCAAATAAAAAATCACAGAGTTGAGATTTGCTATGTAATATATGTCGCTTGTATGTACTGTATGTTTGGCCTATACACAGGTGTGCAATAATACAGTTTAAATAATGTGTTGAGAAGGAAATTTGACACTAAGCTAAGATTAGCACTGATGAATGTAAGTTTAAATGTTTCAGTGCAATGTTTTTGTTAAATGTCTAGAACTATTTAAAAGCAGAATATTCAAAGAATTTCTAGACGAAGGGACACCGAATGCAAAAACCTTCAAAATAATTTTTTAGGCACTGGTGCACAAAATATATAACACATTTGTTACACGTGTGAAAAAAGCTCTTTGCTATAGTCATGTTCCCACTCGTTGACCCGATGAGGAAGGCAGTGTTCTTTAATGTTCTTCTTTAATGTTCAGTAGAATACAGGTTATCTTGACATGGCCAGCTTGTTTCAAAAATGCCCTGCAAAACCCCTTTTTGTAGCTTCTTTCAGGAGGCAATGATGACGTTGACCAAATAAACTCTTCAAAATTAACTGAATATTATGGTCAAATTAATAAAAGATAAGTTAGATGATGTAATATTTAGAGAGAAAGGAAACTGAATGGTTTCAGGTGTGACATGGAAGGATCTGTAGTGCTCTCATATCCTTAGAGAGAGTCAGAGAGCAGCACTAGAGCTGATGATGCCACTCAAGATGGTAAAGGACAAGAAAAGGGTGAACAATAAGTCATAGAAGGTGCATGCTGCAACACCTGATCCAGCAGAGAAGGTGCTGAATAAGACAGGAAAGAGGTTATGGAAGCATGATGATTCCCAGAACACAACAAGCTTGGTTGCAGCAGAATTAGCCTATAAAATGTACAGGTGAGAAATGAGTTTTTCAATACTGATGAATTGTTAGGCTCACAAATCACCATTGAATTTTCAGCAGATGTAGTTTAGAACAGCTGAGGTGTTCAACAGCTTACTAAAAAGAAAGAGAAACGTTTTGTTTGCTGTTTTCTTCTGGTTTGATCATTTTTATTAATTCTGTTTTCTGTTGAAACAGAGGAAAAATAATCTAGCTAATCCAGATAAACAGTTACGTGCCCAGACAACAGATAAGTACGGATCACGAAAATAGCAATCTGATTCAGTGTCTGTGCCCTTAGAAAATAAAAATTGCAAATGAGATCTCTTTAGTATCTGAACTGTTTCTCCCAGACAGCAATGCGATTAAATAGAGAGCAAATGGATCTTTTTCTTCTCGGGTATTTTAGAAATATCTGAGATGAAATGAGAAATAACTGAGAAGTCTCTTGAGCTATAATGGAGCAACCTCAGCAATGAAAATGTCCTTCTTGGTGGTTAATACTTTATGTTGTCTGAACTATGAGTATTAAAACCTCATCCACGAAAGAGTTTGAAGTAGTGAAACTGCACGTTGCCTTTATATGAGAAACAGACAGTACACGGTCAAACACAATAGAGTGGCAGAAAGAGTGGGCTGGATGATAGTCATAAGTGTTTTTCTGCAGGGTTGGCTGTTTGATTTTCCAGAGCTTTCTGTCAATATCTTTGAGACTCTGGGGGTAGTCGGAGGAGGCCTAAACATCACAGCAAAATATGGAAATATAACAATGGTGTTTATTAATGTCTGAGTGACAGCATTACAGATTTTTTTATTTTTTTAATGCTTGGCGGTGATGTTAACTGTACATAGAATGCTATTGAAATCACCACAAACCGTAGCAAATCTTTAGCTGAAATTAGTTTGCATGGCTTTGTATGTTGGCAGTTCACAAGCATACTCTCCAAAAAAATGCATAAATATGTAAGCATAAATTTAGGATTTATGTATTTGAATATAAAACTTCCATTAATTTGGATTACAGTTTTAACATAAACTAAACATATCATACATAAATGAAACTGGTAAGAAAGAGTTAACATTTCTGCACTCAGAAATCATGGCATAGTTTATTATTAACTATTTGCATCTATTTGATTTTATTTAAATAAACATTTTCAAAATGCATTTGAAAAAAAAATGCAATATTCAGTTAGATAAATTGAATGATACTGAAAAAAATTGGATTTATCGATGATAGAAAAATAAACATGGTTATTGTGTATTTAAAACACATTCAGTGTATTAGTAATAATTGTGTCAATTTGAAATATTGTGGAAACATTGATCTATGATATTATCTAGAGATCTGTATAAGTCTGTAGTGAATTATAATGAATGATTTTGCAAGCTATTTTAATTTTGTATGACATATTAATTTTATCATTTTATAGGTATGATGTATGGTTCAGCTGACGGACAATTAGTGTTAAGATTTAAACTTGACTTTTATGATGTTATGAATTACAAAATGCCTTACTCAGAAGTTTCCCAGGTGTACTTGAAGGCAGCATGATTTGAAAATGACAAAGGCATTAATTATCACTGTTACAGCATGGATAACATAGCATACATGTTATCTAAATGCATAACCCAGTCCATCAAAATGATGGATCATAATTATTTGTAGCGCAACCTACAGTACCAACATACAAAAGTGTCTACTTCATACTGACAACTTAAACACAATGGTTCACCATGAAGAGATAATTTACACGTGCTATTACAATTTTTAATAACTAGTTAACCAGTGTGAGTATTGGCCAATGCAATATGTGACTGTATGATTACAGTGTTGTCAATGATTTAGTTTCAGTGATAAATCCGGATTTACAATTTAAGTGTACATTTTATACTCAAGAGGACACTTCTTTCATTGTTTCATTGATTGTAAAAAAAACGAGACTTCTGCATTTGCATAAGTTCAAAATATAACGAAACTAGAGGAAGAAGCTATGAAATTAGCACCAAGCCCAGGCAAAGATGGCAGTTTGTCTGAGAAGGAAACATAAAATCTATTTTGGGTTGAAAAGAAAATATAGTGACAAATTGCAAGGGACAAACAAGCAAAAAATACAATACAAATTTTTATTAGTCTATGAAAAAATATATATAATTAGAAGTCTGAATCGCTTGACAGAACATTGTATAGGATGAATAATAGCATATTGCACTTTGTTGATGTGTGGAATATGTAATTAGTTGTGTGCTAGGTTGATGATTTTAAGCAATAATAGTCATATTTTTTCTCTTTCTGTTCTGCTCCCGTCACTTCCAGATTGGCTTTGTCTTACCTATCACAAGGTCCCTGTTGAATTTATAATCAGGACTCATCTCATGGCAGTGCTTTTGAGGGGGATATCACAAAAATGTGTTCACATCAGCATATTATATTTAAGGATACAAAATAAAATAGCTAAATATACTTTTGATGCTAATGACAGAGATACAATGCCCCTTCAACAACAACAACTTATTTCCATTTCTAACATCTCAATGCTCAGTGTTCAATGATTATGTCCAAAGGTGTTACTTTCCTAACATTTGAAGTATGTGCAAAATGCAGTGCAGGCAGACTTGTTTTTACCTTCCGAACAGCAGGGATGGGGTTTTTTGAGAGTGGAGCTCATACAAAAACAGGAAGTTCTTGGCAAACGTCTCAAACCTGTGCACACATGAACACACTACTGAACATGTAAAATATGGCAAGACAGAGCTGTTCCCAAGTAAATTAGTTCAGACCCTTCGCTCCCTCCGTTCTGAGAATAGTGCACTGTTCAGGAAAGATTTGTGAAACAGCAGTGCTAGGTGACAGCTAGTGCAACCTGCTGTCGTTTTTGAAGCAGATATGTGCTTGACAATTAACTGAAATCAGTGGTGTATTGTAATAATACTACGTTACAGTACTTAAGTATTTTTTGGGAGTATCTGTACTTTACTTGAGTTTTTATATTTCAGCCAACTTTTACTTTTACTCCACTACATTTCCTAATTAAAATGTATACTTTTACTCCAATCCATTTCCCCCGAAGCATATTCGTTACTTACTACAAAATAGTCAGAAGTCAGAAGAACACGGACTGCAGGAAAGCAGGTTTGACGAATCAGTGGTCTGGCATTTGCAAGTTAGACTCCTAAAAACACCTTTGCTCATGTGCAAAAAAGTGCACGGCTGCGTGCACAACCGCGGATGATTCATTTTCCACTCAAGTCGAGTCTGGGGCGTGCGATACAGCATCGTCTGCAATAATATGGTAAGTGTTGTAATGATGTGCGATCTGACATTATCAAGTATATCACCGAGAGTGCACGCACGTGATTTATTAGTTTATTAAAACTCAAAATCCAAGGCATTCTAAATTGTAGACGGCAAAAATGCTTCTGTATGCTTTTTCATGTTTGTATAATTTAATATAGTTAACTTAATCTATATCACACAAAGAGTAGCCTACCATTTTTCTGCAAATATCAGCATGAACACATTTAATAATCATTTTATACAAGTTCAGTAAAGCAATAAGTGACTTACATTTTAGACATAATATTGCTTGTTTTTGCTCAATT
>NW_015539930.1:175513-175874 GCF_001515605.1 Sinocyclocheilus anshuiensis
TGAATCGGTTGAATCTCAATGACTCACTCATTAACAGTCACTTGCTGCCACCTACTGGTGGTTTTAATTTCACATTTTGACAATTTTGTTCATGCTTTAAATTATTTCAAATATCAGTATTCAACGTTTTATGATTAAAACAAAACATTATTTATCCATCTGTAACTGCAGGTTAAATGCATCCATGTCCCCTTTGAGATACATAAACTGTGAAAATACATCTAAATGCTATTTCAGATGCAGATTCCAGA
Source organism: Sinocyclocheilus anshuiensis (assembly GCF_001515605.1). Classification (NCBI taxonomy): domain Eukaryota; kingdom Metazoa; phylum Chordata; class Actinopteri; order Cypriniformes; family Cyprinidae; genus Sinocyclocheilus; species Sinocyclocheilus anshuiensis. The sequence goes on from NW_015539930.1 coordinate 175,765, forward strand.
AATGTTTTCTTACGTTGGAATGAAAGACACCTACAATAAGTACCGGATGAAGTGCTTCTTATTCTTACCCAAAAATACAAAATGGAAGAAAGAGTTAAAACTGAACACAA
>NW_015539930.1:176252-184509 GCF_001515605.1 Sinocyclocheilus anshuiensis
TATTTATTTAAATGTTTCTCTAAACCTCCTTTTCCCCTAAATGAACTTTCCTTTTCAGCTGATGCCAAATTTCAGCAGACCCCCAAATATGATCTTATTGTATGATCTCTATATGTTTAATATAACTAAACGTAAATAACTTGAACACTATATACAACCACACACCCACACATTATATAGACATGTTAAATTAGCTTGATATGTTTTTAATGTTAGTATATATTTAATATTTAATTATTCTACACATATAAATGGAAATAATGGAAAAAAAGGTCTGTAAAGTCGACATGGAATCAAAATGAAGTCTCTCTCTATATAGGGTTCATTTTGATTCCATGTCGACTTTATAGACCTTTTTTCCATTATGACCAGGTTTATTTTAAATCAGCGAATCAGCACCATACCATTAACCTATTTTATTTAAATCCAATTATTTTTACCTTTATATGTGTAGAATAATGCGTAGTACCAACCTGGGACTAGTCTAAAAGCCTGAAGTCTTGTTCTCAACCCAAATACCATCAAGAAAAAGAGTTTTATGTTAAAACACTTTGGTAATATTATCTTTTGAAACTGAGTATGGCTTTCAGGTACTTTATACACCACTGACTGAAATAATAATTGAGATTCTGAATATGGCTTCTATTATTAGTTGGGTGTGAAATATGTAAACCATTGCGTTTAGTTCTACTCTCGCTGACTCAAAATGTTGTATCGGTGTTTGTTTGTTTTTTTGAGAAATTGAGCATTGTAACCAGTCACAGACATCTGCTGAGTACATAAAAGCAATGTCTAGAGGTGTTTAACTTTGCCTACACTCTTAAAAATAAAATATCTTTATTGGCATTGATGGTTCCATGAAGAACCTTTAACATCCATGGTACCTTTCCATTGCAAAATAGGTTCTTTACAGTGGAAAAAAGGTTCTTTAGATCATTAAAATAGTCTTTTAAGAAGAAAAATTCAAATTCTTTTAAGAAGTCTTTTAACAAGTCTGAACAGTATGCTAGGTGGTAGTTTTTTCCACATTCATAATAGGACACAAAAATAGAACACAAAAGACATTCAAAAAGATGGTACATTGGCATAGACACAAAAGATTTATTCTGCAGTGACAGTCAAGACCAAACACCTAAGACCTCGGTCCAGACACTGAGTCATTGAGTAATTGAGTAACTACAAGATCAAGACACCAAATCTGTCACATTATAATATTCTGTGACAGCTGTATTTGTTTATAACGGGAATGAACATCAAATTACCACATAAATAAGTATAATATTGAATGTCAAAATTAATAATTGCAATTACAAAACCAAAGGAAAGAGTCATCAATTATGATTTTCACTACAATAATGCAGCACTTACATCTGAAATGGTGGACTGAGAATGTGATTCATCATTAGGACATGAGGTGGTCAGCATGGTTTCCCTTTGAGGTGCTGTTCTATTAACATTTCCAACCAGCATGATAATTGCAATGGCTTGCTGTCCTTGTTTTTCTCTGAATGTTGTAGATCAGAGCAGGGTTTTTACAGAAATAGCTGTCCTTTTCATTAATCTTCAAGATACGCTGTAATTTGCTGTTTGATTTTCAGATTTACCTGCCTGTACAGGCTTTTGTCTTTATTGATCATTATAAGATTTTGTTTTTGATAATGCTTCTGTTTCAAATCTAACGCTATTTGCTAATATTGCTGTAAACGTTTACATTAACATTAACATTAGCTGACATTAATATGCTGATTATTGGATATTAAAATTTTTGAAAAGCTCAGTTAACAAAAACTGTGGCATAAAACAGTACATAAACAGATAAGTGGCAACTGGTTAACATTATTTTTCGTTTCCCACATGGCCATAAATATGTGCATGTCAGGGGTTTTTAAACTGTGGCCCAGGGACCCCCAGGGGGCTGCAAGTGGTGATAGAGAGTCCTTGAAAAACTTAAAAAATAAAAATTTTTAAATTACAAAGTGTATTGTAGGGTGTTAATTAATTGACATTAAATATTAAATATATATTAACATTAAATACATAAAGCTAATTTAACAAAAATAAAATAAAAAACTTTTTTTTAATTACAAAGTGTGTTTTAGGGTGTTAATTCATTGACATTAAATATTAAATATATATTAATATTAAATACATATCAAGCTAATTTAACATGTCTATATAATGTGCGGGTGTATATAGTCTTAAAATTATTTACGTTTAGTTATATTAACATATAGAGATCATACAATAAGATCACATATATATATATATATATATATATATATATATATATATATATATATAATGAAGTCTCTCTCTATATAGGGTTCATTTTGATTCCATGTCGACTTTATAGACCTTTTTTCCATTATGACCAGGTTTATTTTAAATCAGCGAATCAGCACCATACCATTAACCTATTTTATTTAAATCCAATTATTTTTACCTTTATATGTGTAGAATAATGCGTAGTACCAACCTGGGACTAGTCTAAAAGCCTGAAGTCTTGTTCTCAACCCAAATACCATCAAGAAAAAGAGTTTTATGTTAAAACACTTTGGTAATATTATCTTTTGAAACTAAAGATTGCCAGAGGACTCTCTGAACTTCAAACAAGAGAAAATCCTTCAGGAGAGAAACACACCTGCCTTTCAATCCGCTGCTCAGTGTTCTCTACAAACTTAAGGAGCAACAAATGGAGCGCTCCACACTTTTCTACTGCGTTTTCGCTTCAGAGCTTCCATTATAATGACACATTTGAAGAATTCATTCATGGGTGAATACTTTTTTATGCATGAGACAACAAGCAATGTTAAGTTTGTGACTTAAGCAGCGATTTGCCTCGGCCAGAGTGGCTCTGGAGAGACTAGCCTGACTTGCCTGCCAGATGTTCCTTAGCTCCTTGGCTGCTCCCCTTATGCTCAGCTTCTCTCACACGTTCAGTCACACAGGAACATGCACTACACACACTAACGGCATCCAAGTTTCTTAATCCTACATGTCATTGAAGGTTTAAGCTCCTGCAGGCCATCTGGAGTGAGTGCCGGTGATTCTTCAGACAGATGCCACTGGTGTTTCTGGCTCACACATTGCCACCCCTTCCATCACAGGAAATTACATCAACAACACAATTAGCAGTGCTTCCTTTTGAATCTTTGACATGTTTGGCATGTCCTCGGTGACACAATAGTCATTGTCTGTCACATCAAATCCTGCAACCATCCAATTAGTTCACATTTCAATGAACTTTTAAAGTGAAATGCCCGGTGACTGGCACTAAATGGTGAGATACATTTTCTCAGAATCTGTTAATTGTGACTGTTGTAGCGAATCAGCTCATTCATGGGGAAATATGAATAATTAATCATAAGCAATGTTTTATTTGTATGTATCACAGCAAATTGATACGGTGAATGGTGCCTCTACACTAAACCCTAACCGAAATATTAACAAAAGTAAATGTGAGATAAAAACACATTTGTTGAAGCAACCATGCCATTTTAGCTTCCTTTTACGATGCTTTGAGCTCACGCCCAAGTGCTCTACATCGCAAGTGCAGTACTGTACCAGGTGCGCTACCGAGCATGTTTACTACAACAGAAGAGCCAAACATATACAGCTGGTTATGTGATACAAACATCAAAATGTATTAGTTTACAAATCATGCATTATGGTAAAAGTGTTTTGAAGTCATACATAGTATTGTGCAAGGAATGACACAAAAGTATTTATTTATTGACAATTTGCCACATTATCATTTGTGTTAAAAGTTGTTGCTGTTTTACTGCCTTCACTGTTCATTTTGACTGAAAACCAAAATGAACACTAGATGCAGTAAAACAGTTTAGCAAAAATGAAGGCAGAGTCACATATTTCCAATGTGCCTAGTTGCAAAAATAGCCTGTTTAATTCTAAGGGTCAGACAGATGGTGGAAGATGGTCATAAAAAAATCATAGCATGACTTTTGTGCTGCATAGAACTGGACTAACATTATAAGTGGACCACATGGAAAAAAATACACTGATAAATATGTATGATATGACCCCTCCAATACAATGCTTATAAAGGTGTGTTTTTCACTGCAAAAGTATAGGCACTTTAGGTAGAGGCTAAATGTGACCATATTTTCTGAAGTGTTAATGCACTGAGATTCAGTATGAGTGTGTGTAATGCCGAATGCTAGCTCTGAATAATGCATTGCTTAGTCAACAAGTCAACAAAGAGAATTATACTAGTATGGCAAATCCTAAAAAGCTGTCACATGAAGAGCGGAATAGGTTTATTAGCATATCCCCAAACCTTATTCAATAATTAATTATATTTAGAGCATTCAGATATGAAACATCAAAATATTAACATATCAAATAAATGCTTTGTAAATTGTGTAAGTGAGAAAATGTGAATTATTAAAGAAAAAAACGAAAGAAAAAGAAAAAAAAACTGACAAAATATGCAAGGTGTCCTATAGTAGAGTACATAAAGAATAACTCAGACATGTGACTCGTACTGTATATGCAAGGTGTATTTTTAATAATAGTTGGGGAAAATAACAAGTTCATATTTTATAATTTATTATAATAGTTAATATTTATTCATTCATTCATTTAAATGACCCCTTACTTAAATGAGTCGCATGGCAGAGTCATTCTTTATGTGCACTATTATTTTGTGTGCCGCTTTTTTTTCCCTTTACTTTCAGAGTATACCACAATTCTTCATAATATGTTTGAAAGCACTAAAATGTGCCCTCCATCTTGAGTTGATTTGAAATCTCACCTTTAGCTTATGTATTTTCATGGTCTGCTGCATGGAGATGTCTCATGACATGAGATATAGACATTTATCGAACAGTATTGAATGGTTCAATTGCGTCTCCACAGTAGCTTATAAATGTAACATGACTATTTGCTGCCAGACGTTTACTCTGTAGCCTGGTTTTATTCACGAGTCTGCTCTGTCATTGCAGAATGTATACTACACCAGCACTCAGCAGTTATTCGTGGGCATCTTGAGCCCCACCATTGACGATGATGACAACAAGTGCCTGGTTGATGTGAACGGCCGGCCACGGCTCACTGAGTGCAGCTATGCTGTGGCTAAACGCATGAAGCTCCACTGGCATTTTACTCAGGTAATACACACCTGCTGCACAGTCTGCGTTCCCATATACAACAGGTTTCTTATTCCCAAGGTGTTGAATACTGACACTTTCATAAACTGCATTAAATTGTTATATCTTCATGAAGTGAATAGCTCACCCAAAAATAAAAAAAAATTGCTGAACATTTACTCACCCTCTGATCATTCAAGATGCAGATGAGTTTGTTACTTCATCAAAACAGGTTTGGAGAAATGTAACATTACATCACTTGCTCACCAGTGGATCCTCTGTGGTGAATGGGTGCCGTCAGAATGAGAGTATAAAAACATCACAATAATCCACAAGTATTCCATATGACTCCAGTCCATCAATTAACATCTTGTGAGGCAAAAAGCTGTGTGTTTGTAATCAACAAATTCAGCATTAAGATGCTACTTCCAGCTAAAATACGAGTTCTTTATCCATAATGTTGCCTTCTCCAAGTGAAACGGTCATCTCATCTGAATCAGGAAATTATATAGCCACAGATCAAGCACCTTTACACGCAAAAACAGTCTAAAACAGTTCTGAATTAATATGTTGGTAGATTTTGATGTGAGTGGACAATAGAGGATGGACTTTTTCACTGGAGGATGCGTTATTATGGATTATGGATTTTTTTTTTCTTCACAGAAGTGACAGTTTAAAGTTAAAACGCCTTTAAAGGTGGATTTATATCTTACAAACATGCAGCTTTTTACCTCACAAGACATTAATTCATGGACTGGAGTCGCGTGGATTACTTGTGATGTTTTTATCAGCTGTTTGGACTCTCATTCTGACGGCACCCATTCACTGCAGAGGATCCATTGGTGATCAAGAGATGTAATTCTAAATTTCTCCATATCTGTTTAGATGAAGAAAACTCATCTACATCTTGGATGGCCTGAGAGTCAGTAAATTTTCAGCAAATTCTCATTTTTGGGTGAACTGTTCCTTCAATTTCTCATGATATCCTGCTTATAATTTTGTTAGCTATATGTATCTGAAAAAGTAGGGGTGATATTTTGGGATATCAGTTTCTGTTTTAACTAACTAACATTAAGGTTTTAAGGTTACTGTTTTAAGCTGATGTTTTTGTACTTCTGCTCCACGTGAGGTGTCATGTTTTGTTAGGGACAGGGTAGTGCCTTGAGCATGGATTGAAGTTTGAGAGTGACTGCCATGATGAAAGTTGATGTTGATAAAGTTCACGTTTTAGTCATCCAACTAAAAACGAAAACGCTAACGAAACACAACACTTCAGTAGAGCAGAGCTCCTTGAGAAGACAAGAGATTAAAATATGAATAACTACAAACTAATTAATATTGCTGAGTCCAAATGAAAAATTAATTTTGATGCCCTTTGTGACAGTGTAATAAAGGCAAAGGTTTCTCACTGAAAACAAACCTGCATGACTTTAAAGACACTAAGAGGCACCTCTACATTTTGACATTCAGAGCTTTTTGCCCTAGTACTGTATTTGGTACCTCGGGAGTGAGAACAGTTTGTAATACAAGAGAGAAGTCTGTAAATAAGTAAAATGAAATATTTTTTTTGAAGAAGTCTTTTGTGGAGGAGTATTTGGTCATTAGTTCTCTTCCGGACCTCTAATTAGAGCCACAAAGGTCAGGTGGAGTCATACATTCCTCAGCTCCTTTCAAATGTAAAGCTCAAACGCATCATCAACTCTATTATTCCCCTAAATCCTTTGAGTTCATATAATGAAGATAAGCCATGAGTGTAATTGTAAACCGTTTTGATTTGCTCTTTGGTTGCTGGATAAGGAAATCAGCTGATTAAATATAGCCTTAAAGTTGTGTTTTCAAAACCTCCTCAACAAAATAAGTGGCACATCAAACTAAGGGGCTCTTCTGAGATCCAGATACAAAAGGACTTTCATATTTTATAACATGACTGGTGCTATTTTCAACTAAATGCAATTTTGATAACTAGGGCAATTTATTGTGTCAAATTTGTATTAATTATGTAAAATGAAAATTGCTGCTTTTGCACTTGTATGGAGGTAAGAAGCAGGGCTATTATTGATGTAACTAAAACTATTTTAAACATTTTTGTTAATTGAAATGAAAATTGAAATAAAATATACATAAATGGCATGCATGGGGGAAATAAATAAAAACTAAAATTAAAATTGTAATATTTTACCTAAATATTTTAAAAGATAACAATATAAAATTAAAGCTACTTCAACGTTTTTATGAAAACTATAATGATGTAATAATACTAAAATGACACTGGTAAGAAGGCAGAAAGGTACATCCAAATCTGGATCTCCCAGAAAAAGTATTGTAGACAACGAATATTTGCTCCGTTATCTCTAAAGCTCACTTGAATTTGTTCTAGATCATTAGACATGATGTTATGGTGCCTTGGAAGCCTGTCTGACAGCTGTTTACTTAAGAGGTACTTTCATACACAGATGCTGTCTGTTTAGTCACTGACTGACAAGGCAGTGAGGCAGCAAGGCAGCTGTCTGAGGTTTCAGACGCAGCCATCATCTTCCAGCGGAAGAAATATAGTCATGGCTGAAGGGTCCCCTTTAGACATCCCTATATTCATAATATAGAGCCTTTTGTACCTTATTGCTCAAATATATGTATATATAAATAATATTACAAATATTTAATACTGTATTTGTAAATATTTTATTATATTATATGATTATAATACATGGTAAAAACAATGTAAAATTTTTTTTATCATTATAACATCTTTATTTTCATCCATTCACAGTAGATTTTGTCATTTCTACTTTAGAAATGTGTTTGTCTTCCATTTTTAATCATTAATTGAATTTAATGTAGAAAAGCTTAAAAAATATAAGTCTAACGGGGTCCTGGAGTGCGCTCTGGACTGGATTCAGGGACTGGAGCCCTCCTTGGGCTAAACTCGGGGACAGGGGCCCTCACTGGGCTGAACTCGGGGACAGGAGCCCTCCGTGGGCTAAACTCGGGAACAGGAGCCCTCACTTGGCTAGACTCGGGGATAGGAGCCCTCCCCGGGCTTGACGGGGGATCAGGAGCCCTCCCCGGGCTTGACGGGGGAACCGGAGCCCTTCCCGGGCTTGACGGGGGATCAGGAGCCCTTCCCGGGCTGAACTGGGGATCAGGAGCCC